>NW_006439717.1:2624384-2625321 GCF_000325575.1 Pteropus alecto
AAAGTACAGTGACAACTGACTTTAAACCTAGACCTGCTCTGATTAGTACCTGTGTTCTAACAGTCCATGTTCCTGGGGCTGGGCAATAGCAGACACATTGTTATCAGATATCAGATTAATTTTTTGAAGTCAAAAAAAACTTAAGAAGTCATTAATTGTCATATGCTTTATTATTTCTTGGGGTTTATGGAGAGATTAAAGTACATTTTCTTATAGAAGAAAACTTAGATTGCCTCAGCTCATAAAGCTCCTAGGTTTCTGTAATTATACAGGGGTTTAACACTTTTATAATTGAAGACTCGGGGTAAATGGGGCTTTAGGTCTTAAGACTGAAAATAATAAGGGGCTGATGCCCCATATTCTAAGTTCAAGTGTAGCTAAACCAACTATGCCAGACTTTCAAAGGGATGATCCCAACTGGTTCTACAACCATTAGCCAAAAAATCCCAACCAAATCTTGAAAACATTATGCTAAGTGAAAGAATCTAGACACAAAGGCCACATATTGTATGATTCCATTTATATAAAATGTCCATTATACGCAAATCCATAGTGACAGAAAGTAGGTTCATGGTTGCCAGGGGCTGGGAAGAGGCGGGTAATGGGAGTGACTGCTTAATGGGTACAGGACTTCTTTGGATGGGGTGGGGTGATGAAATTATTCTGGAATTAGATAGTGGTATTGGTTGCACAATAGTGTGAATATATTAAAATCACGGAATAGTATACTTTAAAATGATCAAATGGTGAATTTTATCTCAACTCAATTTTTTTTAAAAGAACCTATCCAGTCTGTGTCCCTGAAAACAGGAGAAACATCAGATGGGTGAGTGGGGATTGCTTAAAGAGTTGTCCGTCCCACTGTGGGCTTCTTCCACAGAGGGCATGTGGGTCTTATTTGCACGTCCTTCCCAGCCCCTCCATTTTTAGCCTAGGG
>NW_006439717.1:2626026-2626705 GCF_000325575.1 Pteropus alecto
ATATCTATCTGTCCTATTGTAAACTCCCGAGAAGGCAACTCAACCATCTGTTTTGGCAACCCATTCCAGGTTGGAACTACCCTGTCAGAAACGTCTCTTCTGACTAATCTAAATCCTTCAAATGGAACCTCCAGCTAAATTCATTTCATTCCATTTTCAAATAATTTGGAACACAATTACCATCTGAGTTATAGAATTATACAATGTCACAGGGTTATGGTGAACAGTAAATGAAATAATGCATGTAAAACAGAAAGCTTAGTCTCTGGCACATCATAATGGCCCAATATAGATTTACTATTATCATCATTCTATGTACTAGGGCTCGTTCAGTCACGAGTGACAGAAACACAACTCAAAGTCATTTCAGCTAAAAAAGGAAGGGAGTGGAGGATGTAACTAAAAAGGAAGTAAAATATGCAGTGGCCTTCAGGTGCTACTAGATCCAAGACTCGAATAATGTTTGCAGGGCTCCTCTTCCCCCATCTTCCCCTCATCTTTCACAGAAGCTTTTCAAAATATATAGAATGGGTCGGCAACCAGCAGACTCAGGTGGGGTAAGCCTAGAATAGGTTCCCCACTTATCAGTTTATTATCAAAAATATCGAAAGCCCAGTCAGTGTCAAGCAGAGTTTTAGGAGCTAAGAAAAGAGCAGCAACCAAGACATAAAGTTGCTGC
>NW_006439717.1:2626900-2628772 GCF_000325575.1 Pteropus alecto
AAGAGAAGCTAGAAAGATAAAAAGTTATCCTCTACAAAATGAGTTCACACACCTTATACCATTATTAAGATCAACTCTTAGCTTTCCCTTTTCCAAGCTAACTGAACCTATTCCTTTCCCAACTCCCTTCCCCTTGATACGTGTGCAAAATCCCCCAAATCAGGTCTTCAAACAGAGAAATAAACTTGTCTATAGATTTTGAGTCCATTCATTTATGCTCTGTAATCTTTGCATAATGTTTCTATGATGTGCCTGCAGCTATAATAACATAACCTACTGTTTCCATTTTTGAAAGTCACTATTCTTTTTAGACTATTTTTGTATTAAATACAGGTCTTCTGCTTTCATGGTTTCCTGTGAATAGAATAATAGTAAAATACTGCAAAAACCTGGTCATTTATTTGTCATTTAAAAGTATTCCTCTGAGTAATTTTAATTCCATTTCTCTGTTAACCGTTCTAACTGTAAAATGAAGGTCTGGAGACCAAGTTTTTTGAGAAGACTAGGAAATGTTTCCTAACAAGAAAAATCTCAACCTCTGCCTCCTCCTTGGAAGCTCCCAGTGAGGAATGCTTTCCTGAAGCATTTGAAGCTGTATTATTCTTATGGTAAAATTCAACTTTTCGTGAATCTGAAACTCATCTGATAAGCTGCTCTCACCTGAAAAATCTTGATTTACTAATGCTATTCCAGATTTATTCCACAAACAGGCTAACTAAATTAACAATGCACAGAATTCCATTTAAATATGGCACTGTACATCTGTGGTACCATCACGTGCATCCATTCATCCACAGTGGAGGGACTAACTCTCACTAAATTCAGGTTGCTCAAGTGTGTGTGGGGGGGGAGAAGGGGAGTTGGTTGTTATCATCACTTTCATTCTTTAATATTATACGTTATGAGTGAGCCCTGCCCCCACCGTTTTCTCAACCTGGTTCTCTTTACAGTCTCCCCGTCCCTGTCCCTTCTGCTTTGGTTAGTATCTCTTGTCAGGGCAGTAATTTCTTTCTTTTAAGCTGGATAAAATGGACAAATGGGCCATTTGGTTCAGATAAATCCTATCGTTAAAATTGATCTCAGAATTAAACAAAAATGGATTTTTAATCTAAAAGCTCATCAGCCCCACGCCCTCCATCTGATATTTGTCCACCCTGGCTTTTTGGGGGGACGGGGGAAGAGGGGGGTGGTCTACCCGCGCTTGCGCCTTTCCTTGCCTACTGGACCAAAGCACAGTTTAGTCAGGCGCCGCCCCGCCCCCTCTGCCCTCAAGGAAGGGATGAAGAATCTCCCCGCAAATAACTCCTGGAATCCTTGTCCGGAGCGAGCCGGGTATTTTTTTAAAGCTTAATACCCTTATCTTTGCATTCCAGGTGGAAGGTCGACTCCAAGCCTTTTTTCCTGTGCTGCTCCTTCGCGAAATGGGCACCTCCTGAGTTAGGAAAGCGATAGAACTTTCTCAGGGAGGTTCAGAGTGTCCCCGCAGTGCCTTCTCTGTTCCTCAAGTAAAGATCCTTGTTGCACTACAGGGAACATGCCCGATTTCCCTTTCCCCCCAAATCTCCCCAAATGTGGGCGGAGACGGAAGGCTGCTTCTGTGTTTATTTTATAAACCTTTAAAACCAACGGCACTTAGCGCCGTGGAAGCCCACTTGGCCCTCGCCCAAAGAAAGCTGTAAGAGGTCGGAAAGCTCAGTGGACCTGCGCGGCTGCGATCAAGTGGGGTCTTTAGGGGTGTCCCCCTTAACCTCTCAACAGCCTACCGCCACCAGGTTCTGGACTGGACGCACGCGGCTGGCGGGAGTGGGTGAGCGCATCTTCACCCAGGGAACACCAGCCCCAGCCTGCGGTGTGGACCCCCGCCCCTCCCGA
>NW_006439717.1:2629040-2657728 GCF_000325575.1 Pteropus alecto
GTCCGGCAGCCTCCGGAGCGCGGAAAGGCGGGGCCGGTCCCTCTGGCTGCCCGCGCCTCCGCCCCTCGGACCCGGCTGCCGGAGCGGGGTGCCCAGCGCGCGGGCGCACGACGGCCAGAGCGCCGAGGCTGTACCTGCAGCCCAGCAATGAAGAGAGTCCAGGAGAATCCACTGGAGCTGGCGGAGACGTTTCCTGCGCCTGGGGTTGCTGCTGCCGCCGCGGCTGCTTAAAACTCCCAAAGTTGAGAGCTAGCGAGAGGCTGCCGCCCGCCGGGAGCCAGAGGGAAAGGAACTCGGAAGATGCAAGAGTGACAGCCAGAGACAGAACAGACGCACAAACCTTCGGAAGACACCACCGTCGGCGGCCTATCCCCAGAGCCCTTAAGGCTCCTCAGCTCTGTGAGTTGTGTTCTGGGCTGGTGGCTTGCTAAGTATTTCCGTTTAATTGTTTATAGCATGCATTTGTGTATTTATTTTTTTTATTTTTTATTTTTTATTTTTGTCAATAGGAGAGAATTAAAAAAAAAACAAAGCAGGATGCACCTTTAAAAAATATTGAGTTTCTGATATTGAGACGGTTGTATTGATAGACTGTGGCTGTGGATATCTGCAAGCAGGATTAATCCAAGAAAGATTGTATTTAACAGTAAAAAGGCTACGTAGGTTCCCAGGGTGCAATAAAACCTCCATTTCCAAAGTTACTGGAAAGAAAGCAAGGTGTGCCTCTTAAGGGTTAACTGGTGGTAGTTAACTTTGCTTGTTTTACCACTCTTTAAATATTGATTGTTTACCAGGTTCACTGGTGGAAGGCTGAGCTGGTGGCAAAGGCGCCTGGAAGAGACTTAGAGGCGACCATAATGTCTTTGCGTTTACACACACTGCTCACCCTGCCTGGAGTTGTCAGACCCGGCTGCAGGGAACTGCTGTGTTTGTTGGTTATTACAGTGACTGTGAGCCCTGCTGCCTCCGGGGTGTGCCCCACAGCTTGCATCTGTGCCACTGACATCGTGAGCTGCACCAACAAAAACCTGTCCAAGGTGCCTGGGAACCTTTTCAGACTGATTAAGAGACTGGATCTGAGTTACAACAGAATTGGGCTTCTGGATTCTGAGTGGATTCCAGTATCGTTTGGAAAGCTGAACACCCTAATTATTCGTCATAACAACATCACCAGCATTTCCATGGGCAGTTTTTCCACAACTCCAAATTTGAAGTGTCTTGACTTATCATCCAATAAGCTTAAGACCGTGAAAAGTGCAGTGTTCCAAGAGTTGAAGGTTCTGGAAGTGCTCCTACTTTATAACAATCACATTTCCTATCTCGATCCTTCAGCGTTTGGAGGTCTCTCCCAATTGCAAAAACTCTACTTAAGTGGAAACTTTCTCACGCAGTTTCCCATGGATTTGTATGTAGGAAGGTTCAAACTGACAGAACTGATGTTTCTAGACGTTTCTTATAACCGGATGCCCTCCCTGCCAATGCACCATATAAATTTAGTGCCAGGAAAGCAGCTGAGAGGCATCTACCTTCATGGAAACCCATTTGTCTGTGACTGTTCCCTTAACTCGTTGCTGATCTTTTGGTATCGTAGACACTTTAGCTCAGTGATGGATTTTAAGAATGACTATACCTGTCGCCTGTGGTCTGACTCTACGCACTCCCATCAGGTGCTTCTGCTCCAGGATAGCTTTATGAATTGCTCTGACAGTATCATCAATGGCTCCTTTCGTGCACTTGGCTTTATTCATGAGGCTCAAGTCGGGGAAAGGCTGATTGTTCACTGTGACAGCAAGACTGGTCATTCAAATACTGATTTCATGTGGGTCAGTCCAGATAACAGACTGCTGGAGCCGGACAAAGAAGTGGAAAACTTTCATGTGTTTCGCAATGGAAGCCTGCTTATAGAAAGCCCTCGTTTTGAGGATGCTGGAGTGTATTCCTGTATTGCAATGAATAGGCAACGCCTGTTAAATGAAACTGTGGATGTCACAATAAATGTGAGCAATTTCACTGTAAACAGATCCCATGCCCATGAAGCATTTAACACAGCTTTTACCACTCTTGCCGCCTGTGTGGCCAGCATCGTTTTGGTACTTTTGTACCTGTATCTGACACCGTGTCCCTGCAGGTGTAAAGCCAAGAGACAAAAAAATATGCTAAACCAAAGCAATGCCCATTCATCTATTCTCAATCCCGGCCCAGCTAGTGATGCCCCCGCTGATGAACGCAAGGCAGGTGCAGGTAAAAGAGTGGTGTTTTTGGAACCCCTGAAGGATACCGCAGCAGGGCAGAATGGGAAAGTCAGGCTCTTTCCCAGTGAAACGGTTATAGCTGAGGGCATCTTAAAGTCCACGAGGGTGAAATCTGACTCAGATTCTGTCAATTCAGTGTTTTCAGACACACCCTTTGTGGCGTCCACTTAGTTTTGTGCCTGCATTTCTATTATCTTTACCTTTGTGTGTGGTCTACAAAAGAAACATCAGGACAGAAATGGTTTTTGGTTTTTGAAATACAACCAAATGGTCTCTAAAAGGTTGTTAGGAAACGTAGTATAGCCCTTTGGTTCCTCAATGTGCCAGAGAAAGATGGGGTTGTTCTCCAGAGTTAAAGTTCTAGATAATGATAGCTAGTCTTTAGCACCACTGATCATTTCAAAGCTGGCCTAGAGGTGATTTAACTGACATTGTCTTTTTATTCTGGATTCTTGAAAGAAAAATTAAATTTTGTGTATTGGTGTTCTTTAAAAAGAGAGTTTACTAACTTATTAGGACAAAAGTTATTTTCAAGAAAAGCATCAGTGTCCTATTTCATTTGGAAGAACCAAACAGCAATTATTTATAAAGCCTAAAATAAAGTTAGATTTGGGACTAATTCAGCTAAATTCATCATTTCAGACCAGAGTAAACAGACTTCACTGATAAAATTTACTTAGTAGTGCTGCGTCCCTCATCATGTTAGATAAATAGTGCAATAAAGGTACATTTGTTTGACCATCTTTTCATGCTGTAAATTTCCTATCCTTGAAAAGATCTTATTGAAAGTTTAAAGTCATCATTATTTGTTGCCATAAATATGTGGATGTCAATACCAAAATGTCTTCTTAAAGCTTTGTTCTAGTAGACTAATATTTGTTCATATGCTAGTGTGTATGTAACTCTTAAATTATATGAACTATTAAATTGTGCTTTGAACATATGACATAATGTATGTATTCTATGACTTGATGCTTTGTTTTATTTGGCTATTTAAAAACATAAATCTAAGATGTTATATGTGATCAGATCTTTCTACTTTGTGTAAAGCACTGGCTATAGCAAATATCTCTCCAGAGTTCTTGGAGTTACAGTATAGTTTATTTTTTTTTAAGGGTAAAAAAAGCTCTAAAGTGTTTTACACCAATTTATACCTTCTATATCACATTTTACTCTGATACCATTATGCACTTCAACCAGCTTTGGAAGATATGTAATCTCCAGTTTTGTAACATGTGAGAACCCAGGAGACTTGCTTCTTATACTCATATCTGCTATGAGGAATCGAGTACTCACTCTAGAACTAGGTTTTCTTCAGCTATAAAATGAAAGTTTCAGACAGGGTGATGTATAAGGTTCCTTCCCACACTGGAAGTGATAACTTCCCGGTGGTCTTAGCTCTATCACAGACTTGCACTGGCTCTCTGAAACTGTACTACATACCAGTGGCATATAGAAATGGGATTAGGTTAGACTAGCATATCACTGCATAGCCCGAAAGGACATTTTGGATCATGAAGTCCAGCAATTTCCCTTTCTCAGGAACCATTTGAAGCCCAGAGAGGGTTGTGTGTTGTGAATAAATGAGTGGGATAGAAGGAGAGAGTCAAAGAATGCCATTTTTCTTGGTGAAGGTAAGAGAGTCAAAGAATGTCATTTTTAATAGTGGGCATAGAGAAAGAGCCAAAGAATGAGACAACAGAGTGGTCAGAAAATATCAAAGGAGAATCAGGGTTATGTTGCCCCTAGTGAAAAGAGAAGAGAATTTAAACAAAAAAAAAAAATGGAAGTGAGCAACAGTGGCAAATGCTACAGAGAAGTAGATGAGGAGGGAAGACTGCCTTTGTCTATGGTGGTTTTGGGGGAACGGTGGACACCTGGTAACAGCTGAATAAGCGCCAAGCCGGGCTCCCAGTGGCAGACACTGGTCTGCAGGAGATTATGGAGTGAGCGAGTGGCCAGGATGTGTCTCTTAGAGAATAGAATGCAGAGCCACTGCTCAGTAGCTTTGAAAGTTTCTTATTGCATGGTATTAAAAAAATTACTACCTCTGCCTTTTAAACCCAGACCTCTCCCATTATATAAGATCCTTCAGACCCAAATATGTTACAGGCAAACATTTTATTCCAGTTACTGCCATTTATGTAATTAACAAGAATTCTGTGATTTGTATGACCTTTGAAATCATCCCTCCTTCCTCCTCCTTCAGAAGTTTCTGAACTTCCTCTAGGAAGTTTCCTAGAGAAACTCAGACTCAGAGATGCTGTGATTTGTTCAGCTTCATACAGCTGATTTGGACACAAGGAAAAACTGTTAAACCGCTGATACTCTCCAACAAAAGGAAAGGCTGTGTCCTGGGGCCATGATGACCCTGTCTTGGGGGGTGCAAAGAGTAGGGCCCATATGAAGGCAGACAGAGATGTTGCAGAGTGGATCTCTGAATTGAACCTTTTCTGGGCAGGATCTCGAAAATCCTTCAGTCCTCAAACCCTTGATCCTAGGAAATGCATGTTGCATTTGGTGGGGGAACATGGACAGTGCTAGGAGTGGGGAGTTTGTAGAGCCTTATCTTGGCTGGTCCTAATACTCCTTGGGTAAAGGACAGGCTGAACTGAGATCAAAACTAAAATAAAGCAAAAGAAAATTTTTTAAAAAATGCTGAATATTGAAAAGAAAGGTGAATTTTGAGCAAAAGTTGAAAGGCGTTATGAAAAAGCATGAAAACTGAATATTATTATGCGAAATTACAGGAACAAAACTAATTTGTGCTTTATAAATTTGTCTCACTCAAAACTTTTATGTAATTTTTCTTCCAAATAATAATCTGGATTTATGTAACTGGATTATTCTTTTAAACTACTTAGTATTTTTTATTTCATGGTTCTAAGAGAGGTGGCTACTCTGGAGAAACCAAGCAAAGATCACAGATGTGAAATTTTCCTGGGCTTAGAGTATTTTTTCACTTTAATTAGAAGATACTAGTTTGTGATAATATACTCTAATTAATCATGAGGTAAATTTTTTAAATATAAGATTGATAATCTGAAAATAGCCTAAAACATTTTCTTATTTATAGTTAACTTCTAAATTAATCCTCATTAGCTGGGAGAGATTTAAATATATTTATTTTTAGCTTTAATTGTTTGATTTTTTTTTTTGCCCGGAAAAAAAAGTTTTTTGATTTTTATAAAATGTTAATCAGGAGGGATGTAGATGAAACTTATGGGGGTGGAAACATAAGAGAGACAAGAAGACACACTGTCAGTCCAAATTCTAAAAAGACATCTGATTTGGATCATCCCGCTAAGCGCTGTTAAAACAGGTTACAGACTAACGATCATAGCTTTTCCACTGCCATAACTGCTGGTTGGTTATCATCACCTTTCAGTGTGATCTGGTTTACCTAGTGATCTAGCAATCGGTCTAAAACCAAGAAAAGTTAGATAAGCAAGGGTTTTTAGCAGATATCCTCCCTCCTTAACCAGAGATCTACTTCAGACGGTCTTGGGTAAGGCTTGCATATCATAATTTAAAAAAAAATTTCCATGTTATTCTGATTCTGCCTATTTTGATGAAATCCATCCAAAAATGAGACTGTGGCAAATTCTGTGTTTAGACTATGTCAAAATACATTATTATTACTTGCTACTGGATTTATTAGTGAAAAGAAGAATCTTGGTGCTCTTAAAAATTCTAATATGTTGTAAAAACAAATGAGTTTGATTCTCTGACACTAAATGAACTCTAAACTGTTGGCTGTAAGTTATGATTTATGTTTTTCTAAGTTATGAAATACAGAGTTATGGTTTAAAATGACTAAATCTCTGATTATTTTTGGTTGAAAAGCAACTACAACAGCCTTGGAGCTTTCAAATTTGATTAGATCATAATAAAGCGAGGACATTTTCCAAGGATGTTTGAGTGCAGATTTTATTTACTGAGAACCAAATTCCTTTGTTTTTTCAATATATGAGAATAATGAGAGTGATAAGATTTTTTTTTTCATGGTTCCCTCATCCTTCTCCGCCAAAAAGCCAGCCCCCAAAGCCATAATTGTTATTTTTTTACACTATGAAAGTTAGTGCAAAAAGGTGATGACTTGTCGGCCCCTGCAAGTATTATTGCATGGCAATGTATAAAAAGTGGAACTAAAAACTCATACAATAACCTCCTGAATAATTGAGAGGACTGCTTACAGGACCATTGTTGCCTGTGGGTAGATTCCAGGAAGGGCAGTATTTACAGCGAGGAGCAGAGTCAGCAGCGTATAGAAAAACAGGCCCTTTTGTAAACTATAAAATTTGATATCTATGGCATTTATCTGGGCTTTAATTTAGTAAGTACCTACTTAGTGTCAAGCACACTGTGAGAGGTGGTGTTTATTTACTATCATTTCTCATCACAGCAGCCCTGAAAGATGGTCTTACCCCTAGTTACAGATAGGAAAAAGAGGCTCAAAAGGGAGAAATAATTTTCTTGAGTGACTCAGCTAATAAGCAGTGGTTAATCTTAATAATCATTTAAAAAAATATCTCTGCACAGTATTCTTAGGGGTGTTCTACCAATAGAATGACTTTGTAAAGCATGAGTCGTAAATAAACTTTCCATAAATGTCAGAGTATGAATAAATGAATGCTCAGCAAATCTGGGAGAAGAAGAGAAGGTCAGGGGATCATAAGTCATTCAAGCATATAAAGGTGGAAATTATTACTTTTTCCACTGTAAAACACAGTGTGTTTTACAATTAGCAGAATTGGAGATTTGAGAATTGAGATTTAATAGACCAGGCCTCTTCCAGCATACTGGCTCTTCTTAGTCTGGTTGCCCCTCACACATGAAATTGCTTAATATGCAAAATAAATATCTGCCTTATAATCATGAGCTACACATTCAAGATACGTAAATGAATAAATTCAATATTTTTTAAAATTAAAAATGACCTAAATTTATAGGGTAAATAGTTCTATTGGAGGGGGTCTCTAATAATTTGTTTTACATTTCTAGAAGAGTGGTAGGTGCAATGCAGGCCCCAGGGGGGATTTTCCAACTAATTTTAAAGTTAAATTTCTCAAAATAATTTTAAAATTATTTCACAAGGCAGCCTCACTAGCTTACCTGATTGAACTTCTCTATTTGATAATATGTCAGCAGAGTAGCAAATATCATATTCCCAGGAAATTTCGTAGTGTCTATAGGATCTTAGTGTCATAGAGTCAAGTATCATAGGATCAAGGGTCAAACCCCTGGCAATGAATAGCCATTGGTAACCAAGAAAAGATTATTGAGCTTCGCTAAGATACTGTGGAAGCCATAAACGTTGTATAATAACCACTCTCTCTCCTTAAAGGAGTTTACAGCATGACTGAGAGATGAAATAAGTAAACCTAAAACAATTCAAGAGTAAAAATTGATTTGTCTACTAGTGACTATCCTGACAAATAGGAAGTGAGACGAAGAAGGAAATTGACAGAGACCTTGCTTTAACCAACGAGGCTAATGGCACAGGCTTGGATACTAGATAGCCATCTCATAGATACCCCGAATGCTGCATTAGCTGGGATCCTTACTTGCAGGAAGCTGTTATCTATAAAGAGGCGGTACAAGCTCGTTAATAGTGCTCTGATAGCAATATCAAGAATGCTATTTATAATGCTACTGCTGATCAATCATTTGTGATCAAATCTAGAGGAGAAAGGGACCTTAAAATTTCACAGTGATCCTCTATCTACATTCACAGCCAGAAAACTCGCCTCCATCACAGTTAGGATGAAGACTTCTGAATGTGTCCTAGCCACGTCATGAGAAATGAGAACAACAACAATAACAACAACAATATTTTTATATGTAAGCTCTATGCTTTATTTTTTCTCATTCCTATGAGGCAGTTATTATTTTTACATCCGTTTTACAGATGGGAGAACTGGGCCATAGGAATGTTAAGTGATTTGCCCAAAGAATATGTAGAAAAAGAGTCAGGCTTTGAATCCAGTTTTGTCTGGATACATCAAAACCCAGTCTCTTGTTGTCTATCCTATGATACAAAATTATAATACTTTTCCGCTTCATAAGAGGGCTTTGCTCATCATGCCCCTTCATCCTCCTTCCTCCTTTTACCTGGCTGCTGCCTACATTTCCTTCAGTGCCCTGGCTCTGCTTTCAAGATTGTGCTTCATAGCCTTGTCCTGAAGCAATTCTCCCCTGACCCTGGCAGCATTTTTAAATTAAAAATGACCTAAATTATCTCTTACAGGGATGCTTTGGCCTGTAACTAATGCTGGCTTTCTTGTTCTGCCTCTCTTTACATTCTCCATCTTCCTGACCAGCTCCTTAGCTATTAGAGAATATATCTTCTCTCTCTTTATCCAGCACCTAGCACATAGTAGGTACTTGTCTGTTTTACCTTTTCAATTATATTCATTCATTTATTCAACATACTGAGCTTGACCTGGAAGCGGAAGATGATTAAGCTACTCCTAGGCTTTGAAGAGAGGCAGACATAGAGTTTTATCATGAGGCAAATGTGCTAATCTAGAAATGCCCAAAGACAGGGAGGTTAGGGGAAGATTCCTGGAAGAACAAATGTCTTGAGCAGAGGCTTCAAGAAGGTCTCTATGTTTAGAGAGGTCTAGTTTTTCCACAGTGGGACACGCAGACATGATGGAAGGTGAGATAGCACATGTACCCTGACTCTGTGGGGATTTAGCTAAAGTGGCTGTGGGAAACAAGGACACCAATGCCTGTGGAGCTGCCTTATAATGATGGGACCCTTTGGTAGCTTGATCACTGTGGACAGGGTCCAGTGTGAACTTCCCTCATTTCACGTTCTGCTCTGCACTGAAAATATAGCTACAATGCAGTCCGAGTTCACAGCTCTTCAGGAGGAACATATTAAAATGGCTCATGCATATAGCATATTTTATAGGTTAAAAAGAGTTAGAAATATTAGCTTCTCTCATGTGACAACATGGGTTTAACATGGTAATGATGAAATAATCCTACTTAATTCAGTTATCACTCTATAAACCAAGAAATGTCTTAGAGCTCATGTTTATCCAAGCCCCATTGTAATTAAATCTACACGACTAGCCTAGATATTGATTTGACTAAACCGGTTTTATAAGAGTAATTAGGGAGGAAAGAGAAAGAAAGATGTAATTTTCAAAAGAAAAAAAAATGCATCAGACTTACTTGCGGAATTAAATTACAACAGTTCAGGCTGCTTATTGGGCATTTGTGGGCATTTTTGACACAACCCTGCTTGGTTAAATATTTTTGCACAGCATTCATGCTTGAGCGAATGTTTCTCAAAATCTAGACCTATAGAGCTATTGAAAAATTTTTTTTATCTATTTTTTTTAAAACTATATCCCTTTTTCTAAAGAAAAGCATCTTGCTTAAGGTAGAAACATAATGAAAGGTCTGTGATGTGAAAGCCTAAGAAAAGTTGTTTACTTTTTTATTTGTTCTCAATTTTTAATATTCATACTTAATTACAACCTTAGGGAAGCCTTCAGCTCTCAATCTGACCTACTTCAAATCAGTGGAGAACACAGCAAATATCTTCCCTAAGCAACCATTTATAATAACTTCGGCTTTTTCCTAAAACCCAAAGGAAATGTGGTTCTTGATCTTGGGCCAAGTTTGTCAGTACTATTTGTGTTAATAAAACTTATTCACATAAGGATTCAATTGAAAAATCATATCCTTAATTATAACATAAAATTTGTAATAAAGACCTTAAAGAGAACCTTAGTTAGCTATATAGCATGTAACGATTTGAATGACAAATGTTAAATACATTTTTTCCCTTGTTTAATTGATCAACATTAAGTATCTTAGGAATTTGGCAGGGTTTTTGAAAGTGAAATCCTATGCAGCCCCACACAGGGTCTGAGATTTCCCTAAGGAACTGGGCTTAGATGTTGTTCTTTAGGGATTTTTCTACTCATAATGACAGGGTGGCTGACTAACTCCCTTGCTATTTGCCACTAGGTATTCTCCAACCCATTTGTTTTAAGTACCTCATGCTCAAGAGAAATGAGAGAGTCATCTACCAATGACAAACATACCATACATCTCTGGAATTTAGGGGGCAGTTGCCAGGAGTCTTGCCAAGCAATGAAGCCTCTTCTCACAGAGTCTAAAGGTTTAGAGGAGATGGAGGCGGAAAAATTTACGGGAAGTTTTTCCTGGCTACATCTTCATCTCCTCTACTTATTTCTGGAAAATACTTGGAACATGTGTGTATTACTTGCTATCAAACCACTGTAAAGATATTCAGCAACAGAAGCTCACCCTCCAGCCCATACCCTCTCTTGAGGGCATTACTGATACCTGGAAAGTGCCAGGCTCTGAGCACTTGACTATCTATGGGCATTTCTATGCAACAAGTTTATATTTGACCTAGAAATGCCTTCTGGGTTATTGCATAAACATGGTTCTTCCCATGGCCTTTCTCATCTTGGTCAGATGTCAACTCTATCCTTCTAATTGCTCAGGCCCAAAACTTTGGTGTCACACCCCATATCTGATCTGTGGGAAAATTCCCTTGGCTCTACCTTCAAAATACATCCGGTATACAGACAGCGCGGGTGGCACGTGGTGGCGCCGCTGGCAGCCCCGCGTGTGGACGCACTTCGAGGACCCCTGCTCGTTGTGGGCCACTAGGGTGAGCGTGCTGTCGGAGCCTCCATCCTTCTCCCCTCCCCACGTGTTCCCAGACCCTCAGGAGGTTCCCATCTCAATTCTCAGAATCCCCTGGCCCATCTCAGCCCCTCCTGGTCTTTCTTGGCCTCCTAGTCTATTAGAAGCCTGTAACCCCAATCTTGAGTGTCTTGTTCTCCTCTGAAAACATCTTCTTCTTCTGGCCATTCCCAGATCCTCAGAAGACCCCAGATCCCTACAAACCCCACCCTGCTTCTCTAGGCCATCCCAGACCCTTAAAAACTTTCTCCTGGTCTCCTCTGAACGATCTCACCCACACCTTTCCTGGACCCTTTGGAGATCTCCAGAAGACCTTTCCACAACCCTCAGAACCATCTGAGCCCTTCTGAACACCTTCACACCTCTCTTGGCCGACCTTCAGATCTCGATGGCCCCTCACCAGCTCTCAGTCCCTCAGGCTCTCTCAACACCTCCTTGATTCTCCTTTTGTCCCTCTCCCTGCCCCCCCAACCCCCAATTTTGAGTCTCCTAGCTATTTTTGAACGCCCCTGCCCTCACAGCCTCAGAAAACTCCTCCATCCCAACCTCAGAGCCTCCTGGACAGCTCTGAACCTCCAAGCCACTTGCTCTGGCTATGACAGTTCCCCTCCCCCTCACTGCAACAATGAGTCTCCAGACATTTTTTCCTCCTGGGACCCTCCAGACCCCTCTGTGTTCACATCCCTTCTGCATCCTCCATACCAACTCCCATCCTAAGACTCCCCCCATAAAGCTCCAGACTTCCCCAAGCCTTTCACACTCCTTCTCAGTGTCTCCAGAAGAGTCCTGAGCCCCTAATATGTCTGTCCTCTTCAGAATCTCCCACGTACTCCTCAGAATTGCTTCCTCCTCACCCATAGATTCTCCTAGCTTTGCCCTTCCATCCTTTAATTGTACAGCCTACTCTCTCTCTCCCGACAGCCTTCCCCTAGCCTCCTAGCCCCTTTCCTAGTCAATAAATGACTTTCCTTCCTCTTCCCTCCCACCCCCGCCAAAAAAAGAAAAATTCATCCCGTGTCTGACTGCTTCTCACCACTTGCACCCCATCCCCATCCAAGCCACAAGCAGCCCTCACTGGATTACTGCAGTGGCCTCGTGGGTCTTCCTGCTGCCACCCTGGCCCTCCTAGGGTCTATTCTTAAAACTGCAGCCACCATGACCCTATTCATAAGCCAGATCCTGTCCTTTATCGGCTCAGAACCATCAGACTCAGTGTCTCTCAACCCCTGACAACTCCCTGGAGGCACATGTGGAGATTTCAAAAACATTCCCAGGCCCCATCCAAAGTTCGCCTTCCCTATCCCCCTTTCTGTTTTATTTTTCTCCATCTTCTTTATCACCATCTGATACTCTATATATTTTACTTACTAGAGAAGTTCCATAAGGGCAGGAATGTTTATCAGTTTTGGTGTTTGGTGTTGTATTCCTAGTGCTGAGAATGGAACCTGGCCTAGCAAATAAATATTTATCTAGTGAATGAAACATGCTTGGGAAGGAGCTGGAGGGCTGCCCACTCTAATGAACTCTGGTGTGAGGAAAGGCTACCACAGGCACATACTGTTGATGATACGACTGATTTCTGTGCTGGCTGGAAAATTATTGCTTGGCTATCGCCCATGGGAACATAGGCTATCACCCATGGGAACATAACAGTCTAACAATAAGCTTTCTGCTTTTGTACCCCCTGCTTGCACAACTGAGCTGTGGGTTGACAGTAAAATGAAGAAAAATAGACTTGTGTGTTCAAACAGGATGAAAAATGGGGTTTAGGGCTTAAAAACCCTGCACCTCTACATTTCGGGGCTGCTCAATTTGGGGTCTGTGTACCCTTGGCAGACCCAGCTGGCTGAATAAAGAGTGTGTTTCCTATAACTCACTGGTTTCTGGTGGTCCGTGTGTCTATCGGGGGCTGGCGGCTACAAAATTTCCATGTGGCATATTTTCTGCTCTGTCTCATGGTTTGTGATGCTGTTCTTCACCCCTCAAAAGGACACAGGAATGGTATTGCCATATTTGGCGATGAATAAATTGTGTAAATACATCTAAGTGCCCATTTCTCATATATTTCTCACTTGTTTAAGGCCTCCTGTTTGATATTTATGAAAAGATATCATGCTGAGTACTCGAGAAGCAGGAAGGAAGCCTGTGTGTCTCCTCTAAGCATCTGCTAACAGAATAATGCCAATTAGCGTTATGTCAAGGGCCTGAAAAGAATCAGAATGGTCTTAAAAGGTATTAGACAGTAGACCTGACACAAATCTAATAAGCTGTCTCCTACCTTTGGACTAGGTTTTTTGGAATCTAGTTCTGCCAGGAGAAATTCTGACTGCTTTAGGGGATAAATGACAGAAATGCTGTGTTTACTCAGAGACATCTGAGTGCAGTCAAAGATGACCTCTGTAGAGGTCCTGTGGTCTGACAGGCCAATTAGCTGCGCTTCTTGGCAATACATAGAAACTTCTAGCAACTTCCATGGCAATATATTTTCTGAATTATTTCCTGCTATGAATTGAAAATTACATTACCATGAAGAAAACCAGGCAAAAGAAAAAATCCAAAGTAGGTGGGGTACATAACATAAGGGTTGGCCACTCAGAATATCTGCCTACTCTAGGTGAGAGTCAAGTATGTACATCAGATATAAAGTGCTTTTGTGAACTGTGAAATGCAAGATGATAGTTATGTGGATTTCTGATCACTATGCTATACAACTGAAACTAGTATATTATTGTATGCCAACTATAATTGAAATAAAAAACTTATTGAATTGTACAATGTAAATACAAGCAACTAATTGTTATATTTCAATAAAGCTGGAAAAAAAATGGCAACTAGGCCAGTTTCGGTTCACAGTAGGCCACACCTGCTGAGTGGCCCTCTCACCTCCATCAGTGTTTTCCAGAACAATTACTGTTCCTTTTCTCTATTGGGACCCCTCTTTCCTTTCCATTGAGAATCCAGGCAGTACTATACCTGAGAGAACAGGATCAACTCATTGTTTTCAGTAGGTTACTGCTCTTGCCATATTATGTTCTCTATTGTAAATCTTTTTTTTTTTTTCAGATCTGTTCCATTGTTATCTCATGAACCTAATTTCCGGCTATTAATAATAACATTGATGAATAAGAATTGATAATGAAAAATAAATAGCTAAAATATTTTGAGCACTTACCAGGTGCCAGCCACTGTTTTAAGGGCTCTCCATGAGCTAATCCTCATGACAACCTCTGAGTTAGGGATCTCTGTGAAAGCCACTCGACCTATGAGCAAATCGAAGCACTGAGAGATTTAGAAACTTGCCCAAGGTTACTCAGCCCGTCAGTAGCAAAGCCGGTATTCATATACATTGTATCAGTTAGTCTAGACAAAAACACACTGAAGTAAGTATTGTTGCTCCCGTTTTACATTGGAGAAAATTGAAAGAAATTAATAAGTCACCTAAAGCCATGTGGCTATTAAGTAAGATATTCATATCAGAACCTAAGTTTGTCTGCTTTCAAAGCCCTTGGCTATGCTTTAATTGGCTTCTTGGGTAAAGCCCACATTTTTCGATTCATTATTAATATTATAAATTTGGTATTACCATAACCTATGCTGGAAGTAGGCATCCAGATATCACTAGGTGTTAGATAAAGATGGTATAATTTTTAACTTCATTTAAAAAAAAATAGCCAATCCTCAAAATCTGAGCAGTGGCACATTAGAATTGCAAAGAATGACTGCTGTGGGCCCTGGTGATTGTGGTCTGTGTGCTTGGCACAGTGCCAGGGCGTGGCTTACATAATCTCAAAGAGGTATACCATCCTTTAAGTTAGGCATCAATAGATATATTTTCAGGTGGGAAAAAGTGCCTGTGGTAACATAACATAGCTAGTAGGTAGCCCAGATGAGATGTGATTCCATGTCTCTTGATCCAAAGCCTGTGCTTGGCCTCTCTCTACCAGTTGTCAGTGCAAAGGCAGTGTGCTGCCAGATACCTAGACAATTTAGTCACACCATTCCCTCCCTCTCCCCCACCCCTCCGCTTTATAATAAAAGAATTAAGAATGCTTTTCATTGCATTGGTCAACTTGAGGGATGTGACTTCAAGGGCCAAATCCCTACCTGAGCTTGTCTGAATCAATTTATCACAGACAGCAGGTTCTCTGGTCCTAGCCAGCCATCTCAGGAAAAGATGCTACTCTTAGCCACTAGGATGACCCTTTAGGAATGAAGATATTCATCATAAACCTAACATTTCTGTTGGAAAAACAATTTTGAGAGCATAGCCTACACATGCCAGGTCTAGCAGCACCTTGAAACCGATGCCAAAGAGTAGACACTGAAGTTTTATGGCCCACAGGCTCTTTTTCCTAACGAATGTATTACGATTATTTATCTATCATTTTAAATGTTCACATTCAACTTACTTTCTGGCAACTTCCAGACAGTATTTACTGACAGCTGGATAAAATTAACAGAATGTGTCCAATAAAAATATTTCTGAAAATAGAAGAAGCATTATCATTTTGACAGCGATTACAAAATTTGTGTTCATTCATATTACTCATGTTCATAGTGTAGTGTTTGGTTTTGTTCTCATGGAAAAAAACCCCACTGAATTTGGCAATGAGAATTAAGTCAGTTCTTTTAAATTTTTTCTCTTCTTTTCCCACGTCTCCTTTTTCTTCCCTCATTTTTTTTCTCTTTCTCCCTCTCAACTGTCTCTCTCTGTCTCATTTTTTCTTTCTCTTGTCTTTTTTTAATTAAATTTTAACTGTTTTATAATAATTTTAGTTCTAGTTAAGAAAAGCTTTAATATCACTCTCCTAGACTAACATATTCTTTAGAATCTCATAGTTTGAAGTCTGCTAGTATGTGCCATTTATAGTCTAAAAACACGTTTTATCATTCGGCTCAATTTCTAACATTAGATTTAAATCATTGCTACCATCAGTCTTTCTAAAGTGGTATATATCCAGGCCCTCCTTTCTGTGTTACATCTAAAGCTGATGCCATGTCAGTAAATGTCATCTTAACCAAGAGGAGGAAGGAGATAATCACATTCAATTCACCCAATCTCGATTTTACCTAACCTTAAATGTTCTTTTAGGCATTGTAAGAAAAAATCCCATAATATAATTATAACTCACATTCAGAATTATGATAGCTAATAGTTAATATGTTCCTGAGAAATAACATTATAACCTTAAACTAGGTTTGCAAAATATATAGATCATTAGCACATTGTTACTCAGATATTTTTTTTTAATGGCAAGAATATTTGTCGACTGACTGACATAATACAACAGCATGAAGTTCTTCCATCATTGTAGGTCTAGGCATTTAATCCAGGAGTTCCCATTCTCTATCCATAGTTTTAAAAAGCCTTTAAAAATAATAACAGAAATTACATGAATGCGATCTTTCCTAGTCTTAAAGTAGTTTAAAAAATTAAAAATCCCTGGTTTAATTATTAGCCAGTCAAAGATGATTCATACCATTAAGAGGTACCTTTCCCTAACGCAAACTATTTGTTTTGTGGCACACAGAATAAGAATCTTTCTCCAAAGCATTTGAATTTGATAAGCAAGATTTTACACAACAGAACATTCTCTTAAACAACCTATCACTTTCTCTGAAGACAAAAAGCTTTTATAGAATTTTTATTTTTTCATTTTAAATTATGGCATTTTACATTTTAAAATATTGGTTAAATTACTTTTTGAGAATATGATTATCTAGAATAGCATGGATATATATTTAAACATTAAGCATTTAAATGGGCACTGGCTTTGGTGAAATATTACAGCAATTAATGGTTTTCTTTCCAAAAATACTTCCTAGGTCAGGCAGTCTATATCTCAATAATTTTCAGATCAAGATATTAAAATTGCAGTTCTTAAAATTATTTCTATCTGCCCCTTCAGCTCTTCTGGCTTTTCTTTGGCATCACTGTGACCTTGAATTTTCAGTCTTTGGGGACCCTATGCATGACCTGTCACCTAATAATCATAATTAAAAATAATTCCTTTCGCTTTACATTTAAGTTCCCTAAACTGTGTTAGGGAACTGTGTTAGTCTGAAGTAGGGAAATTAGATGCATAACTCAATTTTGTCTTGCATAAAACACATTTAGTACTGCATTCAAAATTCTCCTTACACTGGCTCTAAGCAATTTTTCCAGTGTTTACTACCACAATTCTTCTGTCTACACAGTGCATTCCAATTTGGCCCACTCAGCATCCTTAAAGAGGCAGTTGAATGTTCTCACTAGCAATTTTAGGATCTATAGACTGATAATCTATAGATCCTTTAAAAACTAACAAAAATCCCACTTCTATGAAACCATCTTTGACCTCATTCTTTTATTCAGATGTTAAAGCAACATTTTCTGAAACAGTTCTGATTTAAGCCCTCCTTAAAAGATCCTTCTGTTGATTATAGCTATTCTAACAGGTGTGAGATGGTATCTCATTGTGGTTTTGATTTGCATTTTCCTAATAGCTAGCAATGTTGAGTATCTTTTCACTCCTCTAGGGAGAAGTGTCTGTTCAGGTCCTCTGCCGATTTTTTGATTGGATCGTTTGTTTTTTTGTTGTTATTGAGTCGTATGAGTTCTTTGTATATTTTCGATATTCGACCCTTATCAGAGGCGTTGCTTGCAAATATATTTTCCAATTCGGATGGTTGTCTCTTTACCTTGTTGACGGTATCTTTTGTTGAGCAGAAACTTTTTAGTTTGCTGTAGTCCCATTCATTTATTTTAGCTTTTACTTCCCTTGACTTTGAGGTCAAATTCATAAAATCCTCTAAGTTCAAGGTCCTTGAGTTTAGTTCCTATGTTTTCTTCTATGCGTTTTATTGTTTCAGGTCTTATTTCAGGTCCTTAATCCATTTTGAGTTAATTTTGGTGTATGGTAATAGAAAACAGTCTAGTTTTATTCTTTTGCAGGTGGCCTTCCAGTTTTCCCAGCACCATTTATGGAAGAGGCTTTCCTTTCTCCACTGTATGTCTTTGGCTCTTTTGTCGAAAATTATTTGCCCATATAAATATGGGTTTACTTCTGGACTCTTGATTCTGTTCCACTAGTTCATGTGTCTGTTTTTCAGAGGTTACCATGCTATTTTGATTACTGTTGCTTTGTAGTATAATTTGAAGTCGGGTAGAAATGCCTCCAGCCTAGTTCTTTTTTCTCATGATGACTTTGGCAATTCAGAGTCTTTCATGCTTCTATACAAATCTGATGATTTTTTGTTCTATTTCTTTAGAAAATGCCAATGGGATTTTGATGGAGATTGCATTAAATCTGTGTAATGCTTTAGGTAATATGGTCATTTTAACTATGTTGATTCTCCCAATCCAAGAACACAGAATATCTTTCCATTTCTTTATATCTTCTTCGATTTCTTTTAATAGGGTCTTATAGTTTTCATTATATAGGTCCTTCACCATAAGAAGAGATGAAATACTGTCATTTGTGACAACATGTATGGACCTTGAAATAATCATACTAAGTGAAATAAGCCAGACAAAAAAAGTTGAAAATCACATGATATCACTTATACGTGGGATATAAACCTAAAAGCCACAAATGAACAGAACAAACAAACAGAGACTCATGGACATGGACAATATAGACTAGTGGTTACCAGAGGTTGGGGAGGAGGGAGAAGGTAGACGGGTAAAGGAGGTCAAACATAAGGGGATATGGAGAAGGTGAAGTGGATAAAGGGTATCAAATATATGGTAGCTGAAGGAAACTGGACTTTGGATGGTAAACACACAATAGAATATACAGATGTCACATTATAATGTACACCTGAAAATTATATAATTGTATTAATCAATGCTACCCCAATAAACTTAATTAAAAAAAATCCTTCTTTAGCAAGGCAGGGATATTAACTGAATTTGCATTTGAAGATGATCCTCCTGATAGTGAGACGTCGAAATGAGTATGGTGTGGAGAAGGCAGGAATGGAAGCAGGGGAACCAAATAGAGGCCTTTACAGTGGCCCAGTAGCAAGAGTAGGATAGGTTTTTAGATTAAAGAAGCACGTTGCATTGATTAGGACTGCACTGATTGACAAATCATTACAATCTCACATAAGGGTAATAATAAAGATATGCACAAAACATTAGAGGAAAACAAAGAAAAGTGGTGATGCTGAGTGTCCAGAAAAGCTTTTCCTAAGGTTATAACAGCCTAAGACAAACTTAAAAAATGGGTTTCTAAGGTGAAATGGACTTGGAGGAAGGCAATTCCAGTCTGGTCTGAGGGAGTGATGTGGGTAAAGGCTGAGAGACTAGAGAGAATGTGGTGCATCCAGTAAATGGCAAGTGTTTTGGTTTTGCCAGAACTATAGCAGAGGATGGGTAGAGCTAGAAACTCTACAGAAGGAAAGCTGGAAAGTCAGATCACGAAGGCTCCTGTGTGCCACCCCAAGTCATTTCAACCTTATTCAGAGAGGTCAGCCTGTGAATGATTTCAGCAGCTGGAGCGATATGAACAGACTTGCAATCGAGGTTGCATATATGCCACCCCTAAAATTCCACTTTGGCATAAGGATTATTTTGAGCTGAAGGCAATTGAGAAGAAGCAGATATCAGAAAACCTCTCTGCCCTTCCGGATATGCCTAAAAACAGGACATAAATTTGTAAGGTGTTCCCATTTCCCTCTCTACCCAGAAAGACAGAAATAAATCACCAGAGACAACTATCAGCCCAAAGACAGCCCCAGAAGAATTTACATGACAAACTTTACTAACTAGTCCTGATGTCCCATTAGTTCTCCCTTTTCACAATTTATTGCCCTAGAAACTAAGTCCTTTTCCCTTATCTTGTAACTTCTCTAAAAATGCATTGTTCTTTTATTAAAATGCTATATAAGCCCAAATTCAAACCATCCCTTTGAGTTACCCATCACTGAGTACTCCCATGTGTGTGCATGCTGCATGTTAATACACTTTTGTTTGTTTTTCTCTTGCTAATCTGTCTTTTGTTACTCTAATTTGCAGGGCCCCAGGCAATGAACCTAAAATGTGTAGAGGGAAAATAATTTCTTTCCTCCTACATAATACAGAAAGAAATCTCTAACAACAGTGAGGAGCAGCAGACTAGTTAGGGTACTGTAAAGGAATCCAAGAAAGAGATGATGAAGGCCGGAACTGAGATATGGTAATGAAGATGGGGAAGGAGATATAGTGGGGAGATGTTAAAATGCTGAGATTGACAGATTACTATCTGATCAGATAGAGGAAGGTAGAAGAGAAGAGAGCATGAAGACTTACTTCCTGATTTATAATCTGGGTGGTACAATAAAGGATGGTGTCATTCTCTAGATGGGGAATATATTAGAGGGAGAAGAAAATGAGTTTCATTTGGACATGCTGAGTTTGAGTATCCTGTGTGACATCAAAAAAGAAACATATAATACAAAGATGGATGAAGATGCTTGGAGCTAAGAAGAAAGAGCCTAGTCAGGGATTTAGATTTTGTTGGTTAGTCAGCATTTAGTTAATAGTTCAAGCCATGCTGTTAGATAGGTGACCATGAGTGACAGAAGCAAAGGCCCAGCTCTGTAACCATATGACAACACTGACAGCCCAACTCAAAAGCCGTCCCTAGGACCTACCTCCCAGAAAAAAGTCATTTTTCAATTAACAATACCCCTACATCCTGGAGTACAAGGAAATAATGTAATTGACCATAGCATAGCAACCAGTTAAGGCCAGCCACAAACGTTCATGCAGTAAGAGGTGAAACCTTCTTTTCACCTCAGCCTCATTATACCATCATTATAATGTCATGCATATGCCTGAAAGTTCATGAATCTAATTATAACAGACTGAATTCTGGGAAGGTTTATGTGCAGTTGACAATAGGTTATAAAACAGCCAACTGTCAATCAAAATGGCCTCATACATCAGTCAGGTAGCACCACCTTTGTAATCTCCTTTCACAGCCCAGATATAAGACAGACCTCCCCACCTCTACAAAGCTACAGCCCTCTCCGGTGTAGCCTATTTCTCTCTTGAAATATACTTAAATAAATCTTTTCCTAATCTTGGCTGATCTGTACTTCTTTACTGTATTGGCAGAAAGAACTGAGTCCCGCCCAGTGCCACTGGGGCAGCAATGGACTTAGATTGCCCTCAACAGTGACAGTGGGAGTAGATAAAACAAATCAGAGACTATGTGTAGCAAGAGAGGAGAAGAGGATGGAACAAGAAACAGTAGCATTGAAGTAGTTAGAAGAGCAGGAGCCAGAAAAGGAGGCGCCGAAGAGGAAAGAGCCAAAGCAGAGGAGGAGGATAGAATCACAGAAGCCAAATGAGAAAGAAGAGACAATGTCTAGCAGGGCCAAATGTGTTAGATCAAGGAAGAGAAAGCCTGCGAACATCCACTGGACTTAGAAGCAGGTGACCTTGGCACGAGTAGTTAAGTGGAGCAGGAAAATCTGTTACTGCAGGTTTAGGAATGCATGAGAAATAAGGATATGCAGCCATCTCTTTCAAGAAGCATGGATGTGAGGGAGGAAAAGAAAAGATAGAGCCTGAACTATGCAGGGAGAATGTAGAGTCAAGAGAGAGCTGTTGAAATTCGGACAGTTTGGGCATATTTAAACGTAGGGGTGGATAAGCCAGTAGAGGAGAGAAGGAAGATCTAGCTAAGACAAGGCATAAAGAATGAAGCAAAGGTATGAATCAAAAGGAAGGAAGAGAGGGAGGAAGGTAAGGAGAGAGGGAGGGAGGAAATAAATGGGTACAGGGGGTGGGGGAGACTGATTCACAGAAAATTCACAGAAGTTTACAGAAAAATGTGATTCAAGGAGGTGATCAGAATTTGGGGCTTCTGTGCCAGGGGAAGGGAGGTGGAGAAGGGCATTTATGGGAAAACAATGACTTTTAGGAAAGATAAATGAGCCTTTAGGAGAACAGATGGGAGATATGGTAGTTCTGTGGCAACGTCTTTATAGATGATCTTTTATCCTGGTGCCACTTGTCTCCAGTGATAGGAGTCAATTCTATCCTGAGAATGGGATCTGCAGCAGTTAAGTCCTTTAGGGAGGCTTTGCTTTCAGGCAGATAATGAATTAAGAAAAAACTCTCTTTCTGCATCTGCTGATTCTCAAATTCCTTCAGTTCAAAATAAATTTTATGCCACAGTGGCATATTCTGGACCCCTTCATGGGAACTAAGGGAAAGGGATGACTAGCAAAATGTAAAGGGTTTTCAAGTTGAAGACAACAACACATCTACACATTCGTGTGAATTTTTCCCCCCAGCAATACCCAGCAGGATACTGATATGTTGGAAGGACAAACTGGTATGATGGAAAGACAAGTGGTCAAGGAAGTCAGAGCACTAGTTAGCCCAAGAGTGACTGAGAATAAGATGATGTTATGGAATGAATGTTTTTGCCACCCTAAATTCCATATGTGGAGTCCTAACCCCCAGTGTAGTTGTATTTGGAGATGGGGCCTCTAAGGAAGCAGTTTAGGTTTAATGAGGTCATAAGGCTGGGGCCTTGATCTGATAAGTGTCCTTATAGGAAGAGACACCAGAGAGTTCTCCCTCTTTCTACTCATGCACACTAAGGAAAGGCCATGTGAAGACATAGTAAGAAGGTGGCTGTCCACAAACTAAAACGAGAGCTCTTATCAGAAATTGAATCGACCTTGACCTTTGCCTTCTAGCCTTCAGAACCATGAAAAATAAATTTCTGTTGCTTAAGCCCCCTGGTCTACTGTATATTGTAATGGAAGCCTGAGATGATTAACATAGATGGGTCAGGAAGGGAGTGAAGGCAGAAAGGGTATAACAGAAATGTGGGGAAAAGATCTTGAGGAGCGTGAAAGAACGAGGTAGCGGCTACACTGTGGGAAAGGCAGTGTGGTAGAGAGAGGCTCTTGGAAATTCTAATTGTTGAGGAATAGAAGTTCTAGGGAGTGACAAGTTCTAGGGCTATCAATGAATGGCAATAAAGGAAATGGGGTTATAAATGTTAATGAGGTTATGAGGAACTGTGGGGCTAAAGCTTTGAAGGGTCATCCATGTAGACAAAGAAATCACCTTTGATGGCAAAACCTGAGATAAAAAGGTTGTATGAGTCAGGAAAAGCAATGCTTGCTGCTATAACAAGAACTCCCAAATTTCAGTGGCTTACCAAAATGGAAGCTTATTTCTCTCTTGTGTCACAGTCCAGTTTGGGTCAGGCAGCTCTCCTGGTAGCTGTTCTCCAAGCAGACACTCAGAGATGGGGACTCCTATGTGTGGCTTTCCCATCTAGGGTCATTTATTTCCAACTGGTATAACTCTGAAACAAAACATAGAAAAGAACACAAAAAAAGGAAATCACCTTCTCATTTATGAATGTGGATACAAAGATTTAAATAAAATGTCAGCAGTAATGAAAGAAAAATACTGCATGCCCCAGTAGAGGTTATTTTAGTAGTGAAAGAGAGGGGTTATTTCTATGTGGGCCTGCTTGAACTGGATGGAATGAAAACATTTGCTTTGCTCAATCTTCTGCAGCTTCTCCAAACATTTGTATATCATAAAGTCAGAAATACTGGTTCACCAATTCGATAATCAACAATGAAATAAATCTGTGAAGATACTCTGTAAATTGAAACATACTCTGTAGGAGTGAGGAATTTTTGAGCACATAGGGCCTCATGCTGGGTATTGTTTAGGGCAAGAAGTTTAAGACATAATTTCTCTTCTCCTGGATTTATCATCTGGTTGAGAAAGATAGGCCAGGAAAAGATCCACACAACATTAAGTGGTAAAAGCCTAATAGAGGGATAGACCATGTTCAGAGTTAAGAGGGAGAGAAGATGATTTTCAAGCATCGTCTACTGCACAGAAACCAAACCATTTCAATTTCTTCCTGGATGCAGGAGACTGCCTTTCCCAGCCCCCACTGCTTCTAGGAAGAATCGAGTAACAGCTTTGGCCCCTGGAATATCGGCAGAAGTGATGTATGCCACCATTATTCTTGGCCCTTAGATATTCCACTGGTTCTCTCTCTCTCTCTCCCCTCTATTCATTCCAAGAATAAGAAAATGTCAAACGCACACACACACACACACACACAACTCTCTCTCTCTCCCCCTTATTCATTCCAAGAATAAGAAAATGTCAAACACACACACACACACACCCCAAAATTGTTTTCCAATATCCTGTTTTCTTAATCCATTCATTTATTTAAACAATATTTATTATGTGTCCCTTATATGCCAGGCTTATATTCTAGTTAATTTGAGAGCTCTAGGGATGTTTTTCACTTTATTGTATTATTTTAGAAGCTGCCTCTTGGATTTACTAAGTCAACTATTTTCTGTTTTCTAATTCATTAATATCTCTCTTTAGCCTTATTGTTTTCTTGTTCCTCCTTTCCTTAAGTTTGTTTTGTTGCTGTTTGTTAAATTCCATCCATAGCCTTATTTTTTTTATCTTCTCTTGTTTAATAATGAAAGTCTTTAAGGTTACAATGAAAGTATCTCATGCATACATTTAAAGTTTTTTAACTGAAAATCCTTAAGTGGACATTTCTCAAGGTTACCAATACTATGACACACACAGTAGATGCAGTCAAGTCAGAAAATTGTCTGCAGGAATTCTGAAATCCAGGGAAAGAACACACGAATGATTTTAAAGTTTTCTCAACCATTGACAAAACAATGAAATCCATTATTTGTTTTAAAAAGTCAGTATGATCAATATGCTATACGGGTAATTACAGATATTTGCAAAGTACTTTTTTACTATATGCGATTTTCACTTTATGAGCTGATTTGAGAGCCAATCCTCCATGTTATTTGTTTGCTTATAGCTATTATTGTCTCTCATGTGTTTTCGGGTATAACATTATGGTTATTATTCATCTAAACATCATTTACTACAGTTTTGATATCTTTGAATTTGTAAGAGTTGATATGAAATGTTATCTCTCCTAATACCAAGTTTCAGAAAAATCCCATATTCTAGAAGTGTTAAGCACTCCTCTGGTTTCTAAAAATATATAATTGATTATGCGCACACACACAACTTTACAAATTGTCACACTCTTTACCGGTCTGCTAGAATGTGCGTCATTGAGTTATGCATCTTTATCCACTAGATGTCATGCTAGAATGTGCATGCTAGAATGTGCGTCATTGAGTTATGCATCTTTATCCACTCAGATTGCTAATATAAAAGTCCAGCAGGAAAGTATCGTAAGCAGACTGCTACAGAAACTCCCAGTCCTACCGTGCTTGTAGCCACCCAATCCTCATTCCCCTCTCAAACAAAGCTGTTTGGACAAAAAAGGATTAGAAACAAGACAGGCTTGCTTATAATGAGGCTTAAGAGCCAAATTGCTGAGGCCACTGGGAGATCCCTGGCACACGGAGGGTACTTAGGATACTTTTGGTGAATTATCAAACAAGCGATTTCTGACTTCAAGTCCTGTGCTCTTTCTACCTCGTGCTCGCACAGTGTTGTTGTGAGGCTCAAATGCGAAACATGTGAAAGAGCTTTGCAAAGCAGCCATGCTAGGTAGTTATATCACTCTGTAGCGGGTATGGGAGATGGCCCCACATCCTATGTGACCCTAAGGCATAATGATTGACAGAACATGAAAGGGTGGCAGCCTCACTCTACTGCTCTGAAAAAGCACTTGGTGGGCATGTTTTAGATGAGAGAGGAAGGGCGCTTACTGAATCTCTCGATTCAGCACAAGGATTTTGTTCTCGGTACTCTTTAAGATTCCCTGGATTTAACCTTGCCTTGACCTATGTAAGGTGGCTAGAAAAGTGAGAAAGGAAGAGGTCAGACTTGGTAGCAAGTCAGGGTCTTATCCCTCTCTCCCTACCCCACCAGCTACAGATGAGGCTGAAGAAAATGTTCATTTCTTCACCCCCTTAGGCTTATCAGCTATTGAGAAAGTGATCAGTGGATCAATGGTTTACCACAATACAATTATTGATTTGTGTCTTTATTTCCCTTAATATTTTAGGACTAATTATCTCCTATGACATGATCTCATAAAAATAACTAACACTAATTCAGCCATTACTTTGTACCAGGACCTGTTCTTGATGCTTTATGTGAGATAGCTATGTTATCATCTCCACTTTATCCATGAGGAAATTAAAGCACAGGGAGGTTAGGTAATTTGCCCAAGAATGCCTAGCCAGAGCGAAGTTAGGAAGTCCTATGGTTTTACTTTAGAATGTGTATTCTTAATCACTAAACTATACTACCCTTCAGCAATGAAGGTTTTTTCCAAATCTCATTATTACAGACTACTGGGGCAATTTTGTACCTAACTCTGTGCATAGCTTCATATTGAGGGCATGGATTATTTTCAGGTCACCAAAAGGGTTTCTAGTAATTGGTATTGTGTAAGTAGCAAAGTCTGATATCAAAAACAGGGCACTGTAACAATTTAGGTACCATAACTGCAACTAATAGAGACATAGCTTTCCACAAAGTTGAAATTGTGTGGCTAAAATTTCTTTCAAAGGAATCATGACAGCTTTCGGAATAGATGATCATAGACTTTAGATCTTGAAAAGGAACCTTAGAGATGACTTTACTTGACCTCTGAGAGGCCCAGTGACTTGTGCAAAGCTCTACTAGCAGAGTTAGGATTTGAATCCAAGGAGCTAAAATTCCTTGTTTGAAGTGCAAAGATCTTTTTAACAAAGCTTTTCCCCTTTACAACAAATTTCTCATTCTTCTTGCCCTCTTCCAGTGCCTTTAATATTATAGAAATAGAAATAATTGAGACATGTTTTTCCATGAGAACTTAGCAAAACTAATAAAAGAACTTCCCAAGGTTCCCACTCACTTAATTAGACTATGTGCCTTTTCTTAGTTCTTCTGTTAGTGATCAAATAAAGGTTTCAGATATGTATCAAGAATGGCAAAGGGCTTAAGATTGTACCAACCTACAAGCTAACCGGTTTCCCTGCCATAGTCTCATTGATATTGTTAGAAGACACGAGTCTCCAACCCCAAGAAGCAACAGGAAAAGGCCAGATGATACCTGCACATACAGTGGGTTGTGCTGCAGGAGAGGAGCTCTGACTTGAATTCTTTATAACGAACAGTTAGCACGCCTGTTTTTTGCTCCAAAGAGAGATATTATATTTATTATACTGCAGAGCTGATACGCGTGTCCTTTGCTCCAATGGGAAACACCTTTATCTTTCAAGGATTTTCCTCTATACAGACATCTTTGAAACGAGTTTGTAACAAAAGGCAATCAATGCCTCTGTTTGCAAGATGTGCAATCATTGAGAGACTATCTAGCAGACTTAAGATTCACGGAGAATTGTCACCCAACAAGACGAAGCTAAAAAAACTGGCCCTATTTAAGTCACTAAATGTTATCCTATTTTTAAAGTGTCTAAGGTAACTGAATTACTTGATAATCAGGCATCGGTTTCATACTGTTTTAATAAAGCCTTGTAGCAAGAAAGCTGATTTTTTACAAACTCCAGAAAAAATAATTCAAAACTAATGAGGGCATTCTGATATTTTTTTAAAAATTGTAGGAATACGTTTTTCCTAAGTATTTCATTATTCAAAGAAAGAAAGAAAGAATATTTCCTTTAACACAAATGCATATAAAATATTTTCTTGTTTGGAAAGTGAAACAGAGGAGAAAGGGCCAGTGATAATCCAATTTCTCAGCAACAGCAGGAGTAGCATGTATTTTCACATTAACAGTACACCACCCCATGCTGATATGTGCAAATAAAGCCCATGTTATGATAATTGTTTATGTCGATAGAATTATTTTGTATGATAAAAGATACCACAATGAGTATTAAAAGTTTATATATTCCATGTAAATAGTTTTAATTTATGACTAGAATTTTTGCCTTCATGCAATAATAAATAATACCAGCTACCTTTTGTCACGTACCTAATATTCAGATAATTTGCATATTTTATCTCATTTGAATTTTAATTGAGGTATATGAAGGAACAGAGACACACACAGCTAGAGCTGGAGGAGCCAGGATTCAGATCTACCTACCTGGAAAACTGATGTGTTTCTATTATGTTTCTCTGCCTTATTGTCACCTAGACCAGCTTTGGCCTAGGCTATGGATTTCCAAGAAGATCATGAAGCATCTCCCTGCATGTTGCTAAATCAGTTGTCTTAGTCCCTTTCACTTGGGCATGCTGGCATTCTCAGCAGCGCTCACTTCTCCACAGCTCATGAGTATCATAGAACCTTGGAGATAGAAGGGATCCCGAGAGTCTCTATTCTATAGGGTCCCTACTGGAGGCCTATCTGTTTTTTGCTTCAAACTTCTTTGGTTGGAAGCTCTTGTATTTAGAAGTTTTAAAAATGTTTCTCTGTCACTTTGTAATTTATACACGTTCTTCTTTGTTTCTTCTTAAATCTACTTCTTCTTCTAGAAAAATCTCTCATGGAACCCAAGAAAAGTGTTTCTAGAGAAGCGTGCTGAACAAGGGGCAATAATCTAGGAGGTTTGTAAAGCTTTTATTTAAGGTAAATAAATATTTCCTTGAATAATGAAATACTTAGGAAAAATGTATTCCTACAATTTTAATAAATAAATTATTAACTAGAAAAATCTCATGGAACCCAAGAAAAGTGTTTCTAGAGAAGCGTGCTGAACAAGGGGCAATAATCTAGGAGGTTTGTAAAGTTTTTCTTTAAGGTAAATAAATATTTCTTTGAATAATGAAATACTTAGGAAAAATGTGTTCTC
>NW_006439717.1:2658524-2696255 GCF_000325575.1 Pteropus alecto
AGGGTTTTTAAGCCCTAAACCCCATTCCTCATTCTATCTGAAAACAAAAGTCTATTTTTCTTCTATTTACTAACTGTCAACCCACAGGTAGGTTGTGCAAGCAGGGGTACAGAAGCAGAAAGCTTATTGTTAGACCATTATGTTCCCATGGGCGATAACCTATGTTCCCATGGGCGATAGCCAAGCAGTAATTTTTCAGCCAGCACATTAGATAGCATGACCATGTATCCAGGTTTGCTCAGGACAGTCTTTGTTTGCACCTGTTTTCCTATCATAATTACTAATAGTGTCCTCTTTCATTTTCAAAAGGGTCCCATTTGGATGAAAAGCTACATAGTTATCCTGTTAGATGTTTATTGCATATATGGAGTACACGATTTTGAAAGTTCTGTTATGAGTCTATTTGACAAAATGGCAGAGGTACTTTTTCCCTATCTTTATTAGTTTTTATTATAAAATTCATATATAGAATTAAAAAATCTTTAGTAACCTTGTTAAAGAACATGAGATCATGTCTTTTCACTGCTCAAAATCCTTTCACACCTTCCATCAGAATAACAGTCAAAGTCCTTACAATGGTCTGCAATCCCCTACATGATCTTACCCTTTTCCTCTCTGATCCCATTGCCTGGAGTCTAGTCCAATTGCTTTCTTTGCTGACACTCAAAGACACATATATGTTTCTGAGTCAGAGGATTTGCAGTTGTTGCTGATAAATAGCTGTCAAATTTATGGAATATAGTTAAAGTAGTATTTGGATATTAATAGACGTAAACACATCTATAATAGAAATAAGAAGATTAAAAAAATTAATGACCTATGGTTAAAACTCAATTACTTAGAACAAAACCACCAAGAATCCCAAAATAGCTGTCAACATAAGAAACGTCCAAATTTATGGAGAAGTTTTATAAGTTTGTTTGAACCAAACTGATGACATTTGCCAAGGAGTAAGATCTGAAATGCTCGGGAGAATAACAATTTGAAGTTTCTTTTATGCATTTGAGGTTAAGGAGGGTAAATAAGGAAAATTACATGAAGGTAGGAGAAAGAAAGGTGGGAACTAGATTACAGGATAGTTAAGATTATGTGCTCTCCCGAGGGTAATCTCCTTTAGAAGGCATTTCAAAGGTGAGTTAACCTAGATACACAGAAACAATGGGCATGGTTTGCTTAGGGCAAAGATAAGACTTTTACTAAGGAAGTCATATGCCTGGGATATAACTACCCACCATGCCCTGCCCAGTTAAGAATTTGTGACTTATTACAGCACCCCTTTTTTTCCACACAGTAAAAACAAAGGAGATATAACTGTGCAAATCTTCACTTCTTTAAAATGACATTTTCTCTTCTCTTTCTCCTTGATTCAAACTGGCCTTGGGCTCACTTGCTTTTTTTCTTTGCTTATCCTTCTGCATGCTGCACAATAACCACGCCCTTAATCATAAGCCTTTAGGTCAGCATCAAACAGTTTTAGGAATAAAGCCTCAGGTCTGCTGACCACTGGAACAGAGCTTCAGTCAAACTAAAGATAATGTCTTGCAGCTCCACACCCATGAAGGCAGAACGGCCTTACCAGCATCCCCCTTGTAACCATATAGGAGGAAGCCATCACTGACACAAGGACCTGACGCAATGATCAATTGCCTCTTACCCTGACCCCAACCAATCAGTAGAGCCCACAACCCCAACTCCCTTAGCTACCATGACTAATGAGTTTTCCTCTATATAACCTATCTCTAAAGGCCATGGGGGCCAGGTCTTTGAGTGCTAGGTCACTTGTCTCCAGACTTGGTGCCATTTTAAAACTAAACCTCTACTTTCTTTTGTAATAGCTTGCTGAAATGTGAAAGGGTTAAAGGATAATTAAAACCTGAAACTGGGCAAAGGAAGTCTATACCTTAGGCCTAGTTTCTGGAACCCCTAACCGCATTCTGTTAATCATGAAACTTGTAACAATGAGCTCATATGTTAACTGCCAATTTTAGCCTGTGTAACCCTGCTTGCTTGCGTGGCATGAAAAATAATCAATTGTATATAAGCTGAAAATTACTGTTTGGCCATCGCCCATGGGAACATAGGCAATCACCCATGGGAACATAACATTCTAACAACAAGCTTTCTGCTTCTGTACTCCCACTTGCACACCTGACCAGTGGGTTGACAGGTAGTGAATAGGAGAAAGATGGACCTTTGTGTTTAAGACAGAATGAGGAATAGAATTTAGGGCTTAAAAACCTTGTATCTTGGCATTTCGGGGCTGCTCCTTTGGAAGGACAGCCGCCGGCTAATAAACTGCCTCTATAATCAAAGCACTCAGATTGAGTCTGGTTATTCCAGTCACAACACTTTGCTACAACTCCTGTCTGCATCTCCTTTGGCTTTGACATGTGAGTTTAGGAAAAGAAATAATGATAAATTAATAAATTAATAAAATTAAAAACCTATGGAGGTGATCACACAAAAGTGGATATTTTAAATTCTGGCAATTTTGATCAAGAAAAAAGACAGAAGGTACAAGTAAATTAAAAAAAAATAGGCATGAAGGAAGCTGTATTAGGGATTTTTTTAATTATAGAAGAATAAGCAGTTTATGACAATAATTTTAAAAACAGATGAAATAGATATTTTTAAGAAAAATATAAATAACCAACATATGACTCAAGAAATATATTTTTTTAAGTGCAAAAATATCAATATCTGTTAATGGTGGGTTGGTAGTCAAAACTTTCCCTCCCAAAAGGCATCAGGTTGAGAAGGTTTTATAAATGAATTATACCAAAACTTTAAGAAAGAGATAATCTCTATTTTATATAAACTGCTATAGAAAAAGAGGGAAATAAATTTATTTTATACATTTAATATATTCTTGATAATAACATATAATTAATTCAAGATAAAAATTGCAGGCCAAATAAACTTGAATGAATGAAAAAAGTGTTCTAGGGAAAGCGACCTCATAGGGTAATCTAATCACGAATTCCTAACTGGGCAGGTCACGGTGGGTAGTGACACCTAGGCATATAACTTCTTTACTAAAAGGCTTATTTTTGCCTTAAGCAAGTCCTGCACATTGTTTCTCTGCATCTAGGTTAACATGCTTTTGAAATAAGCAGTAACCACCCTCAAGAGAGCACATAATCTTGTTAACTACCTGTAATCCAATCCCCGCCTTGAAGATGTATAAAATTCCAAATGCATAAAGAAGCTTCAAACTGTCATTCTAGGAAGCATTTTCTCTGTCTGTTGAGATCTCGCTTCCGAGTGTATCTCGTTTGGCTCAAATACATTTTTATAAAAATTCTCTACAGACTTGGAAGTTCTTATGTTGACATACTTATGTGTATTCTATGGAAAGTAACTTCAGGGTGATCTGATCATAAATTCCTAACTAGGCAGGTCACGGTGGGTAGTCATGACCCATGCAAATAACTTTTCAGTAAAAAGTTGCCTTAAGAAAGCACTGTCCATTGTTTCTGCGCATGTTGGTTAACACACTTTTGAAATAAACTGTAAACACCTTCAAGAGAGCACATAATCTTAACTACCTTGTAATCCTATTCCCGAGCTGCTTCCTCCCACCTTCATGAAATCTTCCTGATGTTCCCTCCTTAATTTCAGATGCATGAAAGACACTGCAAACTTATTCTCTGAAGCATTTATCTCAGTCTATAGAGATCTTGCTTCCAGATATATCTTCTTTTTGGCTCAAATACATTTTTATAAACTTTCTCTACAGGTTTGGACATTTCTGTGTCAACATTTATAAACACTATTTCATAAAAATATTTGCAAATCAGACCCAGCAACATATAAAAACAAAAAAATATTAAATGTTCAACATTAGAAACCTATTGCTATAATTTACATGAATATTTAAAGAGAAAAATTATATGTTAATATTAATAGATATAAAAAAAGCATTAGATGAAATTGAACACTCATTTTTGAGTTTTAAGAAAAACAACATTTTCTACCAAATATTAAGGACAATTCTAACAAATATTTAGTAAACGATCATTCCAATTTTACAAAAATTCTTTTCAGATTCCAGAATAAGAGGGAACACCCCCCAATTCATTTTATGAGGTTAGCATAAACTCGATACCAAAAGTTGACAAGGACAGTGAAAGGTGGCAGAATATGCAACCCCAAAATGTGATACTTTAGTTTAAGAATTATTTTGAACTAAAGATACATGAAAAACATCAGAATCAAGACAGATACTCTAACCTTCCTTTCTCTTCCTAAAAGCAGGAGATAAAAATTCCATGTGAAAAATCTGTATAGAGGTTGTTAAAACAAACAAACAAACAAACTGTTGTAGTCACCAGCCCCCGATAGACACACAGACCACGAGAAATCAGTGAGTTATAGGAAACACACTCTTTATTCAGCCAGCTGGGTTTGCCAGGGATATGCAGACCCCAAATCAAGCAGCCCCAAGATGCAGAGGTACAGTGTATTTAAGCCCTAAACCTACATTTTTCATCCTGTTTGAACACAAGTCTATTTTTCTTCTTTTTATTGTCAACCCACAGGTTGGTTGTGCAAGCGGGGTTCCAGAAGCAGAAAGCTTATTGTTAGAGCGTTATGTTCCCATGGGTGATAGCCAAGCAGTAATTTTCCAGCCAGCACAAAACAAACAAAAACTTTTATCTTCCCTTTGTCTCTCCATATGTTGCAGAAAAATCAGACCAGTGAGAAACCAAGCACCACTCGGAGCATTGAAGAATTCAGGTTTATTATGCTGGTGGTCTCAGAAGAGCTAGTGCTCTGAAGATCTGGGACCCAAGCTCAGGGGTAACCTGACTTTTATAGGGCTTATCCACAAACAAGCAAAGGGGATACATCTGTTATCTAGACAGAACAAGCAAAAGGAAGAGTGAATCTTCAGTTGATCTCGAGGTCACCCTGCCCTTCGGCCTATTCAGCAAGCATGTCTACAGAAGTAGAAAAAAGAGCCGATTACAAGGTTAGCCATTTGAGTGGAAAATTCCTCTTCACATATATTTTAGTTACTTTTCCACAATGGCTACTCTTCGTTCATCCTAGTGTGACAGCCTGCTGAAATGTGAAAAGGTTAAAGGATAATTAAAACCCGAAACTGGACAAAGGAAGTCTATACCTTAGGCCTAGTTTCTGGAACCCCTAACCGCATTCTGTTAATCATGAAACTTGTAACAATGAGCTCATACGCTAACTGCCAATTTTAGCCTGTGTAACCCTGCTTGCTTGCGTGGCATGAAAAATAATCAATTGTATATAAGCTGAAAATTACTGTTTGGCCATCGCCCATGAGAATACTGGCTATTGCCCATGGGAACATAGGCAATCACCCATGGGAACATAACATTCTAACAATAAGCTTTCTGCTTCTGTACTCCCCGCTGGTACACCCCGACCTACAGGTTGACAGGTAGTGAATAAGAGAAAAATAGACCTTTGTGTTTAAGATAGAATGAAGAATGGGATTTAGGGCTTAAAAACCTTGTATCTTGGCATTTTGGGGCTGCTCCTTTGTACAGGACAGCCGCCGGCTAATAAACAGCCTTTGAGAGCATACTTGATTTGTTCTATTCTATACAGGCCACAACACTAGTATATACATGCTTAGGCCTATATGCTAGACTCTTATACACTAGTCACTTCTTTGGCTCTTCATTTTCCTATGGGGCTCTTCTGTTAAACTGTCTTATGTCGATTTAATTTCCAGGCCCAGCCAGAGACCCTAAGAGGGTAGAAGTAAAGTTCTGCCTCCCCTCCAATAATATTAAATAGAAAATTTACAGTCTAATTTCATTAATTAACATAGGTATAAAAATTCTAAATAAAATCTTATAAAAAAACAAATTCCACAATTGTATAAAAAAGTAAATAATTTATAATCATCTCAAATTCATTCCAGGAATACAAAGCTGATTTAACATTAGAATGTAAAAGTATATTATTCACCTCACATGTAGTAAAGATTTTAAATTTGCCCCCAAAGAAGTTTGGTCTTAGTCCTTGATTTTTGGGAGGTAATTTCTACATCTTTGGAATATCAGGCCTGATAGAAATGTCTGTTTGTCTGAGAGCTTTGGATCACTGGATAGTCTAACAGTATGATTTAGGGTGGAGGCTGTGGCTACACCAGAAAGACCAACAATGTGATTTAAGGTGGAGACTTTGGGTCATGCCTGGAAAGACTGGAGACTGAAATCAGCCACGTGGGCAATCAATCTTGCCTACGGAATGAAGCCCTAGTAAGAATTCTGGACATCAGGCTCTAGTGAGAGCCCTGGTTAAAAACATTTTGTTGCTTTGTGCATATGTCACATATTGAAACTGAGAAAGTGATACACCCATGACTCCATGGGTGAGAAAAATATAAGCTCTATTTTTGGTATCTCCTGGACTCTGCCCTATGTACTTCTCTTCTTGACTGATTTTAATTTGCCCTAGTCATCAAATCAATCAAATGATTTTAATTCTCCTCAAATCTCAACAACACAACACACTGACTTAAAAATTTGTGTGGAATAGCAATGAGCCAAGAATAACCAAGACACTTCTGAAGAAGATGGGGTCTCGTATAATCAAATATCGAGATTTATTATAAAGCTGTAGTAATTAAAACACTGCGTTGTGACACAAGGCTAGATCAATGGAACAGACGAGAGAGCCCAGTAATAGTGGACTTACATACTATAGACAATAGTCAATGTTAGGAAGAGAGGATCCAAGGAGGAAGAGGGAGGAAAAAAAGGAAAATGTTTGAAAGAGAGAAGTATTGGTTTCTGTATACCTTTGACCAAGGCCAAAACTATTTTTCTTAATATTTAAGGAATGGGGGGACATCAAGTGTAACCCAAGTGACAGTTTAGTTTTCTCACCAAAAGAGGATCAGTTATATAATTTGCGAGGCCCACTATAAAGTGAAACTGTTAGGCCTCGTGTTCAAAAATTATTAATAATTTTAAGATGGTAACAGCAGAACATTAAATAAAGTATGTGGCTCTTCTAAGCTCAGGGTCCTGTGTGATTGCACGTCATATGCCCATATAGGCAGCCCTACCAAGGAATAATCCTACAACTCTCTCTGCAGTGTGAGGTCTAAGTAATGAACTATTATGAATCATTTATACATTGCTATCAACTTTGACAGTGTCAACCAATGTGAAAAAAATGCTATTGAAATATGTGCTATTTATATTAATGTTTTCACTCACAACGCTACGCAATATTCTCTGGAATTTGGGCAAAATATTTTCTACATTTTCTCCAGTTATGTTAACTCAGACACGCTTGTAACTCAATACCTCATGTAAAATTTCCACTCAGATTCGGTGCAGGGGAACAGCCTAGTTCTGAGCATTTAGGAGAATGCTTTAAGTTTTCTCTCATTACCCTAATAAATTTTTTATTGTTTGGCATTTTCCTGTAGCATTCATTTTTAAACTTGAAAGATTAATAAACATGTCACTAAGGCAATCCTTATTTTATTTTAGATTGCTTTATTTTTTAATGTCAAATAAAATGAATAAATCAGTGTCCAAAGTTAAAGAGATTATGATATATTAATGTGAATAATTGGTAATGCATAAAAATTGATTTTCAAGAATGAAGTACAGTTGAGCTGTATTCAAAATTTTTATAAATTTTTTAAAAATCTGATCTACTTTAAAGAAGATATTTTAAAATATATAAATGTATAGAAGCTTCTATTTCATTAGTTTGAGTCTTCCAAAGACTGACTGGTTGCCTTCTTATTTATTATTATAATATGCTTCCACTTCATTAAGAGACTCTATATATAAAGTCAAAGTTGGAGTTAAAATATTTATAAGTACATGGTAGATTCTTTCACCAAGATAGTGTTTCTGGAGCCATTTTGGGCAAAATGTATTGCAGAATAAAATTTCCAAATAGATTCTTTAACCCAAAATAAAGAAAGAATTCAGTTCATTTTCAGAGAAGTGCTTAAATGAATGACTATGATTACTTTCTTGTGATATGATTACTCTTAAAATGCTACAGAAGATTTCATTATTGATTTCAGGTCAAATCTTTTTGCAAGTTTTTCTCACTGGACATCTAGCTGAAGCCACAAGCCTTTTTAAGGAGTTAAAAGAGTGTATGAGGTAATCTGCTTTAGATGGCCACCACTGTGAGTGATTTTATTTGACAGCATCATAACCGATTACATGAAAATAGAAGCCAATAACTGTCCCTTCAAGAAAAATTCAATTTGCAATTTACATTTTCTGCACTTCCTTTCCACCAGCTAACAAATCAACTGCAGATCTCTGTTCAGCCCCAAAAGGCACTTTTAATGGGAAAAGGAACAGCCTTAAGGCTCCTTCAGGATGATCATACTTGGCCACCAACAGAAAGAAACTGAGCTCCATGACTGAGGGCAGAGTGGTATACAGGAATAGGAAAAGATTTAATAAAAATCTAAAGACCCACAGGAAACTGATAGACTTTCCAATGACAAGGTCGGGGGGTGATGTCCCAAAAATCCGAGTTAAAAAGAGTGGAGCCTTATTGACTATGCTCAAGTTATTTTAGCCTGAGGGCTGGCGTACCTTGCTTCCTTCCTTCCACACTCCTTGTTTGCCAATTAGTTACAAAGCTTCCACTTTTCTGTGTTTTATTTGTCTTTTGCTTTTCGGGTTCTCTTTATTTTTTCTTTCTTTCTTTTTTTTTTTTTTGAGAAATTTTCATATAGAATAATTTATTGACTGTTTTAATAGCCCCTTTTGTGATTTGCTCTTATTCATTTTTCTATTTTTTTCTCAATTTATAGACAATATTTATATATTTGGGAATAACCTTTTAACCCTTTTCTCATTTAGAAAAAAGGCGCAGCTCACTGCCAGCATTAATTTAACATCATGTGTAGGAATGCTGCATTTTCTAGGATTTGACATTTTCAGTGAATATATTTTATAAATGGAATACTGCTACTAAAAACAGAATGCTATAAATAGAATGATGTCATTTGTTTTGAAAGACTATCAATATACTAGAGTGATGCAAAAATAATAATAAAAGTGAGAGATATATCGGGGCAAACTTTGGGGGTAAGGTTAGGGCTGTAATCTGCGAGTTATCTTGGGGTGAGCACCACTGGTGAGTATTCTCAGGGCAAATTGGAATGGGTTAAATTGGTTTGTGTTGTAAATATTTTCTTCTACTCTGGGCTTGCTTTCTCACTCTTAAAGCTATCTTTTGGTGAATAGACGTTATTTATTTTAATGTAATTAAATAAGTGGTTTGTGCTTTTATGGTTTCTATATGGTTAGCATTTTTTATGTGCTATTTTAAAAGTCTTTCCACACTCTAAAATCATGAAGATATTCATCTATCATATCTTCCTGAAGTTCTTTTAATTATTCTTTCACGTTTTTGTCTTTAAAAAAATCTGGATATAGTATCTGTTTATGGTGTAAGGTAGGGGTCAAATTTCCCTTTTCCCCATATGGCTATTTAATTGTCTCAATATTTTTTTATTGACGAGATCTTTTCCTCCCCCCTCCTCCACCAATGCTCTATAATATCACCTTTTGCATAAATCAAGTATTCATGTGTGGCTGTCAGTTTTGGCTCTCTTTCTGTTTCACTGGTTTAGTTTTTCCTCCTTATGACATTCTCTCAACTTGTGCCAATGTCTTAACAAATGTCGATTCATAGTCTTGATAAGCAGAAATTCAGCTTTATTATTCTTCTTTAAAAAATTGTCTTAACTATTCTTGGCCCTTAGATTTCTAACTAAAATTAGAATCAGTTTGTCAAGTTTCATTAAAAAAAAAAAAAAGAATAAAAGGGATTTGCACTGAATATATATATATCCATCTGAGAAGAATTATTCTTTATAATTTTGATACCTCTAATCCATGAATATGATATTTCCCATTAATTATTTATTCATTTTTTAAATGGACCTATGGCTTAGTTCTGACAGATGAGATATAAGAGAACATTTATGTGTTGGGGCTTCTGGAAAAGAGTTTTGCTTTCTTGATAAAAAAAAAAAAGAGATACAATGGACTAGCATGTCTCATTTTGCACTTTGTTCTTCCTCCTCTTCCCTTCCAGAACATGGAGAGTCGTGATATCTCAAGGTGTAGCAGCTATTTTGTAACCATAAAGTAATAAGCATGAAAGCAAATGCCTTCCAGCTAAGGATGGTGGAGGGAAAGATAGAGAAGCCTGGGTCTCTGGTGGGTCTCTGGATCTCTGTGCCAGCCCTGGACTGGCACCTCTGCCCTCGTGGTTATCTGAGACAAATAAACTCCTTTTTGTTCAGGTGAGTATTAATTAGGTTTTCTTGCCTTTGGACGCACTCAACTAATAAATATAGCCTGCAGCCCAAAGCTTCAGACCAGATTAACTTTAATTGCAATACTTACCATAGTATTTTGTAATCACTGTTTTCCTTCTCTTCTACTAAACCTGGTTCTTTGAGTTTAGGGATCTGGGCTTATTTATTTCTCTATCTGCAGTATATAGTAGACATTCAGATGTTTGATGAGTGAGTCTGTTTCAGTTGATGTATTGTGATTAGTGAGCTTGCAAATCAGGAACTGGTGCTATGGAAAGATTTTCCCAGGTTTCTGGTCCCGCAGGGAGAAGGATGATGTTTCTATCAGAAACCAGGGGCACGTTGAGAGAAATAAAGGCTCATGAGCCAGCGAATGAACTTCATTGGTTTTCCTTATTTCTGGATGTATTATGACAAAAACAGAGTATGCTAATAAATAGACAAATTCAGATATTTTTATCAGATAATGAAAAAAAATATGCTCATTGCAGAAATAGAATTAGCCTTAATGGAAGAAGGAGTGAAGGACAACAAAACAGAGAAAAGGGCAAAATAATTTTTCTCCCCTTATTAATGTGGCTGCTCACTCATGAAATAGACCTTTATTTTACCATGAAAATCTAAGCATTAGTATTTGAAAGAATCTGGAGCCATGACTGATTAAGAAATGGCCACTCGACCTCATCAGGGAATGTTCAGGCGGCTGCCTCGCAACGCAGATGTGCTTGCAAAAGGTTATTTCTCAGGGCTCTGTCTTTCCCCATCGGCCTTCTCCTTTGCCCGAGGCTGATTTAATTTCCTTCAGCATCATGAGGCTCCTGAGACAACTTATCCAGAGCCTTTCTGTCGTTTGCATTTCAGCTGCCCACTTATCAGCGGTAGCTTCTATTTTAAAATGCTTATGTAACAACTTCGGGTCTGCTGGGGTCTTTTGGCTCTTGAAGATTTTCATCAGATTGGCTTCAATACCCACTTCACGCCCTGTGGAAAATCTAATATCTTCTCTAAGATTTCTCCCGGCTCCCAGGAGGCTCAGCACCAGCCTCATGGACATTCTGGCCCCTACTTCCTACCACTGAGGAACTGGTGCTTTCCACTCTGTACTTGTGCTAATTCCTTATCTCTACTCTGTCATCAACACAACCGAGGGACGCAGGACCTTTCCTTAATATATATTTCTGTTGAGAATAAGTCAACTAATTTATAGCACTAAATGTGACTTCTTCCTTCTAAGTAACATATAGAACTTCTTTAGTGAATATGCATTAAGCACCTATCTTATGCCTGGCACTGTCATGCCAGGGACTCTTTAATGACCCATTAAAGTAGGTGATAGGGAGGAAACTGAGCAAGAGAGCCATGGTCTCTGTCCCTGCAGGGCGGCAGACAAGCCACCACTGGGAATACCCATGAGGGGTGAAAATACCATGGTAGATAGAGTAATGTGGACGCGAGAGTTAGGGACACTCTGGGAACACTTTGTGGGCATACTTTTGTAAAAGATTCTGTGCAGCACCGTTTCTTGTGCTGATCAACCCAAATGTGTTGCAGCCTCACTTATTTTAACTATTTCTTATAAATTAAATTTCTTTACTATAAAATTCCTACTGAGAAGCTCTAATAATCAGGTCAACACTAGAAAACAGACTACTTGTACATTAGTACCTGAAAAATCACTCATGTTAAAGACAAGTTGGTTATTTTGGTACGTACCTACCTATACGTTCCCAGAAGAAAAAACGCTCTTCTGTTAGAGAAATAGAACTTGATTCTCATAAACAATTAAGTAAACATAGGACAGATTTATGTCTTTGTATAATTTTTTTTTCCTAGTTTTTACTCAGGAATAAATGACTTGATTTTTTTTCTGCTTCTTGACAATTTACACAGAACTCTGTGTGTGTTGATCACTCTCTTTGAAACTAACATTTTCAGATTTAATATGGGCTTTAGGGCCCTCTAGTGGCGATTCGAACATGAACTACTAAAAATTACCATTAATGTGAATAAGAAAAAAAACCTGAAAATATTCTCTTTTTAAATTTGCTACATATCAGCTTTTAGAAGCTGTAAAGACAGATATTGGAAAACTTATAGTAGCTCATATATATTTTTTCTCTTCTTCCCAAATGAAATATGTTGCTGTATTTGCATTCCCATGATAGCTGTATATGAAAATAATTCCTTGCTTAAGAGTATCTTACAACGCAAAAATCTAATATTTTCATATTTAAAATTAACATGCTCCATTCGTGCTACAACACTTTGTAAGACCTACGTCACCTTTTTAAGTGGCTCATTCAAATGTGGAAATGGTCATGACTCATGTGAGTTCTTTGAACTAGCAGGACTCCTGTCTGACATCTAATACGATGACTTCATGCTAGTCTATCAGCCCTACTTCTAAAGTTTCCATGCTTCCCCAGTCTTAAGCAAGCTGCGTTTTTGATAGGGGAAGGGTGCAACGTGTCAAAGAGAAATTGCACTGAACATTTGTTTAAAAAGACAAGACAGATTTTATTAGAGCCACTGCAGTAGAGGAGAGAGACTTTAGTACAAAATTGAACTCAACTTCAGGCACAGCAAAGACCACTGGGGATTTATTTATAGCCAAGGGGTAGGTTAAAGGGATCAGTAGATGGAAAATTAATGAGAGACTCGATTAGACATCTAAGGGCGGGGGAAGAAGAACATGATTAGATGTCAAGGTGGGAGGTGGGGCAGTTCTCTTCATAAATGTTTGTATCTCTGGCATCCTGGAGGAAGGCCGGACCATTAAACTTGCTTAGGAGGCCAAGGCCAAGGCATAGTCAAGAAGATATGCTGAGGAGAGCTTGGCCAAAGTTGGGTCAAGGAGACAGTCCTTTGCAAAGATGGGAATATTTGAAGATATGAACATTGGAGTGAGTGGATGAGTGTGGGGAGTCTGGTTGTGTTGAACCCGGCTCCATTTAAAATATGCCACAATGTGTAACATTGTTTTTTATTTTTTCTGGTTTTTATTTTTTCTGTTTTTTAACATACCAGGAGACTCAGTATCATATGAGTAGGTTTTTTGTGGATGGTTTTTGGAAGGCTCTGTTCATCAATCATATGGATTCTAAAAAACTCAAACATCTGAGGATTAGTCAGTTATCCACCCCTTCCCACAATCCTCTCCCCAACCTACTCACGAAAAACTAACCATGGGGTAGATTGGAAAGAGTCTGACTTCGGGACTTAGAGTAATAATTATCATGATGGCATTTAATGTCATATGACCAGATGAGATCACTTAATGAGTGAGTACAGGTACAGAGAGAAGTCCGAGGTGCAGGCCCTAGGATACTTCAACATTCAGAGGTTTGGAAAAGGAGAATCCAGCAGAAGTGATGGTGAAAGAGGAGGAGAAGGAGAACTACTGATGATTGTAAGAAACACCATTTTATTAATGACCATTAATTCAGAGGTTACTCTTTCCGCAGACACAGATTCCTCCTATACTTATTGATTCCTCAGTTTCTGCCTCACATATATTAAAAACACAGGACATATATGGAAGTACCACTCTCATAATAACCCTTACCCCAGTTTTGACTTATAGTGGGGTTATAACAGAGTGAGTCCTAGATGTTGAATCGTTTGCATTTTCATTAATAAATCAGGCTTTTTCAAGTTGCTGTTCAGATGTTACATCAGAGTTCAGTGCATGAAATAGAAACCAGTTTAGATTTTTCAATTAGGAAGGAATTTAATATAGGCGATTAGGCTCATATGAATTCACTGGAAGGTTATGGGACCACCATTGGACTATTGGTTTCAAGGGCTACCCACCTCTGCTGCTACTGCTATTGCTGTCACAACTGCTGCCACCACAACCGCTCACATGCATGAAGCCGAGAATTACACAAGAGAACACAGAGTCCAGCTACCAAAACACTTATATTTGGGGGAACTTACCTGCCATCTTATATGCCACAAAGTTGGGCTTCCCTTAAATTCTACTGTCTATAACTATATGAATACATGTCATTAGCCAGACTGAAATCACATTTAAAATTAAGTTCCAAGTGATTCTGAAAAATGTAGTTTTTAGACTTCTATCCCATAAAATACAGAAGGCATACAAAAGAAGGTGGGGCTAGATTCCAAATAAGAACAGCTAATATCCAGCCCAAATGTGTTCACAATGTTGTAAGCCTTGAAGTAAAAGATTATACTTCATTTTCTAAAAACTGCAACTTCTACATAACTTCACTAATATTTGTATTTCTGGTATCCTGTAGAAGAGGAAGGCTTATGGTTCTTACCAGTTTTTAGTCTCTGCTTTTATTCTCTGCTTGGCTTCCAAAGAATTCCCACATTCTCGTTAATTATAATGTCTTTTACTCAGCATCCATTAATGTACTTTAAGTAAAAACATTTTAGACAATCTACATTGAAGTGACCTCCAAACTAAGCTGTGGTACTGGTATAGTACAGCCTCTTTCCCCTGGCTTTTCATCTGCACAAACATATCATTAATCAATTGATCAGCTGCACAAAGGATTGATAACAAAATGGTTACTGAGGGAGGGGAAGGCTCATAATCTGCCTGAGTCTGGCCTAAGAGTGTTATTCCAGCACTGCCAACCCATGAAGTGCACTTGCCTATTCTATTCTATAGTTATCCAATCCTCTTTTCCTATTCCATGTTCAGGGTCAAAGCTCAATAATTTCTAAAGTAGAGCAATAGGGAGTACTTAAAGTTTTTCAAAGATAAAATGTCTTTTGATGTTTCCTTTTTTGTTGTTGTTGTTGTTATTTTTGTATCTTCAGCCTTTTTTAGGAAATTAAAGAAAGAACACCAAGAAAGAAATAAACCAAAGGCACAACTGTCAAGGGAAATAAGACTAAAAAATTAGTTCTGTTGTAAAAGTACCTTACAGTTCTCCTAGTAGACTTGACAAATGAGGAGAAACTCATCACGGCCAGGAGTCCTTGATTAGTCAAAGTATCGTTTGCATTTAAAACATAGCAATCCAAAACAAACAAACAAACAGATAAATAAAAACATAGCAACCTAATTAATGATGTTTTTCTTTGCGAATACTATAAGACTGCTTGCATATCTGTGAATACTGTAAGACTATGCATTATGGAATACTAAGATCTGTAATTTGAAGACAGAAATTGCCCACTACTTGATTGAGCTGTCTGCCTCCTGAACTGACTAGGAGCTCCTTGAGGACAGCTGTAGTGTGAGCTATGCCCGCATACTGTGATAGGTAAGATAGGGCTGAGAGATGCTCCTTAGAAGGACTAGTAGAAATTAACTACATGGAAAGCAGGGAGTCAGCATGTTCCAGGCAGAAAGCAAAAGCACGACATGTTTGGAAAGACTCAGGTGGTTTAGTAGGACTGGGTCTTTGGGATGTGAAGGGGAGTGGGAATAGCGAAAGGAGGGGTTCATAGCACACAGACCTAGGGTTCCTAAGAGATGTAGTTTCAGCTTTCTCCTGAAAGCTATAGGGAAGAGCTTGATCAGATTGACAGTTTGGAAAAAGCGCTCTGTTAACAGCATAAAGGATGCACCAGAGAGTGAGAAAAAAGACCAGAGACAGGGCTATCAGTTAGGAGGTTATTACAGTCAATCTGGGCAAGAACTGATGATAATCTAAACTAGCAACAAGTCAGTAGGTAAATCAAAGAAGACACAAATGTATTTGAGAGGTAATTACACAGGAGAATCTATTACAATTCTGCCAACATAGTAGAGTGTTGCCATAAACATGGTAAGCATTGGAGACAGATTGCCTGGGTTCAAATTCTACAAGCTCTGCCACTGTGGCATGCCTTTAGGTAAATTGCCTAACTTCTTAGTGTTCCAGTTTCCTCATCTGTGAAATGGTGGTAGTAACTTAACACCCTGGATTATGGTGGAGAATTAATGAAACAATACATTAAGGGGACTTAGCTCTTTGCTTTTTTCACTGCCTTACCAGGACTGGAGACTCTAAAGACTCAGGATTATTAGGGAGGGATGCAGCCTTACTTGAACTGCAAGGGTTCACAATGAAAGAACATTCTCAATGGACGTGACTGCAGCACTCCAATCTCTAAGATTCACAGACTGGGTGTGACCGTCGCATAAAATCTAGAAATTTTGCTAACTCTTTTTGAAACAGAAGACACATTATCACACTTTGAACAATATATCAACTTAAAAGAAAATCAAAGGTCGTTTCTGTTTTTAAGCAGCATTTAAGCAAAAGAAAAGAAGATGCTCAATATAATTAAAGGCCATTTGGAGAAAGATATCTGACAGGCCCATGTACCCACCGCCTTTCTGGAACAGGCAATCACACACAAATGGTCCCTTATTCTCAAGAACTTCAGCACAACAAATTTGTTTCAGAGATTAGAATCTTAAATCACGACTAAAAGTAACAGGAAAGATGGATAGGTTTAAGAAATTGCTTTGGTGTATCTTTCTTGAAACAGATGATGTTCATAAGTACACAAAGCCATGAAGGAGAAAACATGAGCCCTCCATTACTCCCCTTTCTTGTTTCCTCTTTCCCCTTTACTTTACGGGTCTTTAACTCTCTCCCCATCCTTCATAGCCCTGGCCAAATACCCGCTGCTTTACTAAGATGATCATGCCTCAGATACATGTTGATTTCAGTTTCCTTTAAATTTATTTTCTTCCTTCTTCTATAAGTATGTCTTATATCAATTGGTAGCAGATTTTTTTTTTTAAACCAATAAGTTGATTTACAACACAAATGTGCTTAGCTTCAACATAAGAGTTAACACACTTCTGAAATATTTTCAAGATTGGAAGCCACTTCGGTTTCTGCCCAGGCCAGTGTGAATTAGATAAGAGGAGATATCTTGTTGCGTCAGTTTTCAGTCTCAAGCACCCACACGGTAATAAAGCTTCTGCTCTCTCAGTCCTCAGAGGTGAGTTTTTGAGTATAAAGGGAAAGCCAAGATAGTTACAAGTAATTCTGTATGAAGTTCTGGAGATAACTTTCTCAGTCTAGGATAAGAACACATAGACAAGAAGTATGGAAATTCTGCATTTGATACTGGTGGTCTGTTTGAGCATCTCAGGCTGTGCTCAGGCTTAAACTAGGAAGAATTTTAATCGTTCCTTGCCTCAGTTACATAAAACTAATAAAGAAGTCAGTGTTTGAAAACTAGAGAGTTATTTGGCATTTAATGGTTAGAGGCAATGAGTTTTCTTGTGGCTTCACAAAGATCACTGCCCCAAAGGGAAGCTAAATATTTCATCTTTGTTCATTGCAACAAAAATACTGCTTTAAAAAAAGTGAATAACAAAATGAAAAATATCTTGTTTTTCTTTTTTACCTATTCTTTTAGAGACAACAAATAGACTTAGGCAATAGAAGTGTTAGTTGGGAAAAAAAAGATGTGTCAATTTTTGTTTGTTCTCCTAATGGTTACTATTTTACATTTTAAAAAAATTCTAAGGGAATCCAAGGATTAAAACATACATTTTCATTGTCCAATTTCCCCAAGTTCTAATTATATCTTTTATCTCATATCTTTGTTTCAATGCCACAAAGAGAAATAACAATGAGAATAATAAATCACTTTCTAGCAACATTAGTATAGCCCATCATACACTATAACGGAAAGCTATGGCCAGTGTAGGTAGCAGTGCTGGAGTTGGCTGGGTACCAGCTCACAAGGGCTGATTCTGCACATCTCTTTTAACTCCTTGTTCCGTGTCCTCAGCTTAGTAGCTTGAAATGGCAACATTGGGGCACTTCCATCACAGAAATCAGCAAATGCTACAGATCAGGGCTCCCTCACCCTCTCCAGTTAGCTCATTTACCAGTATATCACGGATTAAATATCAGAAGTATTAAAAAAAAAGATCACATTGTGTGGTGTCAGGTGTCAGGGAGAGGGAACAGAGGTTTTAACTATTCAAGAAGTGAAATTGTCTTGAATTCCACACCACTTCTTAACATGGGTCGAACCATATGAAGCTTTGATCTTGAACAATTTTTGACCCCCCAAAATATACAAAGCTGCAGGTAACAGAAAACCCAACAAATAGTGGTTTAAATGAATAAAGGTTTGTCTCACAGAATAAGAAATCTAAAGCAGCCATGGGATGATATAACTGTTTAAGATGCTGTCAGAGACTAAGGGTTTTTCTACATTTCTCCTCTACCATACTTAGTAAGTTGATTTTTGTCCTCGTGCTTGTTGTCTTAGGGTCACACGTTGCCTGTTGTGCCTCTAGGCGCCATGCCTGCATCCCAGGGATATGAGCAGAGAAGGGCAAAAGTCTATACCCACCAAGTTTATTCATGTTAACCAGAAAGACAAAAGTTTTCCCTGGAGCCCTACTCAAAAATTCAATTTATCTCTGATTGGCCAAAACCTGTCACAAGGTCACTACCAGCCAAAGGGGAAAGAGATTGCTAAGACAGATGTAGACCAATCATGTAAACCAATTCATCTTTGGCGCTGGTTAGAGGTCTACTCTTTCTGAGAGGAGTAGATCTTAGCCGTCACCTGAGCAAACCGAGGTTCGATCGGTTAGGAAAAGTAGAGAGGGGGTGGAAATAGGGAGGACAACGAGTGGCATCTATCCCAATTCCTTTCTTGTTATTAATTCGGACATCTTCAGGTTTTTAAAAAACTCTAACAAGATTTTCCATTTCTGGGTATAAATGTATAAAGTGTTAGGAGTTATATATAATCTTTTATACTGGTTGCTTAGCATTGTGCATAATTAGCATGCAGCTCAAAAAAACTATGCAGTACATATGAATCAGTTTTCAATGTTTATATGATCACAATATTAAAATTCATTCTTGAAAGCTCAGCCTTCTTACTTTGGTCTATATGTGGCACAGTGGTCTGTTTACAGCTCCAAATTATGTGCTTTAAACAACGAGATTAAGGGAGATCCTGACTTAAGGGTGACCCGGTATGCTGGTCTAACAGATGGCTGAAAGAAGATAATGATATAACAAATTTTACAGCATAATTTTTTCTGAATAAAAAATTTAATGCTAGTTATTTTGAGGAAGCTTGAAAAAAAGAAGTACATTCTTCTGTGGTGATAATTATATCTTCTAAAAAGTCTGATGAGGCTTTTGCCTACCTTGGTATTTAAGAATCGTGTTACTCGAATGATCAGTAGCCTTGCTTCTACAATAATGGTGGGTTGGCCACCATGTAACTTCAAGTAATATGTCAGAGTTAACTATTGTTTATGCTTTTGCTGTCCCATTGATTTGCTTATGACAGCTAGGAGAATGCATGACTGCTCTGCACTTGGCTAGGCTTTTTTGAGAAGTGTAAACAATGCAGGCTTTCATAACACGCATACTTCTTGTCACATTTAGGAGCATAAGACCCAGAATCCAACACACTTAGTTTCTACCCAGATGAGGCCCTGTACTGGCAACCTGACCTGGAACAAGTTACTTAATGACTTAAACCTCAGTTTTTTAATTTGTACAATGATACTTTGTCAGGTGGTTGAGAGGATTAAATGAGACAAAGTAAGTAAAGCGCTTAGCACATATTAAGAACTTAAAGGAATCTCTTCTATCACTTTGAGATGGTTGGAAAACAAAGCATCTGAAGGCATTTCTATAATTAAAAGATAAAAACCATAATCATTATCTCTCAATCTTTACCTGATACTCATTAGGAATGTGGCAACATATAAGATTACATGATTATAATTCTACAAAGGATCAATTAAAATGGTGAACTTGCCGCCACTTACATTGATTCCTATAGGTTTGGTCCTTTATAGATATAAAATCATATTTAACTTTAAACCCAACCAGAAAGCTCAAATATGCATTTAAAAAAATATTCAAGTATGTACCTTTAAGACTCTAAATAATCATCTAAATAACAAGAGTGGAATTAAAGCTAATTTAAGTTTAGGGTTAAGTTTACTTTACTGCATTCTGGTAAACTGCCAACATGTATGTGGTTTGTGTATTGTGATACAATAAGTTAGTTAGCAAATATATTCAATTGTTCTAAAAACTTCATTCCTTAATTATATTGGCTAAATAAGAATTTACACAAGATCTGTAAATTTTTGATGACTCAACATTTTGCTATTGGCTATTTTATATAACAGTCTTATCCCTTCATTGTATTAAAGAAAGAATCTCATTGCATCTTTCCGTGTCAGTCATGTAGGGCAACTTCTACCTCAACAAAAGAACAGAAAATATCACAATGTGAGCCACTAGATGGCACACTAACAGCAGTGATGGCACTCTAGCATCGGGAAAACAAAATCACAGTTTTGAAATCTACAGTTAAAACTGTATGGGTATAACAGTACATTATATGGGTATCCATTATATATTATTGGATAAATGCAAATATCAAAAAATTGACTGTGAATATGAATTTCTATACAATAAATTTCCTTTTCCCATTGACTTCTATTATAAAATCAAAGATGTGTTTCTCTGGATAATGAAAATTAATGTGGGAGATATAATAAGTTATCATGTGGGAAAGTAATGCCTTTTATATCAACATATTTAAAAAATCTATTTTAACATTTTAATAAAGGTATTGAAATGTCAAAATTCAAATACTCTATAGTTAAAATTAATTTCATGTATGACACGACATCATACGAGTTTGGAAAATAAATGACATTTTAACCGCACCAAATACATGGGGCTAAAATTCCCATCCACAATTCCTTTTAGGCTCTCTGAAATGGTTCCTAATATTGACTGGACGCTGATGAGTTTTAGAAATAAATAGTCTTGGCCAAAAAGAAAGGAGGGAGGAAAACCAAACACAGCAGAGGCAGCAATTAAGTGGAATAGCAAATGAACAAATGTAGCAGCAGATTCTGCAAATGCAAGTCCTTCGAAGTAATTGAAGCAATAAGAAAGCACACTTATTGAAATGGATAGTTGGAAATATGAAAATTCTGTGAAAAGAGTCCTTAGTGATGCAATAATTCATTTTCTAAATTATGAAGTTATGCCTGAATGAAAAGCAGGTTCATTTTCTAATGAAATAAACATTTTTCTGAAGCTACAGTATTTAATTTCAACATTGTTTATCAAGTAACTCTTCTTCAAGGTCTGATTCATAGCTGTCTCTTAAATCAAAATAAAAGTCATAATGATGGGGTCATGGGTCCACTATTATCTGGCTCTTGGCATTTGCCTAACTATTCTCATCTGCCACGAAGCTCCAATTCATATTCTAGGCAGGCAAGGTGGCTCACACTTCTGCATGGTGCTTTATCTCCTCTCTCCCCTTCTGCTTCACTGTGGCAAAGATGGCGAACTCCCTTTCCACAGCCTAGGGCTGTTGCTGAGAAGTCCTGACCAGCCAGGTCCTATATTTTCCAGCCCCAGCCTCTCTTGTATCCAGGTGAGATTATGTGATTAGTTCCTGCCAGTGGTATATGAGCAAAAATGATGTGCATTACTTCTTGGCCAAGTAGATTAAGAAGTGGCAATGCCTTCTCTGTGCTTTTCTCTCTCCCCATCTGCCAAGTGGCTATTATTAACAAACAGGATGATGTTGGAAGCCACACATGAGGTAGAAGGTAGTGGACACTCCATTACCTTAAAGCTCTGAATGATGAAGCAGGGTCTTCCTCCACTCTTCATCCTGCCTTCCACTTCCGCCACCTAACCAGGAACATCTGTTTTGGATTTTATGTGAGTGAGAAACAAACTTCTACTGCTAAGTCCTTAAGATATTTTTTGCAGCATGTAGCCTTACTTTATTTGCAAAAGTTCTTTTCATACCTGGAATGCCTTTTCCAAAACGAGGGGGAAAAGAACATTTATGAAGCATATATTATGTGCTAAGCGCATCATAATGTTAACATCTTCATAGCGATTTATGTATGGCATCATTTTTTAAAAATCTTCCCAGGCCCAAGAGCTAGTTGTTGTTATTGTACAAGTGCTATTGGGTAATTCCGTTTAAGTGTAGACAGTCTTTGATTTGTGAACATTTTACATTAAGAGGTCCATCTGGGGACTTTATTCAGTGCTGTGGATGGGATTGAGTAAACCAAAGATTGATGAGGAAAATATGGGAACTGGCCATATGCCATTCTAATGTATTGAAGTATGGCTTTGGGCTACATAAGGAGATAACAGAGAAAGATGAAGTTGATAGACAGGGCAGCCTTGAAATTAAGAATGATACCGAATGCCAATTTAAGAGATTTGGACTTTGTAATTTGGTCCATAGGCAATTAGGGAGAGAGGTGTTATTAAATCTTTTGTGCAGTCAAGTGACATGAACCAATGTCTATTTTATGAATATTCATTTGGAAATAATATTATTTATAGCCAACTTACACATTAACTTTTAGAGAAGGGTTTTTTGTTGTGATGGGGTTGTTCTGTGCATTGTAGGATGTTTAGCAGCAACTTTGGTCTCTACCAACTAAGTGAAGTAGCAACTCCTACTTCTCTCAAATTGTGATAATTAGTGCTACCTCTCGACATTGCCAAGTATCTCATGGGTAGCAAAATCAGCGGAAGTTGAGAACCCACTGTTTTAGAGAAACAAACAGTTCAACAAGTGAAACTTGTCCCCATTTTTATTTGAAAACATACCACTCTATCATCCTCTTAAATCGGGACAAGAGAAGCTCCTGTCTTTGGCTCCTATCTCCACCCCCACCCATTGCTTTCATCAGGAGTCCCTGGTGGCGGTCACCATACTTCTCCCACAATGTAAGGGGTCTTAGGACCACAGGTATGTGGCCACCTGTAGCTCATGCCTTCCTTTCTACATATCCTGGGTACTCGTGACACTGGAATCCTTTACCCAAATAGCCCCATCTTCCAAAGAAGGGTTCTTGAGGGTGACTGTGCACTGAGTTTGGACATGCATGCTGGGGTATCCATGTGCCTGTGCCTGAGGCCTCTCGTGATACTAGATGGATGGAGAATGGGGGGCAGCTCCTAAAAATTCCAATGAGGAACTTCAAAAAGCCTGAGAATTCTAAATTTGAGCCTGACTTCCCAGCCTTGGTCCCTTTTGAGAGACTTAGAAAGATAATGCCAGAGGTAGTGGGATGAGCAGGGGATCCAGTGGCCAGAGGTTATTGTGCTTAGTCTGATGAGGTGGAGTGAGGAGAAACCTGAGCCAGGTGGGACACAATGATGTGACCCAGGGTCACTTGAGTTCTGTAATCCAGTTAAGGTAACATGGCGGGAAGAAGAAATCATATGCATCTAGGTTATGACCTGATTCTGCCTATAGTATCTATATGGCAGTTGAGCAAAGCCAAGAGGGAGCGGAATGCTTTGACCAGGCAGAGAAAGGGAAAGGACATCCAGAGAATAAGAAAAAGCACAGATATGTTGGCAGGATGCTCAAGCGTTTGGGAGTTGTGTGGGGAATGGGAAGACTAATGGTGTGGTTGGAAGACAGTGTGCTTGGGGAGAAGGGAAGGGGATGAGTCTGCAAGGACCCTGCACAGGGGCCCTAAGGCCACTCAAAGGAGCTGACACTTTCTACTGCAGCAGTACAGAGTGGAGAGTCTGATTTAACTATGGAAGGAAATGGAGAGACAGTAGAGGCTGGGAGATGAGAAAGTTATTTTTTAAATTTTGACAAGAGATGCTGGGCTGAACAGAGACACTGGGCCTAGGAGTGAAGAGGAGAGAATGGAGAGATTCTGTGAAGGCAGAATATGACAGCTCGCAAGAATATGACAGCTATTAATATAACCCCAAGCATACTGAAACTTAGATATATGCCTTAGGTTTTTAAGATTTCTGGCATAAAAGATTTTGGGTTTTACATGGGGCCACATCAAATTAAATTTCGAAACAGGATTTAAAAATTTTACTTTCCTCTTTCTTTTCAGGGCTATTTTGTAGAACTTTGGCACCTCCATATCTTTTAAAATTTTCGTATGTGTATGTGTACATATGTATGTGTGCAGGTATGTATGTGTGTGTGTTTTAATCAGCCTATAAAACTGATTTTTCTGTAAATATGATTCCAAAAGTGAAAACTTCAGGCTGGGCGAAAACCAGAAGAGGTTACATTCGGAAGCAATGGGGATTCTAGTGTCCCTGAAATCACCCAACCTTTGTGCCACCCAGTGCTGCCAACACGGATGCCTCTCCATGTCACTATCTTGCAAAGAAATTAACCTCTCATGCACTGAACCAATACACGGAAATGAGAATAAAAGGAGTGTAATATTCCAACTTAATTCGAGAAAGCAGATTCCTTTGGGCTTCATTTTTTGGGGGAAAGATCATCTGAACTGAATGTTAATTTGCGTCTATACACAACTGCCTTCAGCTATCTTCAAAAGAAGGTAACTAGTCTATACTTGGAAAATTTCAACAGGCAATTATATTCACTTTAACCTTTTGTTGGGACATCTACAAGAGTGAGATGTCTCTGAATTATTAGCATTCTTTTCCACCACTGGAAAATTCCATCACTTCCAACAAGTTTTTGGACTGTCTCCTTTGGGTCCGATGACTGTAAAATGCCAATTACAAAATTGAAGACAATGGGCTCACAAGGCCAGGAAGAATTCCAAATTATTTCGTGGGCTTATCAAGCCTCCTTCTGGACAATGAAAGAAATGTGGGAAATGCGGCAACTGCTTTAAAAAGCATCATTGTTGAACACTGAGACTCCTCTGTGCAGTGTGTTCAGATGTGCTTTAAAATTCACAGAATCCGGGCATCTCAGGTCAGGAGAGGCCTTACGATGTCATTTAAATCTGGCATTCTTTCTCTCATTTTATCTTTATATAGACAGTGATATTTAAATCAACATGTATTTTTTTAACATTGACCTTGTGCAAGGTGGGGAATAGTGTGACACAACAGAAATTAAGCCCCCTCCCACTGAGTCTTGGCCTGGCATGCTCAGCAAAGCCTGAAAAGGTAGGAGGTGGAGTAGGACATGTTGTTTAGGTTGTATCTGGATGGCTGTGCTCGAAGAGCATGTGAGGCAGAGGGAATGAGATGCAAAAATGTTTGGAGGTGGGAAAAACAAAGCCGGTCAGTAGGACATTAGTCGTACCAGTCTGACCTGATAGAAAGTTCACATAAAGAGGAGTAGGAGACAAGGAAAGGAAGGGCAGCCATGCATTGACAAGTCTTTGGACTCTTCTGAGAGTGTTGATAAATATCGAAGCATTTTGAGCAGGGGCATGAACAATAAACCTACCCCGAGACCAAGGAATTTACTCAAGGAAAAAGATCGATTTGAATTTAAGAGAAACTATGGATCTATATTCCCATTAAAGAAATCTATAATAATGACTTCAATTATGCTCGATGAGCCAGGCTTCTAAAAACTCATTTCTAGGAAACATGCCCTGTTCCCTGCTACTATTAGACATAAGAAGTAGCTGGCATGGGGAGTGTTCATCAAAAACCAGAACAATATCTTTTCAGGATAGTGCTAAAAAAGAATGTAGCAAGATGGGGGTTGCCTAAGTCTGCTCTGGCTGTCATAACAAAATACCACGGACTGGGGGGCTTAAACAACAGAAATTTATTTCTTACAGTTCTGGTGACTGGGAAGTCCAAGATGAAGGTGCTGGCCAATTCAGGGTCTGGTGCGGTTCTTTCTTCCTGGTTTATAGGTGGCTGCCTTCTTGATGTATCCTCACGTGAGAGAAAGAGAAAGAGAGAGATAGACAACGCTCTCTTCCTCTTCACACAAAGCCATAGCTCTATCAGATTAGAGCCCCACTATTACGACTTCTTTTAACTTCAGTTAAATCCTAAAGACTCTCTCTCCAGATACAGACACACCGGAGATTAGGGTTTCAACATAGGGATTTGGGGAGGCGGTGGGACACAATCCAGTCCATAGCAGGGGGTTAGGTGTAGCCATTGAACTAATTAAACATAGGAGATCTTTCATGTACCCAGGATTTGAGAAACTATGTGGAAGTCGTAAAATCATCACTGTAATATTTTCTACCACATTCTCTCACTGTTTTGTAGAACTTTCCCATAATCCTAGAAGTGATAAAGACTATTCTTTTTATATATTAAAATTATGCAAATAATGACACATGATTAATGAGTAATTTTCAGATAACTGTATTATATCAATATAGAATAAAGTAGGCTGCCTAATCCATCTTTTGCTAATAACAGTTTTAATTTAGTTGATCACTGGAGATGTGCTGGAGTTTTACATGTTATCTCATTAGTCTTCGCTATGATGACTAATAACACTATGATGTAGAAGTCTCCATCCTACAGATGAGAAAACTGAAGCTTGGAGAACTTAGGTAATAGTACAAGACAGAGCCAGGTTTCAAAGCTCAGACTTGGATGATTCTCAAATCCAGAAACTCCACTGTACCACTTCATCATTCTTGATATTATATGGTATTTCACTGCATTGATGATATAACAGATAAAAAGGACATTTTAAAAAATTAACTTCTTGAAAGGATAGGAATGACAAATATCAAAATCACCTAGGGAATTTTTTTTTAAACCCCAATGTATTTCTCCTCTTCTATCACAAAATATAAACATGCACACAGACCAGGTCCGTGGAATCAGAATCTAAGGATTGGGTGCAGGGATATGTATTTTATTAAGTTACCTAGGTGATTCTAGTGATTGGCCAGGTTTAGGACCATGGTGGGTCGAATGATAACCTCCCAAAAGATACGTCTACAGCCTAATCTCCAGAAATTGTGAATGCGCCTTATTTGGAAAGAGTCTTTGCAAATGTAATTAAGTTAAGGATCTCTAGATGAGATCATCCAGGATCATCTAGGTGGGCCCTAGATCCAAAGTCAAGTGTCCTTATCAGAGACACAGAGAAGGAGAGAAGGACATGTGAAGATGGAGGCAGAGATTAGTTATGCGGCCACAAGTCACAGACCACTCAGAGCCACCAGAAGTTGGAAGAGGCAGAGAAGGATTCTCCCCTGAAGCCTTCAGAGGGAGTGCAGTCCTGCCAACCCCTTGATTTCTGACTTCTGGCCTCTGGAACTGTGAGAGAATACATATCTGTTGTATTACCAAGTTTATGGTAATTTGTTACAGTATCCTGAGGAAATGAACATAAGAACCTACTGATTTAGGTGACTTAAAGTAGCAAAAGTAATTAAGGCAAGATTGAATACGAGAGTGAGAGAAAAAGATAATTGGAAATAATACAAAATAACTTTTTGCCATTCAGTAATGCTCACAATTTAACAGGCTATTTTGATTTTAGTCTTTCATCATTCAAAGCTCCATCTAAATATCATTAACCACTTCAAAAGTGACGACCCTTGTAAATTGTATTTACATTATCTGGGAAAGGTCATTCAAGTCCATTGTGCATGTAGGCTTTATGGATCCTAGAGCCTTCGGAAATCGTTATAATTCAATGCCTTCCTAAGCACCTACTGGTGATGTTAAAATGAAACAATAAAAATAGACAACCATTCCCCAGAGAATATCTATCCTCTAAGAGGGTGGGAGGTTAAGGGAGAGGGGAACAAGTGAGAAGTACCTCTTTTACTTTGTACCTCTGGAAGTGTAAATGCCATTTATTTCTATTCTTCAGCAAGCATAGCTCCCAGTGATGAAGGCTTTTCCATTATGGGAGATAATACAAGACAGCAACACTTCTATAGTTAACGTGCTTAAAAACAAGTAGAAGACAATTAACTATGGTCTTCTTGGGTACCAGGTCAATAATTATTTTCCCTCTATAAATGTTTTTAAATGTTATGTCATCTTTTGAAGGACTCAGAGTTAGATACCAGTTACTGTCTTATGTAACAATTGAAAATAAACAAAAATACTATGTTTTAAGTCCCATTTTACCACCAATTAGGAAACTATTCAATATTATGTTGGGTCAATCTAACATGATATTGCCTCTATTTTACCTGGATTCTTGGCTACAAAAGAGCTTCTTGAAATTACACTAGTACATTGTGTTAGAAATGTATTAATTTTATTTCCCCAAGTTTATATTTTCAGCCCTACCATCTTCCTTAAACTCCAGACTGGATACACCTAAACTTGACACTTCCACTTGGATGAGTGGCCAAAAAAGAACATTTTGATTTCCCCCAATCTTATTTCTTCCTCAGTGTTCCCTATCTCAGTGGCAATGCCATTTGCCCAGATGTGAAGTTAGAAATTATGGAGTCATCCTCTCCTTTTCTCTTTCTGGCAACCACCTTACCTCATAGCTATATCCAATAACATTGGCTCAATCTTCCAAAAACATCCTGAATCCTATCACTTCTTTCCCCCTTAGTCTGCTCCATCATCTGTTACCTAGATTATTGCAACAGCTTTTTAATTGGTCTCCCTGATTCTACTTTGGCCCCCACAGTTTATTCTCTACCCAGCAACCAGAGTTTTAAAATATAAACTTGATTATATTTAATCACGTCTTCCCTACTTAAACCTTCCAACGACTCTGGATTATTTAGCATATAGGTAACTGTTGAAATTGAGACCCCCAAATAACCATAGCTTTAACTAGATAGAAGGGCTGCTAATGATGCCTCCACAAGTCAGGGACTCAGGCTACTCATATCTTATTCTTCTACTATGCATAGTGTGTAAGCACCTGGTCCAAGATGAGTCAATGCCACCACTTCTGCTCTCAGGCCAGTAGGAAGTAGAAAAGAGGGCATGCCCCTTCTTACAGGATACAACCTTGAAAATGTGCCTATCACTTCCACTCACATCCTAGTGGCCAGAAATTAGTTGTGCTATCACACCTAACTGCAAGGAAGGCTTATAAATATAATCTCTATTCCATGTAGCTGTATGCTGAGCTGGAAATTAGAGATTCTATTACAATAGCAAAAAGGGAGAATGAATATTTGAGGATATTATGGTACTAGGTTGTGGTAAGACATATATCCAAATACGTTATAGCTCAACAAAATGGAAGTTAATTTTTCTTCACTTAAGAGTTTTGTTTTTTTCCGGACTTTTCTCAATGTGGTCATGAGGGTTCCAGGTGATGGAGGCTCTGTCATCTTCAACACCTGGATTTGAAGGTTGCCATTAACATTTCCATCTCAGAGAACAAGAAAGGAGAAATGGCACAGAGATGTATATGTGGGTGATTTTTACTGGCTAGTCCTGGAAGTGGTGCACATTACTTCCACTCACATTCCATTGGCTAGTTCATTCATATGACCACATCTAAGTACAGTATTGTGAAATTGGTCTGGTTACATATCCAGGAGAAAGAGAAAAGATTTGGATGAATATCTAGCAAGATTCCCATCTTGCACAGAGTAAAATTTAAAGTCCTTACCAGATTTAAGGTCCTTACCAGATTTAATGCCCTTATGAAGGCTGGCTTATGGCTACGTCTCCAAATTTCCTTCAATCTTCCTCCTGCCAATTTTGATACAGCCTCATTGGCCCTCTTTCTTGTCCTTGAACTTACCAAGTCTGTTTTCACTCTAGGGTCTCTCGACCCTTTTGTCCAGATTTTCATATGTCTCAAATCCTTACTTCATTGAGTTCTCAACTTAAAAGCTATCTCCTCAGAAAACCGTTCACAGCCACTATTTCTACACCTTCCACATTTTTGATCATTCTCGATCATTTCCCATCACCATCAAATCATGTTTCATTTTTCTTCATAAAACCTGTAACTTGTTCATTTGTTTATTTATGGCCTGTGACTACCCATAACCTATGTTTATTGTGAGGGTATTACCTATATTGCTCATTGCTATATTCCTAATTGCCTAGAAAATTGTCATGGTAGGTACACAATATTAATTAATTAATTAATTAATTAATGTAGAAACAGTTACACACGAGATTTATTATAGCATCCCATGAACTAATACCTTTCCACTCTTATACATTTTCTTTCTTGAAGAACATTCCCCAGATGTTTGATATTTGCATCCCTTATTAGCAGAATGGGGAAAATCACATAACTATGTCCTAAAATGATGATCAAGATTATAAATAGAAAATGTACGTGAAATGGTAAGTACAGCATGTGGTACGTGGTCACACGAGCAGAATGTGCTCAGTTAGTGCTAGCTATGACCGCTGCTCTGCTGCTGCTACCTCTAGGTTCTTATAGGGAAAGCATTAAAAGTATCAAAAAAGGGAAAATCTCTTAATCATTAATATGGTCCTAAAACATTATATTATATAAATTTATTTATTTATATATTTAGTAGGGGGTCAAATATATGGTGACAAAAAGAAATCTAACTATGGGAGGTGAATACACAGTGTAAATATGTGTGTGTGTGTGTGTGTGTGTGTGTGTAAGACATATATATATGTCTTACTGTTAAAGTGCACAGCTGAAACTTATTGGATTTCATTAACCAATGTCATCATAAAAATAAATAAATAAATAAATAGAATTTAAAAATAATAAAATAAAATAAAATATAACTATCTGCTATCCTGAAGGTAAAATGACAGTGGGAAAGTTCTAAATTGCCTTTCATTTATTCGTTGTTAAAAGCTATATCTAGACTCTAACCCTCTCCAGCACCAGTTTGATTGCAATAATATAACAGCTTAGAATATTACAGGCATTCTTTCGACATGACCTATTAAAGAGAAAGCAGAACAAAATCCTTCTGGTAACAGTCTGTACTGTGTCTAATGCATTATTGAACACTACAGGGTTTTCCATTTGGTTTTTGTTTTCAAATTAAGAACACATTCAGTCATAGAGTTGATGAATTACATCTGCTATATTCCAGTTGATGGAACCTTTAAAGGTGATATAGTTACACCAGTTAATCCAGTATCTTAGATAATTCTTGTGAAGGGCTGTGATGAAAATAAACCATGTAAGTAGAATCAACCAGGAAATGGCTCCCAAACACTAAAAGATTCTGAAAATATTTAGCTAGTAAAAACACTGAAATAATTGTTTTAAATTAAAGAATCATTTTATTTGTTTTTGTAGCAATCATCTAAAAAAAATAATCTCTCCCTTGACTTTTTAGCATAAATATTCCTTTCTCTGATGTTACTGAATAATTTCATAGGCCTCAGTATTGGGTTACCAGTTGGCAAGTCAGTTGGTCTCCCTTACTGCTTGCTTAGCGACTTACAGTTTCTCATTTCCAGATCTAGTCAAAGAGGAGTAAGGGTCCTGTGTATGATATTTTATAGGTACAGCAAACAACTGCTGGAAGAAGTCGAGATTTCTGGCAGTGATTGAAACGTAGTTCCTATGAAAGTGGAGCACATGACAGTACTCCTCCCCTTGCCCCTCTAACACTCACCACACAGTTCAGCACAATTCCCATCCCCACCCTAGCTTGGTATTCATCACACTATTACCCTCTGCTTCGGGCTGAGCTGAACTTTGAGAGATTCAGTCTTGTAACGGATATAGAAATAGAATTGCTGATGAGGAAAAATGAGAGGTTATGACTTTGGCTGGCTCAGATGACAACTTTACTTTTTCTAGTCAGTGCAACCCCTTGCTCTGAAGTTCAGGGCAGTGGTGGGGAGAGTCAAAATCTCCCTCTTGCTTTGGGGCTGTTGAGGTTGTTCTGGTTCAAAGGATAGTGCTTGTGACATCCAAGATTACGTTTCTCAATCCCTCGCCACTAACGAGACAGTCAGTGGAAAGCCCCTCTGAACTTCGACAGAACTTCTCTTATCTAGAGTTTACAATGCTGGTGCCAGATTTTTAACTTTTTTTTTTTTTTTACATATTCTCATGGGTATTTTAACAAGATATTGAGAGGAGGTCTGTGAAGTATTGCTAACTTGGTACCACATTAACCTGAAAGTTTGCTAAGTTATTTGATTTTATTATTAAGAAAGATCAGTTGAGCAGAATAATTAGATCTCAGACTGAATGGATCATAATGATCCTCTAAGGATCAATCTCATATATTCAGTCTCTTTGACTGTTGAAGATAGAAGGGAAATTGGACCTCATCTACTCCAAACCCTCACTTTATCTTAGGAATCTGATGGTGCAAGAGGATCAATGACTTGCGCAAGGACAGTTGGGGTTAGAGAGCTGAGCAGGTACTCATATCGATTAGCTAATATTATTCTGCATCTTTTGTTATAATTTGAAAATATCATTATAGGTCAGATCTGTGCCATGTGTCTTACATATCTTCTCTATTTTGATCTTCATCACAACCTATCGAAAGTACGCGTTGTTATCCATATAATGTCAGTAAAAGATTTTATTTTTATTAAAAGTAAGGAATTTTTAAATTTAAAGTTTTTGCAGAACAACTACTCAAATGACTAAATCTGAGAAAGTAAAAACAAAAAAGTAAGGGATCTTTATTTCTAATTATCAGATTCTTTGTGTTTCTATGCAGAGTACCTCCTATTAATATTGAGGTAGCTGGGAACCTGAGTTACTAAGTAGGAAATCACTTTGTAAATACTATAATGAATGAAAAAGACTATAGATAAATTGGAGGTGGGTATTTTAGTAAGAGATGAAGCTCTGTGAACTACCCCTACCTCAATAGAGCAAACACGTTTAATGTCTTCTCTCAGCCAAATTCCTGATAGGATGTAGCTTGACAAATACTCTTTCTGATGCTTCACATTGGCCACTGCCTTTAGTTCTCACAGTCTTTATCTAGACAGGGTAGAGTAAAATTGACTAGATTTTCCCTTATGTTTTAATGTCCTGCCTTCCTGAAATCACACCATGCCCGTGATTGGAGTTTTGGTTGTTGCCAAAGCTTTTTAAGCAACCATTTACAATCTTCAGAGTTACCACTGTGATGACTAATTTCATTCATTATATGTAGATTAGACCACTTTTTCCCTCTTAGAGAACCATTTTACTTATTTTTTCTTTCCAAAATTTTAGCAGGTACTTTCATTATCTTGCCCATGTATTTATCACCTAGATTATTGTGGCAATGTAATCACATGGTGGGATGAGTTGAAATCACTTCCTCTGTGTTAATCATGGAACCACAGCATTAGAATAGACCTTAGGATACCATTTTGCCCAAGACTCTTTCTTTAAGTGAGTGAATGCCTTATATCATGCACACCACAAGATCTCTTGTTCTCTTAATAAAATCCAGAAATGACACAGAACAATTTCTTTGAGAATTAACTCTAGCTGACATTTTAAAAAGTAGTGATTGTTCCTTATGTTTAAACACAACCTTCCTAGTTTAATTTAACTTTATTTCTTCTTCTTCTTCTTCTTCTTCTCCTCCTCCTCCTCCTAGAAGAAAGATAAGATTCCAGCTTTGTGGAATGACTGTGTGGGCATTGAGGCAGAAGCCAGGCAGGTGGCTTGGCTAAATAAACTCTGACCAAAAACAGGAGTGATGAGGTAAGGTGTGAGGAGTGGCCCTGACATTCAAGAGGTTTGGGCCTGAATTTCCTGCATCTATTATCTAAGTTTTCCATCTCATCTTAGTAGTCAGTTAGCAAAGGAAACAACCAGAAGAAGCAAGAGGGCAGACCTTGGAATGGGTCTCATTGGAAAAGGGAGGCTGCCCAGAGACCAGGCAAGGTGACTTATTGCTCCAAGAAGCAACATTCATACCCCTCACAACCTCACACGTATCCCAGAAGAATCTCTCTACTCCAGAGGTAGAGCTTGTGAAGGAGAAAATAGATGTGTAAAAAAGCTCCAGACACCAGGAAGCTCCAGGACCACCATGGTGACTAAAGCCATTTTTATAATTGAGCTGTGGGGAGCAGTCCCTGACTCCAAAGACCTTTATAGAGATTTGAGAGGCGATTTTTTAAAAACAAAGTCTTCTTAACTTTAAAATGGCTGAGTGCTTGTTTAGCTAAGACAAAATGGTCTTTTAGTTCCAAACCAAAGAATTACTTTGCTGGTCTTTTGAGGTTGTGAAGGGAATAAGAAAGTGAATGTTACTAGGTATGAAAAAGGCACTTCCCTTTTCCGTCTCACTTTGACCTCTGACCACAGCAGCTACACAGACTAAGGTTTTCAGTCAGCAACTTAGCAAACCAGTGGACAGGACATGCTTGCTAGGACATTCAGTTCACTGACAGCTGTGGGAACTTCTTTCTCTCTGTTCCCTGTTTATTCAAGTGTCACATGTATAGCCTCACTGATAAATGTGTTTTCATTCCAAGATAGATTCTCTAAAACCCGGTATTAAATTAATTATACAAGCACAAGAAAAAAAGAAACAAAGGACCAATTTTGAACTAAGCCCGATACTTCTTTGGAGACTGTATTCATCAGGGACTTTAAGAATCTCTAGTCATGAAACCTTCTTTCTTGAATCCAAAAGAGTCAGATTTCAATTGATTTCAGTTTTAATATTTAAAAGTTGAAGAAAATATTGTGGCAGAAAATAATTCTCTGTAAGGGTGAAAATATCCTGAAGGAACCAGGATAGAAATCATGCTTGATATTTAAAGCATTTTTTACTGACATATTTTAAAAGGGAAATATCTTCAAACAGAGATCTGTTCAAGTTCATGTATAGCACTTAGTGATTCTGGGCTTAAGACAGTTTTAAAAATAATATTATTCCTGAATATATGAGTAATAAATAGTTACTGTAAAAGGCTCGTAAAATATACAAACCTATACAAGAAAAAATGGAATCCTCTAGTAAACTTTTAATCACTGACAACCACTGTTAATATTTTGGTATTTCCTTCTAGTCTTTCTCTATGCCTTTTTAAATATAATTAAGAATAGACTATGTATAATGTAATAGGGAACAACATCATGCAAATATTAAACCAATGCCTTTTTATTTCTCCATTTTATTTCCTTGTACCCTTTCAAAGTGCAAGGTTGGATAAATGAGCTTCTTGCTCCAAGGAGAGAGGTGGTTGGTGCTCTCTAGAAACTCTTCCAACCTTTTGTCCCCTTCTCAGTAGATTGTACCATCATCTAACCATGTGCTAAGACCAGGATCCTTGGAGTCAGGTTTGGCTCTTTTTCCCTAAACCCCATATCTACATAATCAACACATTCTTTTGATTCTACCTTCAAAATATATCCCCAATTTGACACTTCTAACCATCTTTACTTATATCATCTCGGGCCAACCCACAGTCATCTCTTGCCTATATTAATGCAACAACCTCTACCTTTTTCTTTCTTTATTTTTTATTTTTTGCTTCATCTCTTCCCTTTCTACAGACAATTTCTTGCTAAGCACCAGAAGCATATGTTTAAAAGGATAGTCAGAGTTTATCACTACCCTATTGAAGACTTCCAAATGCTTTCTTATTGTCTTTAGCATAAAATCCTAACTATGTTTTACAATAATGGTTCTCAAACATTTTTGTCTCAGGACACCTTGTCACTCTTAAAAATAGCGAAGAGAATGGTGTTGTTTTATAATTTTGCAAATCTCTTTAATATCCGGTTTAATAGAAGTCATCTAGATTTTCATATCTGCCTCTGCATGCAACATGTTGCAACATGTTGTTTTGTCTGAACTACATGAAGAAGCCTCACACAGAAAAGTATTTGGCAAAAAGAGGACCACGTAGAACCCCTGAGGATCTCAGGAATCCTCATGGACCCCAGCTTTGAAAACAGCTGGTCTACAAAGTTCTGGCCCTTGTCTGTCCCTTTAGTCTCATCTCTAACCATCTCTCCCTTCTCACTCTCTGTTCTGTCTATAGCAACCTCTGACCAGCCTTCTGCTTGTCCTTAGCTTCTCCAAGCAAGTCGAAACTCAGGGCCTTTATTTACCCTTACTGTTCCCTACGCACCGTTGCTTCTTCTTCAGTGCTACCCACATCTGAGTCACCCACACAGTTCTGTGTAACTCATTACATTTATTTGCTTAACGTCAGGTTAAACAGTCATCTTTGTGAGGCAGAAATGGCACAAGTCCCACACACATCTTCAAGTTTAGCATCTAGTCTGTGCCCTGACCTAAGAAGCATTCAATAATCATTTATGGACTAATTCGCATATCAAGTTTGGTGGCTTCACTGTCTGCTTGCTTAACACTCGATTATGATTTATCAAAAATGTGAGTTTGCTAAAGCCTACAATTTATGTTATGTTGGGAATGTTCAAAACAAATATAAATGAGTGGTCCCCACAGTGCTTGGTAGAAGTGTTTTAGAGTGAAAATCTCTGCATGTTATTGAACTGCAGTGGGAATATTAAATCTGTGACTTCATCACAGACATTTCTTTTATTGACTTAGTTTCGACACTTCAAATCAACATACTTGGATTAATATTAAGCTGCAATCTGACCAAAATAAACATTTCCTTAGATTACTTTACTTCAGATGCATTCTCGGGAAATTATGAATCAGTAATTCTTAGAACTATTCTTCTTGTTTTTACATCTTATTTATTTTCTTTAGACTTTGTGCCATTATTTTAATAAGCCTTTTTTCTGGTTGGGTCAGATTGGCCATCTAGAAGTATTATGCAATTTTATTTAAAATAAAATGATATGCAATTTTTCTAAGGTGGGCTTTTGATTTTATTTTAACAATAGGCAGTATTGACTTTTTGTAGGCATTTGCATTAAGATGGCTGGAAGACAGAAAAACAGGTAAGTAACTGTAAGTAAATGAGAGAGAAAATAACACAAAAACTGATTTTTTTGTCCTAAATGTGTATTAGTGGAATATATTTAATTTACAAATATATTTAATTCCTCTTCCGCAAGTGTTTACAATTAATCAGTCTTTTAGACACAACAGAGGAAATAAAAATGAGATTACATTTAGCAAAACACTTTTCTCTTTGTAGAAATGGAATTGTCAGCTTTTAAGGACCAAGGGAAAAATGTGTTGTGGAACCACAGAGTATCAATCACACTTTCTTTTCTCTTCTATCCATTAATTTATTTTTATTAAGTTTATTGAAGTAACATTGGTTAATACAATTATATAATTTTCAGGTGTACATTATAATTTGACATCTATATATTCTATTGTGTGATTACCACCCAGAGTCCAGTTTCCTTCGGCTACCATATATTTGATCCCCTTTACCCACTTCACCCTCCCCCAACTCTCCTATATTTGATCCCCCTTACCCTGTCTACCTCTTCCCTCCTCCCCCAACCTCTACCCTCTGGTAACCACTAGTCCATTGTCCATGTCCACGAGTCTCTGTTTGTCCTGTTCATTTGTTGCTTTTAGGTTTATATCCCACATATAAGTGATATTACGTGGTTTTCAACATTTTCAGTCTGGCTTATTTCACTAAGCATGATTATCTCGAGGTGCATCCATGTTATCTGAAGGCAAGCTCAGTTAATTTTCCAGTCTGGTATCAGAGTAAGAGTCCTCTGTGGAGCAAGGATGCACAGGCCTAAATGGAGCTCCTAACCTACTTCAAATAGGCCGCTAGGGTGATGGAGGTTCTTATATATTTATTGGTGCAACGGAGTGTTGCAAAATCTTTCTAGCTAATCATATATCCTGATCACGTTCATTTTATCAATAAAAATTATTACTAACTTATCTTGCTAATTAATAAATG
>NW_006439717.1:2696606-2697115 GCF_000325575.1 Pteropus alecto
CACTACCGTGCAAGGATCTTTTTTTGCCTGAGTCCTCCTACCTGCAATTTGAGCTCAACTCATGGTCCCAGAGACCCCTTTCCAGGTCCTAGACCCGTTTCCTTTTTTCTTCTGGGATGATTTGCAGTAGGAGCACCCATTTGTTTAAGAGCACTCCCACCCTTCACGGGGGCATGTGGTCTGTCTACTCCATCTTTCTCATCTACTACTTAGACAAGACACTCTCAACAGCTGACTATGCATTTCCTGAATGCTGGGTTATTCAGGCTCAACACCATGTCTGTGGAGCAAAATCAGGCAGTCCAGTACTTCTACACCAGCCTAGTTTACTTCCTCCTCATAATCTTTCCTCAGGGAAAAGGCCAAGATAAGGTCAGATTTTTAGGTCCCTCTTTGCATGGCCTGGGGGTATGTATAAAGTTTTTCAGGACCCTAGCCTCTATGGCACTTCTGCAAAAATTAGAAATAAGTGCCTTTCTGTGAACACTAGCACCACATGGACTGGCACG
>NW_006439717.1:2697432-2723830 GCF_000325575.1 Pteropus alecto
GGGGGAAATTTTTTCTTTTTACTTTTGAAAATTGCTTTCAGTTTAAAAAGGTTAAAAATAATAATAATAATAAGAGACAAAGCTCATGAGGCCACCCTGCTTCCTGACTCTTCTTGTTTTACAACAGATCCTTCTGGACTTGGTCCATTATGAGAGGTTTTAAGAATGAAAAATCTCATTTTTCTACTGAGTGGGAACAAAAATTAAGAATATTTATATAAAAATAAAAAGCATTTTACACTTCTGCCATTATTATCTGATTTGAGGGAAACACACCAATAACCATCCCTTCTCACAACCAGGTTCCTGCACAGCCTCCACCTCATCTCCACCCCTAGGCCACCAGGGCCTGTGGAGGCTGTGTCCATAGAGTGGGAGGATAAGGAAGGCTTCCTGGGGCAGGCAATGCCTCAGCTAACCTGTGGAGAAGAGGAGACCCTCCCAGGCCAGACCCTCACCATGCCCTTGAAATCTCTGGTAGCACATTTGAAAGCCCATTTTACAGAGCAGAACACTGAGATCCAGGATTTTCAGACCCTCTGCCTCCCTAGTTCCTCCCACCAGTTCATTCACTTAACAAACATTTCTTTGAGCATACTCTGTACTTTCAATTGCAAACTGAGATGAAGAAGCAGGTAATGGGGTTGGGGGCTGGACACCGTACACAAAGAGACAAGGCTTTGATCGGTTTCTCAGGAGTCTGTGCTGGGTTCTCCTTGTCTCCCTCACCAGCTGCCCACATGTTCTCTCTTAGTCTCCTCTGCCTTCACTAAAGAGCCATATGTCCTCTCCTTTTCACAAGACTTGAGGTCATGACACAAGCCTTGAGGTCATGCAGCATGACACAAGCCTTGAGGTCATGCAGCATGAAATTGCTCTGTTGGGGAAGGGAGTCAGGGAGGACTTCCAGGAGGAGGAAGCCAAGGCCTGGAGTGCAAGGAGATACCAGTCAGCCATATCTCAGGCACTGTTCCCAGAGTGAGCCCAGACACAGAGCCTGGGATCCTGGGGCAGCTGGCAAAGCCGTGGGGTGAGAGTGGATGTGGAGAGGGTTGGGGTGGTAGCATAAGCCAGTGTGGCCCAGCTTCCAGGAGCTGCCTACATCCTTGATCGCCTCAGGATCTCTCCCTTGATGCCTAGAGAGGAAGGTAGGACCTCCTCTATATATTCTTTAATTTTTTTTCTTTGCCCTGGTTCTTGCTCCAGTTGTCAAATGCACAGTTTGGAGCTTGTTCTACCAGAAGAAATAAGTTAATTAACGGTCACAAAAAATTCTTCTTCATTTATATACGTGTTCTTGTCCTTATTTGCCTGTTCTGAGAAACAAACCACTTCTGAATACGCATTAAAAAAAAAAAAAAAAAAACCAGAAAATATTGTGCTTCTGATTGCGATCTCATTTGCATTCTTCTTCTTCTTCTTTTTTTTTTTCTGTGAATGTATTCTATACTCAAGTGAAATTTCACTGATTCTATGTGGGTAAGTTTCCAAAGAACCCTCAAAATATGCAGGAATTATCCCTGCTCTAGTGTGTTGGCCAGATTTTAGTTTCAAGTAAAGTGTGTGTGTGTGTGTGTGTGTGTGTTTAATTGTAAAACAAGAATAATTTGTCTAAGGTAAGAAATGAGTTGTTGAGTACCTAGTGGGGTTATAATTTTATCAGCTATTATTCAGCAGAGATGAAGCTGCTTTGGTGTTCTTTTTAAAAGAAAACTACAATAGCATCATTCATCATATGCCTGATTACTGAAGGTATTGAAGATACCATTAATATGAGACCATCTATTTGGTTCAAGTTTATTTTGTTACTGTATTTTTTTTTTATAAAACTATTAAATTGGATATTGACTACTAGTGTCTTTGAATATTCATTTACATAGACTGAAGAGTTGTACAAACATGGAAATATGAACATGTTCCTATCATGGGGATTAAAATAATTGCCCTAATTCAGTGATGCATATGACAGAATGAGCAATTTACCTCTTCTCTCTCCAAATACCTCCTAGACTTTGTCCTCAGATAGACACAAGGCTGCGTATCTGTGATGAGATAGTCTCCCAGAGAATGTGTGTGTGTGTGTGTGTGTGTGTGTGTGTGTGTGTGTGTGTGTGTGTCTGTCCTTGATCATCCTACGGTTGGTGAATACTTCGAAGTGTGAAAAATTATACCAGTTCCTTACCCCTATCCATTACCACCATTGTATTCCTTTAGTTGATCAAGCCCTGAAAAACGTGAATGAGCAGACATTTTGTGTTTGAGAATCTAAAAAAAAGGAACCACTGGCCTGCAAGGGGGAAGGCACTGGTACTATGAGTGGTGCATGCTGAGGCCAACCTTGAGTCCGAAAAATAACTGAGTCAGTGAATGGGAAGCAGGGGGAGATTTTGTCTAAATGGGCATCAGGTCACTGTGTGGGGCAGCAGCAGAACACAGGACCTCACCTGCTGTAATATATTAGCCACCACTTTGTCTCTTTGCTCCCTCTTATCACAATAGGAAAAATCGTCCCGTGAGTAAGGGACTGCAGGTTCTAAAGACCCTAGAGCACCCTGAGCTGGGCATGTTGCAAATTATTTCAAGATAATTCCAGGGCATGAGGGAGTGAGGGGTGGGGTAGTGGGATATCATAGGATCTCTTAGATCAAGGATGATTATTATCAATTAAAATATGCATCGAATGAGGGTATAGCTCAGGGATAGAACATCTGACTGCAAAATAGGCACCTAAAATTTGAGGCAGGAAAAGGAAGCCCACAGACATACAACTGAGTCCTTATCACAGGACCTTGCCTTACTAAGAGGACTGAAAGTAAGATTAGCATAGTTTTGTTTAATTAATAAGGAAAACTGATAAATACAGCAGTGTTTGTCTATTTGTTTTCTATTTCTGCATAACAAGTCACCACTAATTAAGCCACTTCAAACAGCACATATTTATTACCTCATAGTTTCTTTTGATCAGAAGTCCATGTATGGCTTAGCTCTGTCATCTGCTCAGTGTCTCTCAAGGCTGAAATCAACGTGTTGGCTGAGGTTTTGATTTCACCTGAGACTTAGAGTCCTCTTCTGAGTTCCTTTGTTGTTGGCAGAATTCAGTTGCTTATGATCGCAGCACTGAGGCCCTACATTCTTAGAGGCCACCTGCTTTTTCCTGCTACATAGTCCTTCCCACAACATGACAGTTTATTCCTTCAAATCCAACGGGGGAGCATACTGCTGCTACAGATCTCTCAGAGAAGGCCCAAATTCTCTTATAAAACGCTTACCAATTAGGTCAGGCCCACTCAAGATACATTTCCCCCTTTTAAATCATTTTAACTATTTTTAAGTGTAAAGTTCAGTGACATTAAGTACACTCATTGTTGTGTAACCATTACCACTATCAGTCTCCAGAAGATTTTCAACATCCTGTGCTGAAACTCTGTATCTATTAAACTATAACTCCTCATTTTTCCCACCTCCCAGCCTCTGCTAACCACTGTTGTACTTTCTGTCTCTATGAATTTGATTATTCTAGGTACCTTATATAAGTGGAATCATATAGTATTTGTCCTTTTGTGTCTGGCTTATTTCACTTAATTTAATATCTTTAAGATTCATCCATGTTGTAGCACATACTCTAATTTTATTCCTATTTTTAAAGACTAATATTCCATTTTAGGTATATACCACATTTTCTCTATCTATTCATCCATCAGTGGATATTTGGGTTGCTTCTATCTTTAGGCTCTTGTGAATAATGCTGCTATGAACATTGGTGTACCAATATCCGTTTGAGTCTCTACTTTCAATTCTTTTGTGCGTATATCCGGAAGTAGAATTGCTGGATGGAATGGTAATTTAATGTTTACTTTTTTGAGGAACTACAATATTGTTTCCACAACGGCCGTACCATTTTACCTCCCCACCAACAGTGAACATGTATACCAACACTTGCTGTTTTTTGTTTTTTGTTTTTGATAATAGCCATGCTAATGAATATGTAGTATCTCAATGTAGTATCTCAAGTGGATTTGGATTTGTATTTCCCTAATGATTAGTGACATTGAGCATTTTTTTCATATGTTTATTGGCCATTTATATCATTTAAAAATGTCTATTCAAGTCCTTTACCTATTTTTTAAATTGGGTTGTTTGGCTTCTGTGCTTTAAATATTCAGAGTCAACTGGTTAGGGACCTTAATCACATCTGTGTGGTCCTTTCACTTTTGTCACATAAAGTTACCTAATCATGGGAATGAACTCTCATCATATTCATAAGTCCCAAACACACGAAAGGGGAAGAGATTATACAGATTATTTCAGGAATCCGGAATCTTGAAGGCCATCTTAGAATTAGGCCTCACACAATTTGACATGGACACAGCTAAATAATAAGAATAAATTGGATTCTGTGAAACTTCATTCCAATCCAATTTCCTCAATTATACACATGTGTAAACTCTACTAGTAGGAGAGTATTGAATGAGTAAGTATTTTTCAAGTTCAGTAAAGTGAATCAAACTTACATAGGATATAACTAAAAAATTCTTGTCTGTGGTTAACATGTGAGAACAGAATTAGACTTTACAAAGAAGGTCAGACATTTTCTAAGAAAATAGAACTTCCCTTTCTCCTCTACTTTAAAAAAGATAAAGATGATCTGTTTTCATAAGTCACGGGATCAGGATTCCCTGGTCTCTGCCTTTTCCATAGCTATGTCGAGATTGCAAGAGAACAAAGGTTTTCCAGCCTACACTACAAAACAGACCTACTAAGTGGCTCCCGCATTAGGTGGGCCTTGACGAACGATAAAACACAAACACTAATCTTCTTTCAACTCTGAAATGAGAATCATCAAATCGATCTGCCTGCAGGGCTAGGTCATTCTGAGCAAAAGGAAGCCTGTGGAGGAAAAGACCCAGGCAACAGGAATCCTCAAGGCTGTGGCAATAACTAAAAAGCTTCCCGACTTTATGCACTGTTCTAAGAGAGAAAAGTAAGTGTTTCAAAATTCTGCCATTGGAAAAGCCTTAAAATTATCCTCTGCCAGCTACCCTTGGCCATGGGGCAGCCTGGACTGCTTGGTGAAACTCCTTGGGCAGTAGCTGGGCTTGTGCTGGAGCACCTGCCAGCACTCACTTCCCACATAGCTCACTGCATTGCCACAGTGGTTGCTTGACCAAGATCGTGTCTTCACCCCCAAGTGGAAGCTACTAAATCAGGATCCTGTCCCTGTTTGCATGAGTGGGAGCTCTGCAAAGATCATCTCAATGGCTCATGAGGCTTTCCAGATTTGACTGCCAAGGCTTATCCTGAATAGCTTCAAAAGTTTGCAATGAGGAGAAAGCCAAGCCATCCCATGAGTAAAGGCCAACCGAGATAGCTCTCTGACCTGTGCCCTGCAGGTTCTGAGTAATGCTTCAACCATCTACAAAACCAATGGTGCCCTATTTCGGCCAGGCCATGACATGACATGAGTGTCTGATACTTGAAAGAGAACACTCTGTATGCTAAAAGCCAAAGCCAAAACCAAAAACTAAATTTGATCCAGAAGTCGTCAATACAGTTCAGTGTAGCATTAAACCAGGATCACAACATGACAGTGGGGAAGTGGACTCCTTATAACTCTCCTCTGAGCTCTTCAGCTGTAAGTTTTCATAGAACCGAGTGGCAAACTAAAATGCACCAGTTTTGTTACATACAGATTGAGTTGTTTGAGTTAGCTGATGTTCTTTCCATACCCCCAAGAATGTTTAATGTAAAACAATAATGAATAGTAAATGACTTCCCTCCTCCGAGAAGCTCCCTAAGCTCCTGGGTGACAGGTACTTCCTTTTTTGTGTTCTCATAGCATCTGTTTTACACTTTCCTTACTGCACATATAGTCCATATTGCACGAGAGTCGCACACTGGTGTGGCTATTGGTCAGAGTTTACCCTCCAACCTTGAAAAGCAAGACCCTGTGCTATTCTCTGCTGGCCTTCAACTAGAACAATGCCTGGCTCTTTGTAAGTATTTAAGTGAATGTTGTTACCTCAACAGAAATACTTCACGTACAGAATTTCTCCTTCTACCACTTCAACTTGCATGAATTTGCTAACTTCCAGAGGAGGAAATCTCCTAAAGCAATTGCCACATAATCGCTAAAAAGTATCACTAGTCACAAAGAATCATTTTTTTTTTCTACTGAAACAAAAATTATGGACTCTATTATAGCACAGCCTAAAATGAGACAATGAAACTCGAATAAAGGTAAGGTTGGCATTTTTCTTCTCTGGAAATAAATTCAGATTTGTGATTGCTGCAAACTAGGATGGGACCAAGAGAGTTAGCAATGCTTATCCTGACATGTCCTGAAAGCCTAGATGAGCTTTGGACTACTTCAAAGTTTGAATTCCTCTCCAGTGCAAGCCAGAGGTCAGCTAAGAAATCCTGTCCTAAATACATTTTTCTTAGGATAAGCCCTCTGGGGTGGCTCTGACTAGAGCTATCTAATCTAGACAAATAGGTTGTATTTCACATACTAATACCAATAGAATTTCTGGGATGTGGGACATTAGGAAAGCTTTGTGGCTCCTTTAGTGGGAACTTGATGGATATAGCCACCATGGATGTAGATGGGGAATCAGAAGCACTAGGGCTTATCTCCACCCGTGCTTTAATCACTTCCCTATCCAGAACAAAGTTAATACATAGAGTTTAATCCTTTCAACCTTGAGGAATGCAAAGATGATGAGTTCACACTGAATACTCTGAATTCATACTTTCTTGTCAAAAACAACCCCTAAGTTTCAGAGAGAAATGCCTGGGAGCTAAAAACAATAAAATGTCTCAGTACAGATTCTTCTCAATGTGCCCTTGGCAGGTTTGACTGAGCATGATCTCCACAGGAGCCTTCACTGAGGACCTGGAGCCTGTTCCTAAAAGCCAATTGCTGCCTATTGGATTGATTTGTTAATTGCACAGCCGCTGACCTGTTGCTCTTTGGCAGTCAAGGGGAATAATAAGAGGACAACCTGCCAGGACAAGGCATCTGGCAGAACTTGTTGAAACCTTTTCTATTTCCAGAACTTGGCATGCACGTGGACCTCAAAGGCACCAGGAAGTCACTCTAGCTTGTCCTTAAGGCACGTAAGAGGAATTGTTTGCAATCCCTGACCCCACATGATCTATCTAGGTACTACGCTGGAGCATATTTCAAGTGCTTTCTTTCCACAGGCAGAGAGTTTGTCTTCTTTCCACTGCCTTCCGCCAAATGGGCATATGGGACAAAGTTGAAATCCTCAAAATAAAGCAAAATACTGATAAAGTCATTTTCAACTCTGAAGCGAATGACGTAAACATCAGGTCACATGAACGGAAGAAACACTGACATATTTTTTCAGCTGCTGCGCATGAGCCATAATTTAAAAATATCCTCATGTAGACTTAACTGTGCTTTGATTTCTTCCATCACACCACGATCCAAACATATGTGATTAGTTCTCCACCAGTTACTTCTGTCTGATACCAAATCCTATCTCTAGAATGGCACTGTTTCTTAGCAGCTCTAACCAGCTGCTAATAAGATACACATAAGAGAGAACAGGGAACAAAGATGAGAGTTCTTTGTGTTAACTGCTCATGAAAATGGAGGCAACATACATCGTTGTTAGGATGCATTCAAAGAAGGAATGCTGAAAGCAAGTCAAATGCACAGACCAAAAATTTGAAAAATCTATGACAATAATTTTATGCAAGAATTTTTAAAAGGCCATCAACAAACAAATATCAAATCTTTGGTACACAGTTACTAAATTGAATTAACATTTGTTTCCATTTCTTAAATTCTCTCTGAATTCCATAGAGTCTGTACTAGGATTGCAGGTGACCCCTTTTCCTTTTATCCTCTATCTGCCCAACCAAAAGTAGTCCACAGGCATCCACAGATGAAGCCAATGCAATTTTCAAGGACGAATCATAGCAGACACTCATGAATTCTGTATATAGGAGTGAGTCTGCAGAGAAAACCAAGGACTATGTTTCACATGTGTCCCCCAGTAAAAGGGAACTGACACACTGCTTAAAGGAGAAATTTCTCTTTGTGAGAGATTGATTTGGCTCATCTAGGAACCAGTCTCAAAAAAAGGGCATGAACTTCTTAAGAGTCACTCTCCCCAGGTTCTCAAAGTAGCAAAATATAATGGGCAAACACATAGGTGATAGGCAGTCTGAAATTTTCTTGTCTTTTTTTCTTCTTATTTCCTGAAGATGAAAGCTTCTTTTAACTATGTTTTTAAACTATACAGACCTGACTATATCAAATGAATATTTTATCTATAAAATATATCACGAAGAGTATAGCAATCCCTTCCAATGTTATTGGAATAAAACTGATTTTAATTATTTTAGTGTTTCGGCTTTGTTTACTTCCCAGATGATTAGAAGAGAATAAACTTTTTCATAGCAAATGAGTAAGGTCAGAGAATTAGATAAAGGAAGTTAGTGGACAGTCCTCAATAGTTTCTCTAGATTGTGGGGAGCTACGGAATATTCAATAAGGAAGTCAACTCTATCCGTATTGTGGCCTTGGTGTCTGCCCTCTTCTCCCCACTGCCCCCAAATAAGTCCTCATTACCTCTTGCTGGTCTGTTGCCATAGTCACCTAACTGGCCTCCCTGTCTGCCTTCTCTCCCCTCTTCAATTCAGCCTATATTAATTACTTAACCAAAAAAATATGTAACAAGCATCTACTATATATGATAGGCATATTTCTTTACAACCCTTCAAACACTGTTCAGAGATCTTCAGAGATAAAAAGCTTTTAAAAATACTCATTGAACTGACTTTTAAAGAGAATGGCTTGTATACCAAATTCATCCTTATAAGGTCTATGAGTAGAAAGGTGTGGGATATGTGTGCGTGCGTGCCCCCTCTAAATGAAAATTCGATTTTTTGCTTTCTTCTTCTTAGTTTGCTTTCTTCTTCTTGAACAAGATACATTTTTTTTTCCAACCATTTACAAGAGTATTCCAATAAGAGCCTGTGATACACAGACACAGAGCAGACACCTGGCTGATGTCCTCAGGTGTGAGGAGACTGGGTGGCAGTGCTATAAAATTACCGTCATACTTTTCCAGTCATTTAGCCTAAGTGTAATTTTAAAGGATCTAACCACCTCTTCCCTCCCACAATCTCTGGTCTTTTCAAACTTCATTTCATTAATATTCTTAGGCCCTTCCTGTTCCAAAAGTAGCTTTGAGAGTGTTTTCAAAAATACATATACATTATTTAAAATTTTTTTTTGTTATTCTAAGATGAATTTTATTTCCTCTTTTAAATTAGTAAATCTGAAAGTCTTTTTTTTTTTTAAATGCTATGTGAATAATAACTGGCAGTTTTAAGAAATTTTTTTTGGATCTTAAGACATTACATCAATTAAGATGCCTCTAAGCCTTAGAAGATTTTATTTATATTCCAAGATTGTACATTGCCTTATTTCTTTCTGTTGAGAAACGAGTGCTGTCTCTCTGAGATTTGTCAAGTGATACTATGGAAAGAATCTGGGGTCTGGAGAAGACTTGGATTTAAACCCAGTCTCTAGGTCTTGCTGTGTTCTCCTGGGAAAGGCACTTCAGATCTCTGTGGCTGGATTTCTTCCTATGTAAAACCTCATAGACTGATGTTGGGGTATGTGAATGCTCTGTGAACCTTAACACACTGGTTTGAGAAGGGATGCCTTGGCGCCATGGGGTCTGTCTCTGAGAGTAAAGAAGTTGAAGCAAGTTCCCCCCGCCTTCTTCTTCTTGTCCAGAGGAGATGGGGTCTCCTCTCAGACTTTAAAAGTATTTATGACAAGTGTCTAATACTACAAGTATGAAAAATCACCATAAAGCATTAACATAACCTATTGACCAATTACTTATTGAAGTTAATCAATGAGTCTGAAGAGCTTTTGGCATAAATGCACAAACTTTTTTGTTTTTTAGCCATTATTGGTAATGAATATTTCACTTTTATGTGAGTCATTTTTCCAAGTGTTGGTTTAATCTTCATTCTTCTGCCTTTTGCCCTTTTTGGCTGGTTGGGTACAAATAAGAAAAATACACAGTGGGTATCCACACACCAACTGCAGGTACGCATAATTACACATACTCAGTTGTAATAAAAATAACCAGTAGCATTCAACAAAACTGCCTCCTTAATTTCTTAAAGATACAACATTCTCATCATTGAGCCAAATTGTATTAAATAGACGAAAGATAATTAATGATTGTCACACGCGAATTGTGATTAAATCTATTGCTTAGATAGAAACCATGACAGAAAATAAAATATTTTTTTTCTGGCTTTAGAATTGAATCCATACATTGGTCCAACCACAGACTCTCTCAAAGGCCTGTGGGATTTATTATTACAAAATTAAATTCTGGTAATAGTGAGAATATTTGAGAACAACTTATATTACTCTAATCACCATGTTACTTCTCATATTTAAAAGTCATTAAATTAATTGGTCTATTTATGTTTCAATAAATGTTGGTCAACATAATCTTTTAAAATAGCATAGCAGCTGAAATTATTTTCTTTAAAAATCCACTGGCACATTTCTCTGCTTACTTGTTTATTTCTGTCTTCATTTTTTCAGTGGGGTGATGTGTTATTTGGGGACATTTTCATTACCATCGATTCTTTTTCCTTATTATCACCCTTCCTGCCCACTTGAATTTCACGAGCAGCTGACTCAAACCATTACTCATCTTCTTTGAAATCAAGACTTAGCTGATAAGCCCAGTGTGGCTATTTTTATAAGCTGTATCAACGGATTGTTTGAATTGATCAGCCCATCCAGTCATAGAAGTGGACTTGGTCATTCCACAGGCACAAGATGAAGAGAGGAGGGAAGAGCAGTGCCAGACCGAGCACTACATAAGTTTTAAAAACTTAAAAATCATCAATCACTCGGTTACTCTTTTGAGGAAACAACTAGGAAAAACTTTGATTCCTGAAGACTAAGTTTTGGCATCTATTTAATAGGAGAAAAGAGAATTACCATAGTTTGAAATCTTTATGCATCCCTTTCATTTCTTATTTCTCTATTTATTCACAGCAATCACTGTTCTGACAGCTAATGGAGAACTGAGGTGGAGGGAAGTTGAGGGTCTTGAGGGTCGAAGAAACGCAAACGGATTTGAGTCCTACTGCCTAGGACACTCACCACCTCTAGGGGAAGGGAATATAAAAGAATATGAATTGCAATGAGAGGTCGGCTACCATTGCACTTAAAGCTGGCAGTGTCTCTTCTTGTCCTGTCTCTTCTAAGAGCCTGTTTTCTGTAAAATGTTTGAAGCTCTTCTGTATATTCCCACAATGCTGGGCACGTGGCAGATGAACTGAAGTGCTGCTTGAGTTCCAGTGGTTTAGTAACCATCCACTTCATTTTTTTTCTGATTATTAAATGAATTTGTACAATCTTAGTTGGTTTATGAGATACAAGACCTCGAAGTGTTACAAAGTACTTTTACTGCTATTTAGCAGATTTTGTATTTTTTAAATCTTCCATATCTACCAACCCCAAATTAACCATTCCTGTAATCAGAGACAATATGTTATACAGCACAGTCTTTTCAGAAGCTATAAGACAACAGTTAATGATTGATAAATCAGGAGAGGATATGAAATTTTGAAATCAGAGAGTATGATTCACAAGGGAACTATGCTCCAGGTGACATACACACCTAAGTATCTTCCTTTAAAAAGTTTTTAAATCTTAAATAAACATATTGCTCTTTTAAGTCTTCTATATTATTAAAGCGACATTAACACAAGTTAACGAGTGTTATGAAATTTATGTTACTTCACATTTGAAAATTTGACACTAATTTGAGCATTTAATACAGTCATGTGTTACTTAACAATGGGGATATATTTTGAGAAATGCAGCTTTAGATGATTTTGTCATTGTGTAAACATCATAGACTGTTCTTATACAAACCTAGATAGTATAGCCTACTACACACTTAGGCTATATGATATAGCCTATTGCTCCTAGGCTACAAGCCTAAACAGCATATTACTTTACTGAATACTGTAGGCAATTGCAACACTGTGTTAAGTATTTGTGTATCTAAACATAGAAAAGGCACAGTAAAGATATGATACAGGAGATTAAAAAAATGGTACAACTGCACAGGGTATGTACTATGAATGGAGCTTGTAGGACTGGAAGTTGGTCTAGGTGAGTTGGTGTATGAATGTGAGGGTCTAGGATATCATTGTACATTGTTGTAGGCTTTATAAACACTATATAGTTAGTCTACACTAAATTCATAAAACAACATGAGATTAAATTTATCACAAGAGAAAATGATGCAATCAAAAGATGCAGTAAACACAAGATATATGAGGCAGCTGCCGTAGTAACACAACATACTGTTTTACAGCAATTTTTTTATAAGTAGAAAGAACACACTCTAAAATAATGAAAGTATAGCGTAGTGAATACATAAACCAGTGACATAGTCAGTCATTTATTTTCATTATCAAGTATTATGTACTGTACATGATTATAGTGCTATACTTTTACATGACTGACTGCTTAGTAGGATTGTTTACACCAGCATCACCAAAAACACATGAGTAATGTGTTGTACAGCAATGTCATGACAGATACTATGAGGAGGTAACAGGAACTTTTCAGCTCCATTACAATCTTACGGGACCACCATTATATACGTGGTTTGTTGTTGACCGAAATATTGTTATGCAGTGCATGGCTGTATCTCGAAACATTTTCTGATCACATACAAAAAGTGAAATTTAGATGACAAATCTAATGAAATAAAGACAATTTGCAAAGGTCTCTGTCTTTTTTTTTTTTTTTTTTTGAGAAAAGAGCACTGAACAGTTGAATTTCTTATCTCTAAAGATGAATTTCATGTGACAGCTATGGAATTGGATTAGCCAAGAAAGCCTGGGGGTTAAATGAGAAATCTTGAGGTTGATGAGTTCTTCGAAATAGAGCATTCTATGAAGGAAGGAGAGTATACTTATTATCTATTTATGCAAAACTTCCAGGAAAAAGTGTTATGATCATTTATTTCTGTGAGCGCCAGAGCGATGGATTGTTCATTAGATTGACTGGTTGCTCTTCTCTCTCTGTCTGATTTAGAAACAGTTATAGCCTCTCCTCAATTGTTGGGTGGGGCCATCATCTATTCATGGAGTTGGGCACCACAAGGCCTTACTGGGGAAGAGGAACGACTGTCAAATGAAGTGTTCAAAGGACTCTCTGAAGAAAAGGACATGGTAGCAATGGTATCTCTCCTGGGCTGTTTGAGAGGCAATGAAGCAGGTGCACACAGGAGACAAGTAGGGCATTGCGTGGAGAGAGCTGGTTAGCCACCCAGACAGGTGCTCCCAAAAAGATTATCTCGATAAGTAGATCAGCCACTTTCCAGGGAATGACCTCAGAAACTCATCAATAACCCAGAGTTCTCTGAACTTAGAGATGTACCTTATGCTAACAAATTGATTGTGAAGTAGACACACAGAACATCAATTGATTAAATTTTAAAGAGAGATGTAACTGTCAAGGAGACCGCACATTCAAGTCAGTCTGATCAGTGCTAAATACATGAGAAGTTTGCACTGGGAAAAAGGAAACACAACAAAGGGAGTTAGTTATGTGAACAGGATGTGCAACAAGCATTGACTCTGACAGCCTGCCATGTCTATCTTTATAACATGAATACATTGGCCAGGTAGACTGAATAGATCCACTTCTTGTCATTGTTTAAACATGTACAACTCAGATTTGTCCATGATTTTAATGGAACTTTATATATCTTTACTCCAAATTATGATGAACTTATTTCTTAGATTAATTCTCAAAGAACACTCTTACTTCCCTATTTCCAGATTTTTGAGGTCCATTCCTCTGTCTCCCCAATGGACTGTGTTGAGAAGGAAGAAACATTCCTTTACTCTTCTAGGTTCTTTTGGCTGGTCTAATAATTAAATTAACATGAGACAGATTAACAAGAGAAAAATAACCAAATTTAAAATTACCTACATAAAGGAACTCCACATACATGAGTAAGTCAGTGACCCCACATACGTGAGAGGTACACAGACAGATAGATAAAATGAGGTATATATGACATTCTGAGTTAAGGGATGAGGTAAGAGGTCTAAGGCTTAAGATGGGGAGGATGGTAATTCACAGGACATGATAACAAAAACAGATGTTTTATTATTAGATGTTTATCCTGACTTAAAGTTAGGTCATAAAAAAGTTATCTCCAGTAATAACTCTTACTGTGGGCAACGTCCCCACTTTCAATTCTTTAAGGGAATTACAAAAGTTTCTTTTGAGCCTGCAGGTGCTTAAGAGCCTTCGGTTCAAAATAATCCACATATCACAGAGGCACATTTTGGGATGACTTGTTCTGAACCCCTATAACTGTCTACAAGATACCTCATCAAAAGGTAGACCAGTTTGGGAACACAGCAGCAGTGCAATGTGTCTGTGATGCTCACACAGTCAAAGGCACAACTGAAATAGAAGCGGACCCTAAAGAGATGAGCAGCGACCACAGACTACTGTGCTGGACAGCACTTGTGGCCTTGGTCTAAGACCAATGGCTACTTTGGGCACACTTACCACTGAGGAAAATCCTCCAAGGATGTGGAAGTCTTGAAAATAGTTTTTCTACATTCTGTCCTTTGATCCACAGTGAAAACTTCTATCAGACACTGAGTCACATGCTGGCATTTATAATCACAATTAAACACAATTTTCTGTACTCCTATCTTTCATTCTCTTCATTCTTTTTTCCCTGTTTTTCTTAATGAGGATGGGTTAGGGTTAGGGAAGAGTAACTGAAGCTAGGTTAGAAATCTGTTTCCAGACCACAGTAATTAAGTGAAATTTAAACAAATTTAAATAAATATAGTACTTTAAACCAATGATTGGAATTTTCTTTGTTCCTAGCCTAAGAACTGCAGTGGGTACTTATCGAGTTTCTTAAAGACAAAAAAAAAACCTAAAATCTTTATCATATTGCCTCATACCAAGCTGGAAGACTGTTAATTACCCAGGTAAAATTTGCCTCAGAAGATGTGTTATCATCAATATAAATGGAATTGAAGCAGAGATGTTTTTTGGACCCTCAACTTCTTAAAACTCTTTTGTTAATCAACACTCTTGTATTTTCTTGAAGCTAATTTCAGTGTAAGTGTTTATCAGTATGTGAGGCAATATGTTTCTAATCAAGCCAGTAAACATAACTAAGAAGACCCATCCAGTGCATTATGAAAGAGTGACATCTGCATGCACTTGGAAACACAAAGGTCTCATTTCCAGATTATCTAAATCTGTAATTTCAGATCAAATTAAAGTCATACCCCCAGGAAATCCTGTTTTCAGGAAGTGGAGCAGCACTGAGTACTTTCATATTGCAATTTATGCTTTTTAAAAACAAAAAAATTTCAAAGAAGGAATCAAAGCCACGCCCTCCAGAGGTCAGCTACTAAAGAAAATGCAGCATCACCTTGTTCTTGAGCCTTTGTCCTTATCTTAAAAACAATTCAATCCATGACAACACTTATTTTGAAGAGAACTTTAGAGAACTTCGGCTATCTTTGGACTGTCTGCCTAAAGTTCTCTAAGAGTGAGCACTTGCCTGTCTCTGACCATTCAGTTACCTAGTCCCTATCAACAGGAAAATCTGAAAAAAGTTTTTTAAAGTATAATGTACTTATGTATAAACAGCTAATATCCTAAAATATAGTTCTGACTTAGTGTAGTTTTAAATCTTTACCAGGAGGAAACACTCCACCTGAAGGGACAGAATGGGGAAAACAAAACAAAACAAAACAAAACAAAACACAACAAAACATAACAAAACACTGGCCTGTGCTTAGAAACAGAGAGGACCAACGTTCCAGTCCTGGCACTGCAATTACCAGCAGTGGGATCTTAGGCAACTCCCATCAGCATTCTGAATCTCCATTTCCTTCTCTGCCAGATGAGAGTGTAGGGGGGAAAAAAGTTTCCTTTGACCTTCTTAGGGTTCCTGCCTGGGTCTAAAAATTAAACTGACAAAGACAGATTAACTGGACAAAAGCATACAAATTTATTCGATATAAGTTATATGTGACATGGGAATTTTTATAAAGAAGTGAAGATCTGAAGAAACAGACCTAAGTATTTTTATGCTGGGTTTGATGAAAAGTGGACAGTCATGAAGGAATATGGTAGATTAAAGAATATGAGGTAATTGTAGGAAACTAGGGAAATTTAGCAAGGCCTGTTAGGATTCTTCTCTGTGTCCCTTTGTCTTCAAGATAAGAATGCTCCTTTCTTCTGGGTATAAGAAGGGTACCTCTCACATGAGGGTTTTATGACCTGTTTCAGGGAAGAGGAGTGCGGGGAAGGTAAGAGCAACCTTTCTGCTTCTACTATTTTCTCAATCTCCTTCAGCTTAAAATATTCAATATGCCAAGGTGCCATATTTTGAGGTAGTGCATCCTGAATCCCATCAAAAGGGTTTGACTCAGGCTTTGAGTCACCTTTAAGTTCATAAATTCTAATAGACATTGTAGACACAAGAGATAATGAAGGATTCCAGGAGCTTAAAGAACAGGTGTAGATGGACAAGACTTTTTGACTCATTCGCTGAAAGCCAGATAGACATCTTAAATAACTTATCAACTTTGAGTTTATACTTCAAACTTAAAATGAACCAAATAGCTAAGCCACACACAATAAATGGGAATATCGTACACATATATTTGGATGCATGCAAAATACATTTAAACCCAATATTTTTAATAACCATTATGACATAAAATCCGACAATCAGAATGAACGCCAGCTGTGGGCTAGAGCAGGGTCCTGGAAGGCCCGTATTGTTCCAGCCATTAATCCTTCAGTTTTTGCATAATAGGGAGATGGGAAGAACCCAGGGGAGGATCTGGGGTGGCTGGAGAAGGGGTGCTGTTTACCAACCAGTGTGAGACTATTTCAGTAATTTAATAAACAGTGTGGCCACACTGGAGCATACCAAGTAAATATCAGCCTTGACTATAGAAACTCATCTAAGTTATCCTTTGACTACCAAGGAAACTGACTCAGAATGTAACTGACTTGCCCAAAGTCATATCCAGTTAGTTGGCTGCACAGCCTGGGCTATACCCCAGGTATCTTGTCCCCTAATCCTCTACTCTTTATAGCATACTGAATATTTTAGGGAGAAAATTAAAATCAAAATTCTTTAACCATCAGATCAAAAGAAAAGTCCAAAGCTAAAAAGGCAATAGCCATCTTGATCACAAATTGACGTTATCAATACACTGATAACTTGATTGATGACACACATTTTCTCTGATTAAACCAAACATTTAATTCTATTTTTGGAGCATTTATTTTAAATTGTGCTAATTTGGCTATTTATTCTTTATTTCCAATATGGATAGAAAACGTGTTACTGGTTTAGAGTAGATGTGATATGGTAGCAAAAAAAAAAAAAAAAGAATTAATTTGGAGACAACTGATCTGAGATTGAGTGTTCTGCTGCTTATTACTTATGTGAAATTAAACATGAATCTTTGCTTCTATGAGTCTTAGTTTTACAATTAGTAAAGTGGAGATTAACAGTAAACTGAAATAAAGTAGAGATATAGGAACTGCTTATCATCTTGTTGTTGAGAGATTGCTAGAGAGTGCAGGGCAAGTCATTCATCAATGATGGAAATGTTCTATGATTGATGTTGCCCAAAACAGTAGTCACTAGTTACCTATGGCTACTAAGCACTTGTAATGAGGCTGGTGCAACTGAGGAACTGATCCTAAATTTTACTTAACTTTAACTAATTTACACTTATATCTAAATAGTCCCATGTGCTTTGTGGCTACTGTTTTAGAGACAATAAAGGATGAGGACATGAAGAGAGAACTAAAGATGCTGTGAGGTACTGAGAGAAGAGACAAGACAGTCTTTCCTAAGAGAATCTGTATATAAAAAGTCATTCCTCAGACTCGTTTCAGCTTTGGGAATTTACATAATATTTTAATAATGATTTTAGTTGCAAAAGCATCTTTCCAGGAAGTTGTCTAGCTTATCAATAATTGCTTTAGAAATTAGTGTTAGATATTTTCAATACTGTTAGACATTTTCTGCCTTGTTTATCACAAAAAAGTATTTTAAACCCTTCATAGCCTCAGTGTTATGTCTATCCTTTCCTTGCAATGGCTGGTTTCAGTCCAGGCATATTGGTACTAGTTTCCATATCTTTGAGTAGCCCTCAAGGCAGCTCTGCTGACATGCAGTGAGTCAAAAACCAACACTTCTAGCAGCACAATACTGCACACCAAGAAGATTATCTTCTAGGAAGACTTAAAAGTCCAACAGATATACCACAAAGGACTAGATAACCTTGGTGCTTAATAACCAGGCGTGGTGAGAACCACAGATATTTCATGGAAAGTCCACAAACTTTCATCTTGACTATAGGTCATGCCTTGAACTAAAAACAAACAAACAAAACACACACACACACACACACACACATAAACAAACAAACAAACAAAAAACAAAAAAACAGATTACCTTAATATTCCTTATCTCCCCAGCCTCTCCTTCTATGCGTAGGTGATACTAAAGCTTCCTTTCTAACATTGTCATGAAGAATAAGGAAGAAGAATGAAGAAGAAGGAAGAAGAAGAAGAAGAAGAAGAAGCAGCAGCAGCAGCAGCAGAAGCAGCAGTAGCAGCAAAAGCAGAAGCAGCAGAAGCAGAAGGAGCAGCAGCAGCAGCTGAAGAAGAAGAAGAACAAGAAGAAGAAGAAGGAAGAAGAAGAAGAACAAGAAGAAGAAGAAGGAAGAAGAAGAAGAACAAGAAGAAGAAGAAGGAAGAAGAAGAAGAACAAGAAGAAGAAGAAGGAAGAAGAAGAAGAACAAGAAGAAGAAGAAGGAAGAAGAAGAAGAACAAGAAGAAGAAGAAGGAAGAAGAAGAAGAACAAGAAGAAGAAGAAGGAAGAAGAAGAAGAACAAGAAGAAGAAGAAGGAAGAAGAAGAAGAACAAGAAGAAGAAGAAGGAAGAAGAAGAAGAACAAGAAGAAGAAGAAGGAAGAAGAAGAAGAACAAGAAGAAGAAGAAGGAAGAAGAAGAAGAACAAGAAGAAGAAGAAGGAAGAAGAAGAAGAACAAGAAGAAGAAGAAGGAAGAAGAAGAAGAACAAGAAGAAGAAGAAGGAAGAAGAAGAAGAACAAGAAGAAGAAGAAGGAAGAAGAAGAAGAACAAGAAGAAGAAGAAGGAAGAAGAAGAAGAACAAGAAGAAGAAGAAGGAAGAAGAAGAAGAACAAGAAGAAGAAGAAGGAAGAAGAAGAAGAACAAGAAGAAGAAGAAGGAAGAAGAAGAAGAACAAGAAGAAGAAGAAGGAAGAAGAAGAAGAACAAGAAGAAGAAGAAGGAAGAAGAAGAAGAACAAGAAGAAGAAGAAGGAAGAAGAAGAAGAACAAGAAGAAGAAGAAGGAAGAAGAAGAAGAACAAGAAGAAGAAGAAGGAAGAAGAAGAAGAACAAGAAGAAGAAGAAGGAAGAAGAAGAAGAACAAGAAGAAGAAGAAGGAAGAAGAAGAAGAACAAGAAGAAGAAGAAGGAAGAAGAAGAAGAACAAGAAGAAGAAGAAGGAAGAAGAAGAAGAACAAGAAGAAGAAGAAGGAAGAAGAAGAAGAACAAGAAGAAGAAGAAGGAAGAAGAAGAAGAACAAGAAGAAGAAGAAGGAAGAAGAAGAAGAACAAGAAGAAGAAGAAGGAAGAAGAAGAAGAACAAGAAGAAGAAGAAGGAAGAAGAAGAAGAACAAGAAGAAGAAGAAGGAAGAAGAAGAAGAACAAGAAGAAGAAGAAGGAAGAAGAAGAAGAACAAGAAGAAGAAGAAGGAAGAAGAAGAAGAACAAGAAGAAGAAGAAGGAAGAAGAAGAAGAACAAGAAGAAGAAGAAGGAAGAAGAAGAAGAACAAGAAGAAGAAGAAGGAAGAAGAAGAAGAACAAGAAGAAGAAGAAGGAAGAAGAAGAAGAACAAGAAGAAGAAGAAGGAAGAAGAAGAAGAACAAGAAGAAGAAGAAGGAAGAAGAAGAAGAACAAGAAGAAGAAGAAGGAAGAAGAAGAAGAACAAGAAGAAGAAGAAGGAAGAAGAAGAAGAACAAGAAGAAGAAGAAGGAAGAAGAAGAAGAACAAGAAGAAGAAGAAGGAAGAAGAAGAAGAACAAGAAGAAGAAGAAGGAAGAAGAAGAAGAACAAGAAGAAGAAGAAGGAAGAAGAAGAAGAACAAGAAGAAGAAGAAGGAAGAAGAAGAAGAACAAGAAGAAGAAGAAGGAAGAAGAAGAAGAACAAGAAGAAGAAGAAGGAAGAAGAAGAAGAACAAGAAGAAGAAGAAGGAAGAAGAAGAAGAACAAGAAGAAGAAGAAGGAAGAAGAAGAAGAACAAGAAGAAGAAGAAGGAAGAAGAAGAAGAACAAGAAGAAGAAGAAGGAAGAAGAAGAAGAACAAGAAGAAGAAGAAGGAAGAAGAAGAAGAACAAGAAGAAGAAGAAGGAAGAAGAAGAAGAACAAGAAGAAGAAGAAGGAAGAAGAAGAAGAACAAGAAGAAGAAGAAGGAAGAAGAAGAAGAACAAGAAGAAGAAGAAGGAAGAAGAAGAAGAACAAGAAGAAGAAGAAGGAAGAAGAAGAAGAACAAGAAGAAGAAGAAGGAAGAAGAAGAAGAACAAGAAGAAGAAGAAGGAAGAAGAAGAAGAACAAGAAGAAGAAGAAGGAAGAAGAAGAAGAACAAGAAGAAGAAGAAGGAAGAAGAAGAAGAACAAGAAGAAGAAGAAGGAAGAAGAAGAAGAACAAGAAGAAGAAGAAGGAAGAAGAAGAAGAACAAGAAGAAGAAGAAGGAAGAAGAAGAAGAACAAGAAGAAGAAGAAGGAAGAAGAAGAAGAACAAGAAGAAGAAGAAGGAAGAAGAAGAAGAACAAGAAGAAGAAGAAGGAAGAAGAAGAAGAACAAGAAGAAGAAGAAGGAAGAAGAAGAAGAACAAGAAGAAGAAGAAGGAAGAAGAAGAAGAACAAGAAGAAGAAGAAGGAAGAAGAAGAAGAACAAGAAGAAGAAGAAGGAAGAAGAAGAAGAACAAGAAGAAGAAGAAGGAAGAAGAAGAAGAACAAGAAGAAGAAGAAGGAAGAAGAAGAAGAACAAGAAGAAGAAGAAGGAAGAAGAAGAAGAACAAGAAGAAGAAGAAGGAAGAAGAAGAAGAACAAGAAGAAGAAGAAGGAAGAAGAAGAAGAACAAGAAGAAGAAGAAGGAAGAAGAAGAAGAACAAGAAGAAGAAGAAGGAAGAAGAAGAAGAACAAGAAGAAGAAGAAGGAAGAAGAAGAAGAACAAGAAGAAGAAGAAGGAAGAAGAAGAAGAACAAGAAGAAGAAGAAGGAAGAAGAAGAAGAACAAGAAGAAGAAGAAGGAAGAAGAAGAAGAACAAGAAGAAGAAGAAGGAAGAAGAAGAAGAACAAGAAGAAGAAGAAGGAAGAAGAAGAAGAACAAGAAGAAGAAGAAGGAAGAAGAAGAAGAACAAGAAGAAGAAGAAGGAAGAAGAAGAAGAACAAGAAGAAGAAGAAGGAAGAAGAAGAAGAACAAGAAGAAGAAGAAGGAAGAAGAAGAAGAACAAGAAGAAGAAGAAGGAAGAAGAAGAAGAACAAGAAGAAGAAGAAGGAAGAAGAAGAAGAACAAGAAGAAGAAGAAGGAAGAAGAAGAAGAACAAGAAGAAGAAGAAGGAAGAAGAAGAAGAACAAGAAGAAGAAGAAGGAAGAAGAAGAAGAACAAGAAGAAGAAGAAGGAAGAAGAAGAAGAACAAGAAGAAGAAGAAGGAAGAAGAAGAAGAACAAGAAGAAGAAGAAGGAAGAAGAAGAAGAACAAGAAGAAGAAGAAGGAAGAAGAAGAAGAACAAGAAGAAGAAGAAGGAAGAAGAAGAAGAACAAGAAGAAGAAGAAGGAAGAAGAAGAAGAACAAGAAGAAGAAGAAGGAAGAAGAAGAAGAACAAGAAGAAGAAGAAGGAAGAAGAAGAAGAACAAGAAGAAGAAGAAGGAAGAAGAAGAAGAACAAGAAGAAGAAGAAGGAAGAAGAAGAAGAACAAGAAGAAGAAGAAGGAAGAAGAAGAAGAACAAGAAGAAGAAGAAGGAAGAAGAAGAAGAACAAGAAGAAGAAGAAGGAAGAAGAAGAAGAACAAGAAGAAGAAGAAGGAAGAAGAAGAAGAACAAGAAGAAGAAGAAGGAAGAAGAAGAAGAACAAGAAGAAGAAGAAGGAAGAAGAAGAAGAACAAGAAGAAGAAGAAGGAAGAAGAAGAAGAACAAGAAGAAGAAGAAGGAAGAAGAAGAAGAACAAGAAGAAGAAGAAGGAAGAAGAAGAAGAACAAGAAGAAGAAGAAGGAAGAAGAAGAAGAACAAGAAGAAGAAGAAGGAAGAAGAAGAAGAACAAGAAGAAGAAGAAGGAAGAAGAAGAAGAACAAGAAGAAGAAGAAGGAAGAAGAAGAAGAACAAGAAGAAGAAGAAGGAAGAAGAAGAAGAACAAGAAGAAGAAGAAGGAAGAAGAAGAAGAACAAGAAGAAGAAGAAGGAAGAAGAAGAAGAACAAGAAGAAGAAGAAGGAAGAAGAAGAAGAACAAGAAGAAGAAGAAGGAAGAAGAAGAAGAACAAGAAGAAGAAGAAGGAAGAAGAAGAAGAACAAGAAGAAGAAGAAGGAAGAAGAAGAAGAACAAGAAGAAGAAGAAGGAAGAAGAAGAAGAACAAGAAGAAGAAGAAGGAAGAAGAAGAAGAACAAGAAGAAGAAGAAGGAAGAAGAAGAAGAACAAGAAGAAGAAGAAGGAAGAAGAAGAAGAACAAGAAGAAGAAGAAGGAAGAAGAAGAAGAACAAGAAGAAGAAGAAGGAAGAAGAAGAAGAACAAGAAGAAGAAGAAGGAAGAAGAAGAAGAACAAGAAGAAGAAGAAGGAAGAAGAAGAAGAACAAGAAGAAGAAGAAGGAAGAAGAAGAAGAACAAGAAGAAGAAGAAGGAAGAAGAAGAAGAACAAGAAGAAGAAGAAGGAAGAAGAAGAAGAACAAGAAGAAGAAGAAGGAAGAAGAAGAAGAACAAGAAGAAGAAGAAGGAAGAAGAAGAAGAACAAGAAGAAGAAGAAGGAAGAAGAAGAAGAACAAGAAGAAGAAGAAGGAAGAAGAAGAAGAAGCAGAAGAAGAGGCAGAAGAAGAGAAGAAGGTGGAGAAGGAGAAGAAGACGGAGAAGAAGAAGGAGAGGAAGAAGAAATGTTGGATTTGAGAAAGCCACTCCCAGAAAATGGAAAGAAAAGGTTTATTTACCCTAAATTCGACCGAGCTAAGTAACCACTAATTGATGAATGGCTTTAAAGTGATATAGAAACATGAACTCTGAAGGTCTGTCAATGCTTATTTCTCATTAAAACACATTTCAAAACATATCCTATTGTTCTTTGGGTGCTAATAAATTCATATTTAAGATATGCACACAAAAGTATCTCCCATGCTTCTGAGACAATGTAAAAAATGCACCGGTTGATGGTTTGTCTGAGTGGAGTACAATTATCACCAAGTCGCACAGCCTTTATATCTGTACTTCACTGCAGGAAATCTCACTGTGTATGTGACCTGAATATATACAACCCAGTGGAAAATTCCATAAATGCAGAGTAGCCTAAGAGCACAACAGCTGTCTTGTTTTTTTGTTTTGTTTTTTTTTTTTTTAAAGTCAAACACAGGGATTTCTGGAGGATAGCTCCTCAAACCATGGGCCTGTGTCTCTTTCATCTATCCATATTCATTCTTAACTAGCATCCATTCAAATTGCTATGCTTCAAACCTGAGGACTGTAAATACTGAGGTAATTATGAGCCTTATTTTCTAGTGGCACACGTGAATTATTATCTGAAAGTCAAATGTTAATGTTACAAAATAGAGACGTAAAACATCGTTAATGTGTTTTGCCCATAGTTAATAGGCTAAAATAGAGCGAGCAATCTAACATTGCAATATTTTAATGTAGAGACCAAAAGTCCTTTTTCATCATTCAAACATTGCAGAACAGTAGGTATATTTTATTTATATTAGCCTCCCAGAAAGACTTGAGGGACAAATTGTATGAAGCAAAGGGATTAGAAGAAAATGTGTGGAGTCTGGCATTGGACAAATTACCTGTGTACAGCTGGACAGGGTATGGAGAGAGAGAATGACTCGGGGCAAAGTCCTAAATCTAAATCTGTCAGGAGCTCAAAGACAGCAAAGGAAATCCTTTGTTATGTGAAGATTAGTCATGTACTCTCTGAGCTCCACTTCCTTCTCTGGGTTTCATTTTTGTAAGTTGCCCCTTTTCTTCTCTTCTATACCTTAACTCCTTCTTTAAGCCAATTAGAACAAATATCCACAGTAAAGTCAGTAATGGTCTTAATTATATCCTAATTTATATTTATCATATATTATGGAACTATATTCTCAGGGAATTTTATAGAATTATTATATCAAATTGTTATGGATTGAATTGTGTCCCCCAAAAAACATATGTGGAAGTTCTAACCCCAATTATCTTAGGATGTGACCTCATTTAAAAATACGGCAGTTGCCGTTGTAATAAATCAAAATGAGGTCCTACTGGTGGAGGGTAGGCCCCTAATCCAATATGACTGGTGTCCTTATAAGAAGTCAGCCATATGAAGACACAGAGATGCACAGGGAGAATGTCATGTAAAGATGGAAACGGAGATTGGAATGATGCATTTATAAGCCAAGGGATGCCAAGACTATCACCAGACACCAGGAAAGAGGCATGGAACAGTCTCCCTCAGAGCCCTCAGAAGAAACCAGCCTAGCCAACACCTTGATTTTAGACTTCTAGCCTCCTGCACTGTGACTTAATAAATTTCTGTTGTTTTAAGACACCCAGTTTGTGGAACTTTTTTATGGTAGCCCTAGGAAGCTAACACACTCATACTTGGTAGAAACCTTAAAGTTTCTCCCTCTAGATGGCAATTTTACCCATAGCCCAATAAGAAGAATGACTGCTAACATTTACTGCTTGCTGAATACATTCCGAGGCTCCTCCACAGAGCCTGCCCAATCACCCCTACAGAAACCTAGCTGCCCTTAACCCCCTACTCAAGTATCCAGTGATCTTGCTCTTGGCCATTGGTGTTCCACTCAGCAATCTCAGTACTGAGTCTCTTGCATGTAGCTTTCAAAATCTCCAAGAATTTCCTTGTCGACTCCAGTCCATGTACACATTTTCTCACTAAAGACAAAACTACTGGGATGTTAAATAGTGAAATGAACATCAGTTGGTGAACGTGAACTCAGAGCAAGGTGTGCTAGTCAGATGAACTGAATATTTAATGGTTCCAGACATGTCCATTTCACAATGAAGACAGTCTTTGGGATGGAATGTTACTGTCCTCTCCTCTGGTCAGAGGATCATGAGCTGTGATGTTCAGCTTTACATGGACACTGGGAAGCAAAATTTGCCACCCTAAGATGTGTCTTTCTGGGATGAGAATTATTTTATTTTTAAGAAACAAAAGACTCAGGGAAGAACCTTTGCCCTTCTCCGCAACTACCTAAAAGAATTCAGACAGAGGGCCTATTCAAGAAAGGAGTTCTCACCACAGGCAACTATAGTATATGAAGTAGGTGTCGTCGGGGAGACTCGGCAGGGCCTATAGACAGGCGACTCTGTGTCGCACTGTCTCTGCTGGGCCCAGCAAACATTTGTTTATCAAACATTTGCTTTTCCATCTTCATGTGAATTACCTTCCTCTCTTTTGAAGTCATAAACCGCTACCCTCTTCTCTTTAGCTCCAGATGGCATATGAGCTACAACTGCCCACCTTGCTCTTGGGCTTCATATTTTTATGGAACCGCTGTGTGTATGTACATAATTAAATTTGGTTATTGTGTCCTGTTAATCTGTCTCATGTCAATTTAATTCTTAGACCAGCCAGAAGAACCTAGAAAAGCAGAATAAAAGTTCTTCCTCCCAGACAGCACCTTTTGCAAAAGTGACCAACTTTTTTCTGAGAGTAACATTTTTTTCTTTAGTTATATTAATATACTAATTAGTCAAGTTAAAGTTTAGTTGGAGTGTTAGTCCAGGAAGCAGATTCAAGATGGTATTAAACATGCATGGATTTTATTAGGAGACAGAGCCAATAACAGCTCAGGAGGGCCGATGTCCCATGATGCAAGTTTGACCCTGAGAGGAGAAAGGGAGAGAAGGGAGAGTGAAAGTGTCCCAGACTGTTACGTAGTCTAAGGAAGCTTCATCAGGCTGGTTAGGGAAAGGGGTGGGGTGAGGGGAGGGTGGCTAGAGGCAAAGTGGGCTATAGGAGAAGTCTTCCACCTTCCAGAAATGGATCTGCCTC
>NW_006439717.1:2723846-2733139 GCF_000325575.1 Pteropus alecto
TGCACCCAGTCATTGGCCGGAAGCAGCTATGGGAGGCTGGGCCTCAGCGCTGACATGGTAAAGGACTTTAGAGCACAAATACCGGGTCCTTGGTCAGTTATGTACCCTGTAGTTGGAGGTCTTTCCATGGCCACATGCCACAGCCTGGGAGCCATCCTTTTCTCTAAGGGGACTGGCTCTACATCTTGGTAATGTGTTGATTCAAAATTTAACTGCCAGAGGCAATTTTACTTCTCATTTCTTGAAATAAACTTCATTGTGGCTTAACTTCCAGGTATTCATAATCCTTATTTTGTTTCGTTATATGCAGCTATTATAACTATAAGCGCTCTTTTACATGTGTGTATGTGTGAGTGTGTTTGTGCGTGTGTGTGTGTGTATATGACATACTATCTCATTTAAAAGAGAGAGAGAGAGAGCTATTAAATCTAAACACTTCCTGAGAAATGTAACTTTCCCCAAACCCATAATGAAATAGCTCTTAAATCAAAGGGTCCTCTTTTAGTGCACTGTATTACATCCGTTAGACATCACACAAGTGCACATTCATAATAACATCTCAAGGTGAATAAATGATATATCTTATATCTTGCAGCATAGATCACGTTTAATGAAACACTTCTCAATCTTAAGAACACTTTACTTCTCTTTAATGAGAACAGCATTGTCCTCTGATATAGCAATTTCCACAACTCTCAGTATTGAGAACAAGTGAAACAGACAACAGTGCACATTATTTTCACAGCACCATCCGAATAGCATTTGAAAATGTGCCGAGCACAGCTCCTTCTGCCTCATCAGTGAATGGTACGTAGACATGATGTGTGAGAACACATGTGTGCATGTGGATTCAGTGTGACCAAAATGACTGTATGTCCAGACCCTCTGGGATGGATTGCTTTTAAAACGATGTGAAATATAAAGCACCCAAGAAGCAGAGGAAGCAGTGAAAAATACCATCTGCAATGTAAGAATCTTGGATTGTTGTCTGGCTCATTGTCAAACTTTAGGTAAATTACTTAATTAACTTCTTCTTGACCCATTCCTCTTTTGTTAGGGCTGCCTTTTTCTTTTTTCAGCCCGTGGTAGTTTAGGCAGCACAGTTTAATCCACATAAAACTACTTTGGCCTAATGATTCCTTTTATGAAATTTATGTGAAAATACCATTTCAATGATCAGACTTCCTATATATTTTTCCAGGTTTTTTTTTCCCTTTTATAACTTGTTCAGAATATTTTTCAATGATTTGATATAATGCAAAGAAATCTAACCTAAATAAAACAAAAATCTTTTTATCTAGGAGTTAGTAATTCTTTTAGTTCCAGAAAACACTTACACTTTAAGTTTACTTCAAGTTCATGAACAAGGCAGGAAGTCTAGAATAATAATAAACCAAATAATAGGAACCTTCAAATAGTCAGATTTTTGTCTTTCACAGTCAGCGCTCTAATTTTATGGAAAAAAATACAAGTAAACAATCATAACAACTTCTAAGGTGATTTACATTTTTGGACATCTCAGTTGCTTACAGTTGAAAATTGTTTTATTAAACTATAACATACTTAAAACGGACATTCGAAATGCTCTATTTGCTTAGGCAAGAAATAAATGATATATTTCATAAATAATTTTTACAAGAAGAAACATAAAAAGGATTTTGGCATTTTGAGAGTTAACCCTTAACAAACCAGAAAGTAGAATAACCAGATTTTCTCACATGGAAAATACATGACTTCCTACAGACTGTGGCAGCCTAACATCTCAAGTCAATGATAGAGTCAGTTCTGAGGGGACCAAATGGCATCAGCAGCCTACTTTTCTCCTATGCCCATCTTCTCACTCCCATGCTTATCTTGACTACAGCTAATCACAGAAATCATTCTAGGCCCACAGTTTATTTGAGAAAGAGCTGACAAAGAAAAAGATGACTGCAGTGTTCCCCACGCTCAAGGCAAAGACACTTAAGAAAAAAGGAAAGCTAAATTTTGCTGGCACCTCTCCCTCCATTACACACACACACAGACACACACACACACACACCCCTCTCATACTATATGTTGCAACTTTGTCACTTTTTTCTCACTGCTGCCCTTGATGTTCATTCAAACTGGACTTTGCATACACAATGCTTATGTGCTAAAGAGGATACATAGCGAAAATAGTCTTGAGTCACATTTACATCTAAAAAATTATTTTGGATCCCATGATTTATTAAGCAGGTACTCAATAAAACATTTGTCAAATGAATGAATGTATACTTGCTACCTACTGACATTAGGCTTAATTCTGATTATTTGTTGAATGATTTATTTCCTTTTGCTTCTCAATCATTTCCTCTGCATATTTCAGGGATCCTATACTGCTAGGAATTGCTGCTTTGGGAATTAAACAAGATGAGTCTGAATGTTAACAATTCTAGAAACATCTATCGAAGCTTGAGCTTTTCCATTCTCTATCATGGGCTCATTCCAATTTTGTAAATGACTTTCAGCCATTCTCCTAATAGTTTATCTGAAGCTTAAATTATATGCATGCCTTTAAGTGAGATTCCTATCTAGATGAACATGCAATATGTGTACTGAAACCCATCAAAATTTTAAATTCTATGGTGAGAAAATAAATCACCAGGAAGTTAGTTTTTTTGTTTTTTCTTGTTTGTTTGTTTTAGATAAAAAGAGTGTGTTTGTTGGTTAATTTAATGTTCTTTATATAAATGATTGGCTAAAAATGTAATAACCTATAGAGGAATTCCAGTTTTATTTACATGTTTAACATTGACGTGGCTTGACTTAAATCCAGATCTTTGGGGATCCAGATTTAAGATTGGGGCAGGACACAAGACATTGATGTCTGCAGCTAGAAACTATAATGACTCTTCCCCATTCTGCCACATCCACACTTCTCTCATTACCTAGAGTTTGCCTTCTAATTTCTACACATGCTGAGGGCCGATAGGGCTTCGTTAACCACAATGCTTTGTAGAGAAACCTGTCCAAAAATCCTGTACTGTTTTCCCTAAAGCAACATTACTACAGATTCAAGTGTTGTTACAGGTTGAAGAACTGTGTAAAGTTCTATCAATATTTGCAAACATTGGTGTGTAAAGTTCTATCAATATTTGCAAAATATGAACCCACCTAGATAGATTCTTTAATAAAATTAGACTTGTTTGTAACAAGGTTATGCTGGTGCTTTATATATCAAAACCCACTGATGACCTTTATGTGTTCTTCCTTCATATCACACATAGTTTCCATGACAATACCTTGTACATTTCTCAGAGCAGAAGGACTGAAATGATATTTATTGGTGGTTCTCACAAGATCAGTGGTGATTTTTTAAAGAAGTCTTTAAAAATATATAACTACTACTCATTCATTGAAAAATAAATACAAATTAAGAAATAGGAGAAAGCTTAAATTCTTATAATTCTACCACCCAAGAATGAACCACTATTGATATTTTGTCTGAAAGCTTTTCAGACTTTTTCTATGCATATATGAATATATTTTCCAAAGATGGGACCATATTATACTTATTCCATACAGATACTTTTAACCCAATTCCTGCACTTAATAATTTATCGAGATATTTCCCCATGTTAATAAATATTCTTTTACAACATCATTTTTAACGGTGGCATAGAATTTCCTTGTATACACGTATCGTGAACATTTAAACATTATTCTGCATCTGACAGACTTGTTTTCATTAATTCACTATTATAAACAGCACTGCCATAAACATCTTCAGCTAAATATTTGTTTCCTTAGGATTAATGTTTTCCTTATGAAAATTGCTAGATGTAAAAGTGCTGGTTCAAAGTCTATATGTATTTTTAAGGCCTTTGATATTTAGAGTGGCAGCAATTTCTGAAGGAATCCCTTGCTATTGATGACATGACTTGGGCTTTTGGAATACACAATATGAGGGAAAAATTTGACTAAGAAAACGTTGCAAGCCATCTCATTTTGTATGGATAATGAAATAGTGGGATTTCTTGGTTTCCAAATAAATATTTGGTTTCTAGTTGAATGTACCTATAGAAAATACATTTTAAAACTAAGAAGTTTGGGTCCATTCATATCTGGGAAAACAAAGATATATTCAAAATATTTAGTGCAATGGATTGTGCTGGACTTTTTCCTGAGCCACCAGGATATTAGAAATGCCTCTCTACGGGCTAGAGTCACTGACAATGACTGGCAGGTGACATGAAACTCCCTCCCAAATAACATCATCTATCTTGTTCTTTTCATATCATTGAAGGGCATGAAGCTGACTTAAGTGGAAATTACCCAATCAAGCCTGGACGAACCACCATCCGCTGAGTCAATTCAATTGGCCATGTGTGACTCAATGTGTTCCAAGAAAATCCAATGTGCCCTCAATATAATGGAACTTTGGTTAAGAAGTCAAGAAAGAAAGGAGAAAACAATGTGTAGTAGAACAATGGATCCTCAGAGAAAAAGGCCAATGTAGTGGTCTGGGCAGAGAAGGAATGAAGAGCTATATCCCATTTCAATGGTGCCAAATATCAGCAGTGACAAAGAAAGGCTACTAACTTGCAGTGAGGGAGAGAGGGTACACATACATGTTTTTCTAAATGTCTTCTAGAGTTAGTTAATATGTACTTATCCATATTTTACAGAAAAGAGAGAGGCCAAATGAATAAATTAAAAATATCTTTTAAATACAGGATGCAGAAAATATAGGTGTTCATCAGGTGGACACACCAGGTTGGTGGACGCAATTTGCAGAAGGGGACAATGTTGAAGTGTAACATATATTCAATCTCTGATGTCAATTAACATTGTTCCTCTTTCCTTCCCCTGTCCCTCATCAGGAAAGGGACCTCTGCAGATGGCCAAACAATTTCATGTTCCTTTCTGCACAGACTTGATCAGGATGCCTGCTTCCCTATTGCAATCTGCATTTTTAACCACCGTACTGCACTGATCACCACGTGTAACAGCATCTCAGGAGTACAAATGGCTGGTCAACTTACCAGGCCTACATCTTCTATGTTTTGTAAAGTTTTTTTTTTTCCAATGGACATAAAATGGTCTTCTATGAAACAGATTTTTTAAAGTGTTATAGCATCTTATGGGTTCTAAAACACTAACTAAATAAGAGCAATTGTACACAGAGTACTTTGATTACATTTGTATGAATAAAAGAAATATTTTTATGATTTTACCCAAAAGAACACAAATTCTTCAGCTTATTTAGATCTTCCATGAAGAATATTGGCTACCACCACCAATTTTTCTTAAAATAAGTCACATTTAAATACTCAAATAATTTACTATAAAAATAGTAGAAAACTAAAAAAAAAAAAAGTGGCAGTTAAATTAGCTTATTTGATTTGTCCTGAAAACAAGTAAACAAAAGGGCAAAAAAATATAGGCAATTTATTTGTGTTCTCCACGTGGGGGCATAGTTAGTCTTTCACAGTACTCAGGAACAAGAACAAGACCAGAAGACACCACAGAACCATCAGTTAGATACGGAGAGGAGGGGCAGTTTGATCATCTTCCTTAACGGCTCCTGAGTCCTCTTGTCCACCCTTTCAGGCTTGTCAGCCATGATGAACAAATATCGGTACCAGCATTATCATTCTCAATTTTTACATAAGTCCTTGCCCAACAATTGAAACACATAGCTGTTTTCCTTTGCACATAGCGAGGATAAATATGCTTCTCTTTGACTGGAAGAATTTACATCCTGAGTCTCTTCTCACAAGTCTAGGTAATAGCTATTCATCAGACACTTAAGTAACTGTGAGGTGATGGAGTATGAGACCTCACACTATGCACACCTTTTAAAAATAGGCACAGTGACATAATTCAATAGCTATTTCTCATATTGGGGTAGAAAATATTTCCAGAAGATAAAGATAACTAAAACAAAAGGTAGATAGCTAATTTATCATCTATAGCAAAAGCCCCAGGGTAAGAGAAAGACCAAGGTCAGGGAAGTTTTCTATTCTCCCTTTCTCTTTCTCTGCCCTAAAGATTGCTCTGAAACCCAGTAGCCATATCTACGGTTTCTTTAAAGCTCCAGGGACATAAACACTAAAAGATAAACAGTGAGAGGTTTGTTGAAGATGCTAGAGCCTTAGAAAGACTCCTGGATGAGAATTAAGAAATAGCTCTTGATATTTATTTTCTGCCTCCAGAATCTTTAGTATATTTAGCTTAAGAAGTGCTGATTCCCTTTTGCAGAATAACGGAGCTCTGGGTATTGTACAGTCACTCCTACATCTGCAACTATCGCTGCACGACGTCCATCTCCTTACAAAGCACACTTGTGGTAAATAATTCGCATTCATATTCTAACAGTAGATGTCAGCACTAACCTTGCTCATTTAATTTCAGCATGTACTTTAACATATGCAGAATTCATGCTATTATTTGTTCAATGGCAACTTCTTATGGACAAGAAATATCTAAAATGTTATTTTTAAAGAAAATAAATAATTAGATGCTTACCTTAAAAAAAAATCGAAATTTCCTTTTGGGAAGGAAGCGGTTGGAGAATTTGCCCACATTCATGGAGATGTGTGAAATACAAATGGAAACCTTGCCTACTTTCAGATAGCTTTTCTTGTCATCAAACTCCAAGACACTTTGTTATGACATTCCTAAAGAACGTAACAGACAAGGCTTGGAGTCAAAAAGAGAAAATTCTTATTTTATTATATAAAATTTACATCTCAGAGTCTGACAGAGTCAGCTTTCATTATGCTTTATTTTAATAGATTTTATTTTTTTAGAGCAGTTTTAGGTTCACAGAAAACCTGAGTTGAAGGTACAGAGATTTCCCATATGCCCCGTGGCCTGACACATGCACAGCCTCCCCCACTAGGAGCACCCTACACCAGAGTGGAACATTTATTATAATGGATATGAACTTACATTGATATGTCATTGTTACCCAGTTCATAGGGTTTACTCTTGGTGTTGTACATTTTATGGATTTTGACAAATATATGATGACATGTATCCCCCCATTATAGCATCCTACAAAGTAGTTTTACTGCCCTAAAAATCCCTTGTGCTCCACCTATTTATGCTTCCTTTCCCCTAATCCTTATAACCACAGATCCTTTTACTGTCTTCATAGTTTTGCCTTTTCTAGATTATTATGTAGTTGGAAATCGTACAGAAGGTACCCTCTTCAGATTGGATATTTTCATTTAGTAATACACATTTAGGTTTTTTTCCATGTCTTTTCATGGCTAGTTAGGCTTTTTTTTTTTTTAAGCCCTGAATAATATTACATTGTTTGGATGTACTGTATTTTATTTACCTATTCAGCTACTGAAGGACATCTTGATTGCTTCTAAGTTTTGGCAATTATAAATAAAGCTGCTATTAACATTTGTGCTCAGGTTTTTGTGTGGACATAAGTTTTCACTTCATTTGGGTAAATAGCAAAAAGCAAAATTGCTGGATCATATGGTAAGAGTATCTTTATTTTTGTAAGAAAACTAAACTTCCAAAAGTTAGTTTTCCAAAGTATCTTCCAAAGTGGCTGTATGATTTTTTATTCCTACCAACAATGAATGAGAGTTTCTGTTGATCCATATTCTCACCAGAATTTGCTGTTGTCAGTGTTTTGGATTCTGTTCATGCTAATAGGTGTATAGCGGTATCTCATTATTGTTTAATTTGCAATTCTCTAATGGCATACGACACTGAGCATTTTTTTTCACATGCTTATTTGCCAACTGTATTAAGTTGAGGAAGTTCTCTATTCTTAGTTTGTTTAGAGTGTTTATCATAAATGGGTGTTGGATTTTGTCAAATGTATTTTCTGCATCTATTGATATAATTGTTTTTTCTTCTTTAGCTTGTTCATGCGATAAAGTACATTAATTTTTGAATGTCGAAACAGCCTTGACCCAGGTATTCTTTAGAAGTATATTGTTTAATCTCCACGTGTTTGGGATTTTTCCAGCTATCTTTGTTATTTTTAGTTTAATTCCACTGTGATCTGAAAGCAGACGTTATAATGATTTTTATTTTAAATTTGTTGCTATAAAAAATGAGGAACCCCTGCTATTTGCCACAACAGGGATGAATGTTGAGGACACTATGCTAAGTGAAATCAGTCAGGTAAGGACAAATATTGTATGATCTCACTTATATATCGAATTTGGGAGAAAAAAACAAACTCAGAAAAAAAGAGATCAGATTTGTGATTACCAGAAGCGAGGAGTGAGAGGAGGGGGAATTGGAGAAAGGTGGTCAAAAGGTATAAACTTCCATTTATAAGATAAACAAGTGCTATGAATGTAATGTGTGCTATGATGACAACAGTTAACTGTATCATGTGTACGAAAGTTGTTTAGAGAGTAGATCCTAAGAGTTCTTATCAAAAGGATAATTTTTTCCCTTTTTTGTATCTATATAAAATTATGGATGTTAACTAAACTTTTTGCGGTAATCATTTAATAATTGGTTTGACAGGTAAGTCAAACCATAATGCTGTACACCTTAAACTTATACAGTGATAAATGTCAATTATATCTCAGTAAATTAGAAAAAAAATGTTACTGTGTGTATCAGAATGTGGTCTATCTAGGTCTATATTCTATGTGAGTTTGAGAAGAATATGTATTCCGAATGTGCTGCTTTGGATGAAATAGTCTATAGATGTTAATTAGATCCAGTTGATTAATGGTGTTGAATTTAACTATGTCCTTATTGATTTTCTACCTACTGCATCTGTCCATTTCTGATAGAGAGGTTTTGAAGTCTTGAACTCTAATAATCTATTTCTCCTTGCAGTTTTGCCTCATGTATTTTGACTCTCTGTTGTTAGGTATATATTCACTAAGGATTGTTATGTCTTCTTGGAAAATTGGTCCCTTTATCATTACCTAATGTCCTTCTTTATCCCTCATAACTTTCCTTGCTCTGAAATCTGCTCTGTCTGAAATGAATATAGCTACCCCCTCTTTCTTTTGATTAATGTTAGCATGGCATATCTTCTCCATCGTTTTACTTTTAGTCTATACGTATCTTTATATTTAAAATGGTTTTCTTACAGATAACATTTAGACATCTCTTATTTTTTTCAATCCATTCTGACAACCTCTGTGTTTTAGACAATCGACATTTAAAGTGAATATTGATATAGTTGGATTAACATCTACCATATTTGTTACTGTTTTCAATTGTTTTTGTTCTTTATTTCTATTTTTGTCTTTCACTTTTTCTGTCTCTTGTGGTTTTAATTAGGCACTTTATTATGTAAAATGATTTCATTTTCTCTTCTACCT
>NW_006439717.1:2733270-2735178 GCF_000325575.1 Pteropus alecto
TAAGTGACTGCCCTAGAGTGTGCAATGCACATTTTCAATTAATTTAAGTCTACATTCAAATAGCACTATTCTGTACTACTTCATGGATAGTTCAGTGCCTTATAATAACAAAATAATCCTAATTCTTCCCTCCCCTCTCTTGTATAATTGTTGTCATTCATTTCATTTATGTAGAAGTATACATATTCAAACATGTTGTTGATATTATTTTGAACAAATGGTTATCTGATCAATTAAAACTAAGAATGTCATCAAGAATAAAAAAATTAAGCTTCTTTAATGCTCTTCTTTTTTTTCTATGAAAATCTGAGTTTCTGACCTATATAATTTTCTTCTCTCTAAAGAACTTCTTTTATCATTTCTTGCAAGGCAGGTCTACTAGCAACAATTTTTGTTTGTCTTAGGAAGTAATTCTCTTTCACTTTTGAAGAATAATTTTGTAGGATTTAGAATTACAGGTTGGTGGTATTTTTTTTTTTTTTTAATTCCAACACTTTATTTCACTCCACTGTTTTCTTGCTTGCATGGCTTCTGAGAAGACAGATGTAATTTTTATCTTTATTCCTTAATAGGTAAGATATTTTCCCCTCTGGATTCTTTCACAATTTTTTCTTTATTTTTGATTTTCTACAGTTTGAACATGATATATCTAGTTGTAGTGTTTTAGGCATTTACCTTCCTGGTGTTCTAAGCTTCCTGGATCTCTGGTTTGATATCTGAAATTAATTTGGGAGAAATTATCAGACATTATTGCTTCAAATATTTTCTGTTTCTTTCTCTTTCTTCTCCTTCTGGTGTTATTATTATGTTGTCCCATAGTTCCCGGATATTCTGGGTTTTGGGTTGTTTTTTTTTTCAGTCTTCGTTTTCTTTGCTTTTCAGTTTTGGGTTTCTATTGACATAGCCTTAAGCTCAGAGATTCTTTCCTCAGCTGAGTCCAGTCTACTAATGAGCCCATCAGAAGCACTCCTCTTTTCTGTTACAGTGTTTTCGATCTCTATGATTTTGTTTTTATTCTTTCTTAAAATTTTCATCCCTCTGCTTACATTGCCCATCTGTTCTTGCATGTTATCCACTTTTCCATTAGAACTCTTAGAATATTAATCATAGTTGTTTTAAATTCCTAGTTCTGATAAGTACGACATCCCTGCCGTGTTCAAGTCTGGTTCTGATGCTTGCTGTCTTCAAACTACATTTTTTGCCTTTTAGTATTCTTCGTAATTTTTTGTTGAAAGCTGACATGATGTACTGGTACTGCTGTAAATGGGCCTTTAGTGATGTGGTAAGGTGTGGAGGAGAAGAAATTGTCTTTAATTCTATGATTAGGTCTCAGTCTTTTAGTGATCCTGTGCCCCTGAGCTGTGAAATTTACAAGTGCATCTTGGTTTTCCTCCACCTCATTTAGGTGGTAGAGGATGGCTGGAGTCGAGTGGAATCGGGTCCACATAGAAGGCTAGAGATACGTATTTCTCTTCCTGCACATCAGTCAGGCTCTGAAAACCCTAATCATTTATGCTCTGGTAAAATAGTTTTTCTGTTGAGGGTCGACTTGTTATGAAGAATAGAATGCTCTGGAGTATTTCGAAATGTTCCTTTTCTCCACCAACTGCAAGAAGCATGAGGAGACTTTTCTCCAGTCTTCACTGTGAGAACCTGGTAGATCCCTTGCAGGTAAAATTCACAAAAGTATGTGGGGTGGGGAGGTGGGGCTCCCCTGTGACTGGACCCCTCCTCCTGCAGCTGTCCCCACTGAACCTCCAGCAATTTGTCAGTTGCTGTTTAAGTTTTTCTACCCTGGCACTAGGACCCGAGAAGATCTCCGTTCTCTGGTCTTTGTTCCAGAAAGTTATGATTCTCTGTATCCACCTGTCTCTCCAACTTTAAGTAGCAGCAGTTTGCTCTCGATCT
>NW_006439717.1:2736108-2756419 GCF_000325575.1 Pteropus alecto
TTTCAGAGGACTCGAAATGGTGTCTAATTTCTAAGACTACAAATCACGACCACAGTTCTCTGTTCTTCCAGGTCCAGCTATTCCAATCTGATGTCCCACTGGCCCCAAATCAGCTGATTTTGAATTATTCAGGAGAATATTTTTTAAAAATGAGTTAAATTGCTTTAATCAAGACACATTCCCACCATTCCCTCTATCTTGTGTTCAGCTCCTTTACACATTTATATGACTTGCTGGGCATTTGAGGTATCTGTAGTTACGATCCTAATAAACTGCTTTTTTCAGAGATCTTTTTTTTTTTTAACTCCAGTCTCAGTGCCCTTGACTCCAACAAATTTCATAAATGACGAGGAGCTCAGAGAATCTGTATCTCTAGTTACCAGGATCTACATAAGGCAGTGGTTCTCAGCTCTGCCTGCACATGAGAATCAGCTGGAGAAAGTTTCCAGCCTTGATGCCCACACCCTAGATGAAGTAAGTCAGAATCCCTGAGAGTGGGACCCAGGCATCCATGCTTTTTCTTTTTAATTAAAAAAATACTTTTTATGTTGAAATAATATAACACTCACAAAAAACGTTACAAAAAATAATATAAAAATTCCTGTGTGCCATTAATCCGGACACTCTGCAGTACCTTTATCCTTCTCTTCCTCTCCCCGATCCTTTTTCTCTCTCTAAATATATTTCTCTGTATAAATACATATTTTCCCCCCAAAATTTGAGAGTAAGTTGAATACATGACTCCCCTCTACTACAAAACATTTTAGTGTGTATTTCAGTGTATATTTCCTAAAACTAAGGACATTCTCTTACATGTAGTATTTTCCAAAACAAGAAAACCACAGTGATACAATTATATGATCTACAAACCTTCAGATTTCTCCAAATGTCTCACTGACGTCATTTTTCTGGTGCAGTTCCTAGTCTAGTATCCAATTCGATAGTATCCAAAGTTAATCTAATGAAACAGTTATCTAACATATATTATTTTATTTTCAAATTTATCTTAAATACACATTTTGCTTAAATTTAACATAAGCCTAATGCCTAAATATAGTGTCTGATCCACAATAGAACTATTTTCAGAGGACTTAATCTAATGAAACAGTTATCTAACATATATTATTTTATTTTCAAATTTATCTTAAATACACATTTTGCTTAAATTTAACATAAGCCTAATGCCTAAATATAGTGTCTGATCCACAATAGAACTATCGCCATTGCATTTAGTTATCATGTCTCTTTAGTATTCTTTAATATGAAATTGTTCCTTATGTTTTATGACCTGAAAAAAATTTTTTAAACAGACTATTTTGTAAAAGCTTACTCAATTAGGGTTTGTAATACATTTTCTTATGATTAAATTTAGGTAGGTTCTGCATTTTGCGCAGGAGTACCCCAGAGTGCTGCTGTGTCATCAGTTCATCATTACCAGGAAGCAAACGACAGGCTTCTGTATTTTTAAAGTTTCCCCACGTGATTCCAACATGTGTTCAAGGTTGAGAACTACTCGTTATGGCCAAGTACATATAGACCTTTATTTTTCAAGCTGAATATCCTTTTAACAGGTGAGACTAGGAAGCAACCAAGAAAGGATCTTCTAACTCTGCAAGGGGCACATTAAACCAACAAGTTAAATGGTGATGTCGAAATGTTGGGAAGATTGATGACAAGACTGAAGGAAAGACATGGGAAGGAGTAATGAACTGTCATCATGTTCTATGACCCTTAAGTCTGATTCTCAAACTGCTACTCAGTACATTACATTTTTAAAAAATACCGAAGTACATTTGGGTTCTTCCCTCTATCACTTAGGCCTTCACACTGATAAGACGCCTTCCCTCCTGTATTCCTAGAGGACAGTGTTCTTGTCCAGGTGTGCTTATCATACGTTCCTTTGTCTTTAATGTCCTTACCTGTTTTTTTTTCCCCACAGGTTTACAAGTTTCCTGGGTGCAAAAATTTCATCTTACTAAAAATTTATGCCTCTACACCACATGGATGATTGTACATTATTATACATCCAATGAATGCTTGCTAAGATCGATGACAAGAGGTTGCTAGCTCACATTTTCTTCTCTCTTTCATTTTAAACAAGAAGTTTATTCAAAGAACAAAACACTTGACTTGAAGGGAAAAACATCTAGGATTCATTTCTTGTAGAGTAATTTATCCCTATTTAAATACAGATTGCCTTACATGTAACAGCTATGCACAAAAGTTGTAAAATTGTCCTTAGTTGTACGATGAAAAATATTAAAAATCTCCAATCAAACACTGTATGATATTTATGGTTTTATTGTTGTTGTCAAACCGTGAGAGCAAAATAACTTACTGGAATATAAAGATAAGACCTGAATGCGCATGCCAGTTATAGATAAAGGGGCTATTTTCACAGAACCAGTATTTTCCCCCATCTTATCTTCATTTGATGTTGATCAAACATACTATTGGCCATTTGGTTAAAAAAAAAAAAAGCAATATGCTTGTGCACATATGCCAGTTATTTTATGTACTATAAAAGAATGGAAAGGGAGAAAATAAAAGAATAAAGAAAACTATACTGCAGTCATCAGGATGTAGTGGAACCAAATTGCAGTTTCCAACTGAGAAAGTATTCTTGGTCTGCAGGGACAGAATTCTGGAGTAAAATAACAGGTTCCCTTTTTAGCAGACACCTCTTGTCTGATGCCGGAACATACCAATTGTATCTTTAGCCATTCCCACCTGTGCAGGTAACTCTATTTCATTGTTTGGTTACCTGTCCATTTGGAATCTGTCTTATGAACAAACTGTGTCATTCATAATAGGCTTTTATTTATTTACTAAGTTTACTAAGTCGTGTATACCTCTTAACCTTAAACTGTACGACAGAACCATTCTGCTCCACTACCTACAAATTAATGTGGAGACAACTGAGAAACCTAACTGTAGGCATTCATGCAACCTCCTATCCCTTGCCTGGACTTGTATCAAAAGTCCAGGGCTGTAAATAATGTTCAAGGATGTATAACTGGAGGTAGGTACAAGGGCAGATGAGATTCTTCTCTTCTAATGATTGTTTCTTGTCTGTACCTTACCACTGAGATGACAATTATCTTTGTCTCAATGGTCCATACAGCTCTGATGGCTCTCTGTGGCTTCCACATCATAGGATTTGACTATGAAGCAAATTATGTCTCTATATTTGCTCTGGAGCCCAAGAGATGCAAATCTGGTTCGCAAATATTTTGATGGCAAGCAAAGCTTTTAAACCCCCTCAACAAACTCCAACATTTTGCCTTTAGTCAGATCATGTGCTCTCTAGTTATACACAGTTGCCACCACACCTTACTGCTTACACATGCACTTGACACATTTGCATTATCTTCATGCTCCTGAAGACAGGTGAATTTCAGCCTTTGCTCTCAGGCTTCATCCCTCTCAGCTATCTTGCTAATTCTCTGGGCGCCACCTCCAGGAGTCAGAGCTAGGTCTCCTCTTCTGAAAACTCCAGATACTTCTTCTCTCTTTCCACCCTGCAGCTTGGGAAACCTTCTTATATCCGGGGAAGCCTCCTCCCTCTACGCCACTCTTGTTCTTCCCACACTCCATTCTCATTCTTCCATCCAACCCGAAGACCACCATCATCTACCGCTTCTACTTTTCTGCATATTATTGCCTCATTCTGTCACATTTGTGCCCCAAGGCAATAGAGTTTAATGCTACTTTTTTTTTTATTAAATGAGAGGAAAATAGTCATAAAGACCAGGAGAAAAACTCGTAATATTTCAAAATACTATTCCGCTACCTACATATAGTTACAGTTATTCCAGGTTCCTACCCTGTAGGGTGACACTAAACTAATTATTTTTATCTCCTAGCTGAACTTGTCTACCATCAAATTATGATACTTAATAAGTAAAATGCGCAATTAGTTTAAAAGAACAAAATTTTAAAAAACAGTTGACCTTTGAACGACACAGGGGTTAGAGGTGCCTACTTTCTCCTTCCCGGGTCGAAATTCACATATAACTTTTAACTCTGCAGTCAGTTTTTCACATTTGTCGATCCCATCACCTGCCAATCAGACAGTATTCTGAGAGTTTCAGTTTGGTTATCTTAAAGCAAGGTCTCCATTTATAAATGTATGGTCAGCAAAAATTAATTCTTATCTGCTGGTGGTTAAAAAAAAATGAATGTGTTCAAAAAGGAAAAACTTACCGGATTTTAAATGTGCAGTTGACTCTTGCACAACATGGGTTTGAACTCCTTGGATCCACTTTTAGGCATATTTTTTTCAAAAAATGCCGTCGGCGCTTCCCAGCCGCAGGTTTTGCATCCGGAGATTCAACCTAAGGCAGATAGAAAATAGTACTTTCACCTTCCCAGCTTTGGTTTCCCAGCTGCAGATTCCCAACCGTGGGTAGAAATAGTATTTTCACCTTCCTAGTGGAAGATTACAAACTGCGAATGGACAACAGTATTTTTTGTACCCGTGGTTGGTTGAATCGGCAGACGTGAAATCCTGGGATAGGAAGGGCTTTATTGAAAAAAGATTTATTGAAAAAAGTCCATGTATAAGTGGACCCATGCAGTTCCAACCCATGTTGTTCAAGGGTCAACTGTGCATTTAAAATCCAGTAAGCTTTTCTTTTTTTGCACACATTCTTTTTTTTTAAACCTTCAGCAGGTAATACTCAGTTTTTGCTGACCATAGATTTAAAGGGTGACCTTGGTTTGAGAAAGTTAAACTGAAACTCTCAAAAACTGCTCTTTATGTTACCATTATCCCAGGGTTCCCCAAATACTTATCTAATATTTTATTTTCTAAATCAGACTTCTCTTCCAAGCAAAGGCTCCACATCATTCTCAACTTTCCAAATTATATCTCTACCTCTGTAGGTCATGCTAGTTTTTTGGGGGGCGGAGGGGTGGGGAGGAAGGATTTACCTACCCTCAACCATTTAAACAACTTGCGAATTACACCTTCAACGATCTTCCCAATGAACACTTTCTTCTCGTTAATTAGAAGATTGGTAACTGTTCTCATCCTGACCTCAATCCACCTGAATGCGCTGCTCAGCCATTTTGGCGCATTCTTTAATGAATGCTGTTTTATCTTTGAGATTTCTTTCCATTCTCTGTAACTCCATCCACAGCATCACAGCCTCTCAGATTAAAAGTAGAGGAGGGCACAGACACCTATTTAGTTTGCTTTGATAAAAGTTCCCAGGCATTTAGATGGGCAGATGTAGCCCTAGCAAAATTTTCCCATCTTGACCACTAATTGTCTTCAGCACTAAGACAACCTGGTTTTAAATCATGATTAGGTGTTCAAAAATGAGTAACTCTTCACAATAGTTGTGAAATCTTCATGGTCTCGGGAAGGATAAGAAAACACGACATGAAGCCTTATATATGAAGATAAGATGCATTCAAAGAAAGTCCAGTTTCATCACGACACACACACATTCATGCAAGGCTCAGTCCCCTTTTGCTTTGACATTTCTGCCTTCTCAGTCTCCATCTGCAGGTTTCAATTGTTTGCTCTTTGGTCTGCTCAGCTCGTTTCCCTCTTGTCTCATGACTAGGTGTGGCTAATTTACTTCTGGCTGTTATTAAGTTCCTGCAGGTCTATCTTGACAGGAAGATTCCTTTGCTATCTCATTTTACTGCTAATTGGGAGTCTTTCTTTTATGGCCAATTATAACAGTGAATTAAGCTTTGGTAAATTGATTGTTTTAAAAATCTTTTTTCATAAAATGAAAAAGAACTCTAGTAAAAGACATAATTTTTCTCTCTCTTCTGTTATCATTAATTTTATTTTAGAAATTGTTATAAAATAGTAAAGTTACCTATTTTCTTATTTTCTGAAATTGCAGAGAGCAATTCATTAAGTGATTCCATTTTGACCTTTTTCAGGTTATTCATTTAAATTCCACAAATGTCGATGGAACCCTATCATAGAACCCTATCAAAAATACAAGATGCAGGTCCCGACCTCAACAGGTGATAACTTTGTAGAGAAGAAGATCACATACATAATTATAATGGAAGACAGAATCTATCAAATACAAAGGAAAAAAAGAACACACACTACAAAGGCAGATCACTAAGGAAAAGGTTCAGTCCAGATGGGGTAGGGGTTGAGGATCAGGGAAGGTTTAGAGATGAAGGTAGAGAATGGCAGAAAAAAATATGGATGGGGATTAGAAAGGCATTTTAGGCAGAAATAGCAAACATGTTCAGGGAGAACTTGGGTTAACTGGACCTTGGAAGGGGAGGGAGAATAGGCTGGAAATGCAGCTTTGGCTTTGGTTGGGGACAGTGTTGTGTTCCTGCCAACCAGTTTATACTTCATTTATGGTCTATATGGGACCAGTGGGAGTTTCGAAAGGAATATTGTTAGAGCTGTGCTCAGAGAAGTTTGCTTTGATGGTATTCTTTACAAGGTGGGAGTTTCAGCAGAGATGGGCAAACTATAGCTCATGGGCCAAAATTCAGCCCAGCATAAATGAGTTAAGAATGTTTTAAAATTTTTAAGTGGTTGAAAAAAAATTTTAAAAGAATATATTTTGTGATACGTGAAAAATGTATGAAATTCAAACAGCAGGGCCCATAAATAAAGTTTCATTGGAACACAGCAACACTCATTCCTTCATGTATTATCCGGGCTGCTTTACACTATAATGACAGAGCTGAGTAATTGCAACAGAGACCATGTGGTTTAAGAAGGCTAAAATATTTACTATCTGGCTCTTTACAGAAAAGATTTTGTCAATCCCTGTTCTAGAAGTCTTGGTTAAAGAAATCAGACTTTGGACAACTAGAAATTTCAGGGGAAAAAAAATGTAAAATACACAAAACTAATACTTGTTTAGGCTTGATACCTGAAATTTTGCTCCACGTTAAGGCAGGTATTTTTTTATCCCTCTGTCAGCACAGAGCTGATTGAGAAGGGAAGGTTTGATGGTGAGATGCCCAGTAGGAAGAATGCACAAGAGGCAGACATGAGAATGAAACGTCAGGCACCAACTTTATTGTGTGGAGCGCACTTCTGTTTCTAGAAGTGCAGTTCTATTAGGGAGAATGCAGCATTGAGCACACTTCCGCTCCCTTTCTTGTGCTCCCCTTCTGCTCCCCTTCGGACTGCATGGCTCCACACATATCAGAGTACAATAGTGGCATTCAGCCACACATCCGTGATACAATAAGCTGAAGTATGTTTACATATTTTAGGCGCTGGTGCCCTACTACACTAATGTGACATTCTAAATCCGGGGTCCTATTCCTAGCCGCTAGCCTAGATCATAGTCAGACCTTGGACCAGTCGGGCCTGGTGCCCACACCTTCATTCATTCATCCACTCACCCCAAGCTAGCCAATTAGTAGTAAGTTTATTCCTGAAACTTCAAACTCCAAAGTAGAAAACAAACAAACAAAAAATACAATGTTTAACACTGAACAGGCAAACCCAAAAAAGTACTACATTTTCTTTCCCTTTGCAAAGCACAGCTAAGGTCATGGCTTTTCCACTTGCTATGTCACCTTGGAAAAGCCACATAACTTCTCTTTATTCATTTTCTCATCTATATATTGGGTTGATAAAATCCTCCCTTCGTACCTCACAGAGAATGAGATAATGCAGAGGATAGTACTCTGTAAACTTTAGGTTTACACCAAGTAATAATAACGGTTTCATTGAACAAATATTGAGCACCTACAATGTGCCAGGCAGTATTCTAGGCTTGAAAGCACATGTAAAACAAAACAGAGAAGCCTGTTCTCATGGGGCCCATCTTCATGTTTATGAAAATGGCAAGCTGACCATGCTTTCTCTCATCTATCCTGGGCCTTCTCCATTGTCAACTCCTATGCTATGGAAAATTGTTATAATCACACTTCATTGCATTAAAGAGAAAACCACAGGCCCAAAATAGAATCACTTGCGCTAAAACCCATGACGCTGAACCTGGACTTAATACCTGACCTAACTGTAGTTTCAACCTCCTCAGTCAGTCGGGAATTTTCTGCTTAGTCTCAATGAGGTAATCTATCATTGGGCCCTCTTCACGCCCTGAAGGAAGCTGAGGCATCTGCGTGATAAGACCACTCCCTTCTCCCCTCCCCTCCCACATTGCCAAGGGAAAGTACCCTTGCCTGAAACAATCCCTTCTTTTATTTCGATAATAACTTTCTTGTCCCTCCCAGTTTCTGCTGATAAAAGCCTTCCATGTCGTGCAGCTTCTCAGAGAACCTCTCTATTTACTAAATGGGATACTGCCCAATTCATGAATAAAGTCATGGTTGAATTTTTGTTTCTTAACAATTGTTCTTCTCTGACACAACAGTTTTCCCCCAGCTGCCAGCTCTGAACTGGAAGCAAAACTGCTATCAATTATCCCTGACATTCAGAGAAGGGAACTAAGCAGTCTTCTTAATCCTGGTAAGGATCAATGTAATTTGTCCAGATTGGTCCAAAGATTTTAGTCATGATGAATGTAAAGATTCTTTCTTAAATGCAGAGAATTCTAATTTCTCTTTGCCAATATCAAGGATCTAGATAGTGCTTTATAAAAACTGAGATGAACTCTCTGGGAATGACATATTCTAAGATTACAATGTAAATTAACAAGTTATCTAAACAGTCACACGAAAACATTTTAATAAAATTTATACACAAAAGACTACCCTGTCAAAGTCAGCCTTTAGAGCTACTCCAAATTCTTAAATTGAAGACTTTTTATTTTATTTACTTTCTTGACTTGTTAAATATGAAAGTTTTTCTCTCTCTCTCTCTAAGTGGACCTGAATTGCACCAGGTAGAAATTTATTTCAAAAAATATTTTGTCTTCCTCTAATAAAGATCTAAAGCAGCTCTGTCCAAGAGAATTCTCTGTGATATTCTAAATCTCTGCCACTAGCCACATGTAGCTAACGAGCACTTAAAATGTATCTAGTATGATAGAAAAACTGAGTTTTTAATTCTATGTATTTTTTATTAATTTAAATTTAAAATTAAGCAATCACCTGTGGCTAGTGGCTACTGTTCTGGACACTCCAGATGCGAGGCTTCAAGACCCTGAGAGCCACACATTCTAATTTCCCTTAATTAAAAGTGAAGTAAGAGTTCAAATTGCTACCACAGCACTTCTTGCCTGTGGATAAGAGCAGAAGCATCAAAAGACTTGCAGAGGAATCTCCCTCTTCACCTCTGCACAGGGCAGAGGTTGGAAGGAGATATGGAAATTCTATGTTTGTATTTAGCTTTATGGGGCTAAAGGGGGAAAGTGTTGTAAACAGCTACAAACCACCACATTCCCATGAATCCTAATATATACTCCGTTTAATACAGAGAAAATGAAGAAAAAGTACCTTTCTTTCTGCTGTGATAGAGACACGATTTTTTATTTTGCTCAGATGAGAGCATGTCCTCCTAAAGCCTTTTCTCTTACTCCAAGTTGGAGTTTTATTTATTTATTCAATAGATATAAATTAAGCATGTGTCCTGTGCTTCTGTACAGTTAGTAAAGTTACTAAAGGCTGTAATCATTTACGCAAATCTAACATGTTTATTGAATTAGTCAAGAGGGCACAGAGATTCTCTTTATTCTTTTCCCCCAAGGATCCTTCAAACCTGCTTTCTTGCCAGTTTTTCTCTGTCCCTGGAAGAAATACCAAGCAGTTTCTATAGCTTTTCTAGTCTCCTAAAGTCACAAGAATAATTTCATTCAGTAGTTTTGAAAAGTACCTTCCAATTTAACCTTGAGATGTTCATCTTCTATTCAGTTTTAAGCCTCTGCCTCTCCTATCAAGTCCTGTCTGTGACTAGAAAATCTGTGGGGTTAGGAGACCCATCTGGACTTCTTCTTCCTTGCTTCTTCTAGTCCTTTTCCTTTCCCACTCACTAGCTGCCTTTTTGGACCCCTCTGGGTTGCAGTGTATGGGAAAAGGGAGAAATAATGGTGGGAGTCTCTTCTAACTATACTAGTACAGTCTTAATCTGCTATTAGTGCTCTCTGGGTGTGTCAGATACACAATTCTGGACACTTGTGATGTAACCTACCCTCTACCCAACACTCCAACATCATTCCAAGGGGTGTCTCACCTACAGTTCTTTGACTTAGATGAAGCTGCATCCGTGGCTGGCCCCTACCATTCCCTCTCAGCTCCCTGGCTCCCAAGCCATCTGCATGTTTGGTCACCTTGGCCCTCCACACCAGCCTCTTGGCCAGAATCCTTCTCAACATGATCCAATCAGCTCCCTTCTGAAGGATCTACTCGGATTCACAGGAAATATTTCTGAACTTGTGCCCCTCCAAAACAGCTCTCTCTTTGTTTCTCAGCAATTTCAGCCACAGTGTCTTTCCTCTAAACTTTCAAGTCTGAGTCTCTGTGTCCTTCAGACTCTATGGGACTCACATCAGGTTCTCCAGGTGGTTCTCTTGAAACCTCTCACTTGACTTGAGGTAGGAGGGCAACACCCCTACCACACCCCCACGGAAAGAGGTGTCCCTATGCCAACAACTCCTCCAGGGAAACACAGACTCCCAGATTTCCAACCTCCCAGTCAGTTCTGGACATTCTGTTACAAAGTGTAGATGGATATCTTATAGTAACTGGGTTACAGATGCATGGCATTGATACTTTTCCAAATGAATTATTCAGTGACATACACTGACCAGCAGTTTTTGATTCAACATATATATCAATAAGAAGGCTTTTGACTGTAACTAGTAATGTGCTGGAAAATATTTAAAAACCAGGTTTTGAGTGGGGAGAAAAAAACAATTCACAACATTTGCCTATTTCCAAGTTGTACATAGTCTCATCATGGCCAATTTCAAGCTAACAACATGATGTCAGTGAATACAGAATTGAGAAGAGATGTGTACTATGAGCTGTATTGAGCCCACATGAGCTGGCTCCAGCACTTACTGTGACTTCAGTAATTAATAGCTCAAACTGTCTTATACTATAGGGGAGATATTGGTTTACATTACAGGAAGTCTTGAGGTAGGGTGAGAGTTAGGGCTTGCCTATCTATTGGTTCATGGAACTCATAAAAGACCCAAGTTCTCTCTGGCTCTCTGTGCTGCCAGTAACAGGGTTGGCTTGATTCCGAGGCTCTTGACTTTAGTAGAGTCAACTCGCTCTGCATCTTTTCTTGGTCTGAGTCTTGGAACTTTAAACTTAACTTGACATCAAAAACTTTCTAAGTAGATTTTTCTTTAAAATTTAATTTCTCTCTTCCTCTCTTAGTCTCAATATAATTTTCAGGGGGAAAAAAATGTGCCAGATGAACTTAAGGTCTTATTAGCTTTAAAAAAGTTATGACCTGCTCCCACAACTTGTTTCTATGTATCCTTGTTTCTATGTCCTCTTTTCCATAATGATCTCATCCTCTCACATGGTTTCAATTATTGTGTCTATGTATGTTAGAGAATTCTCATATGTAACTCTAACTCTGAAATCTCTTTATAACTCCAGTACTTACATTTCCAAATGCTCAATCACCATTTTTTCACGTAAGTATCCCAGTGACTTCAAGCACACCCTATCTAATCCAAATAAATTACTCTCGCCTTGTCCATTTCAAAGAAATAAACTTAACAACACAAAATTTTTCCTGAAAGTGTCAGTCACTGTTAAGGGCACCACTACTCTCCAAAGTATACAAGTTGATTCATCTTTTGATAATCAAGGTTGATACCCAGATCAAAATTTGATTTAAGAAATTAGAGGGCTGGTGGTTTAACTCACTGAGATAAGAAAGAGTGAAGGGTCAAATGGTTTGTGATATTAGGGGTGGGTGGAGAAGTAGAGCACTCATGATGAATTTAGTCTGGATGTATTAAATTTGAAGCGTGACCGTGATGTCCAAGCATGATCTGGGAGACAATTATACTTGTTGGCCTGGTACTCAGGAGGGAAATCTGGGCTGGAGAGAAAGAGGAACTTGGTCTTATTGACATGGTCGAACACAGCCAGGTAGAGCAGGCAGAGTGAAAAAAGAAGAAAAGCTAGGCTAGAGCCCAAAGTATGACATTGAATAGAAGGCAAAGGGGGAAAAATCCTGAAAAGTCAACTGAAAAGAAGCAGAGCAGCCAGAAGAAAGCCTGGAAAATGACGTTATTGAAGTTAAGAGGAAGGATTGCTTAAGGAAAAGTTGTGGTCTGGAGAGTCAAATCTTGTTGAAATCTGAGGGAGTGTGAAGCCTCAGAAGTGTTCTCTGGATTAGCAGTAAAGAGCAATACAGGCAAAGAAAGGGAAACTTGGACGTAGGAACACTGGTTAGGACATGTTTTTTTTTTTCACTGGCAATTTTCATTGACATTTCAACATCTTCATCCCTGTCCTGTTTGAAGAATAATTATCACCACCATAAAATCCCTCTCTACAACCAAGTATTTTTCTCTAGTTCCCATCATACTTTCTCTTCATAATCGAACATTTCAAAACACTTTCTAGTCATGCATGCTGATCTCTTAAAGTCCTTGTGAATCAGCTTCAAGGTCCACTCTTTACCCCAATCTACCTTTTAAATTTATCTCCAGATTCTTTTCCATGGAGAGAGAATAGAAGAGAACGTGAATTGCTGACTGGTGCAGACACAGTACATGAACAAAGCAGGCCTCTGCGTCTCCGCCTGGCGGAGTGATTCTCTTCCCTCTTCTGGCTGCTGCCTCCACCCTCCACATCCTTCCTCCCTCTGCATTACGTGTCATTGGGCTTCCACTCTCTTAGTCTGCCAGATATCTTTTGAAACCTTTGTTCAGTGCTGGTCCACTTTCTGCTCTCTATGCTCTTATCAGTTTATCCCTTTACTATGGGGTCTTAGGAGAGCTTAACTTTATTTTTTAAAGTCTAAAAGAATAGAAATAAAGAAGAAAAATTTTTTTCTGCCAGTTTCCTATTGGCATACCTTAAAATGAATTTATATCCAAAGACAAAATTTATCTTCAAGTTGTGAGTGGCAGCATGCTAAGTTGTCCCTGTCTTGTTCTTCCTTCTAACTGGAGTGTTCTGACCTTTCTTTGCCTTAAATACTGAACTCTGCTCGTATCTCACATCCTCAGAGAGGCCCTCCTTGAGTACCAGCCTATCCCTGCCCAGTCACTCTCTCATCACCTGGGTTTGTTGTCTTCAAAGCAATTATCATCGGGTAAAATTATCTTAAAGGGATCTTGCCTCTCTTGTTCATGTGGAATCTCAGGAGCCTAGAGAGGTGCCTGACCCACAATAAGTGTGCAGTAAATATTATCTATATTATCTATTCAATGAGGCACATTCACAATGATTTAGCTTCTATACTTGAAATGAACCATATCTTTTTCCTTCTTTCTCGATTAGCAGAAAATGTAGTTTAAAGGGTTAATATTAGGTCCTAATTGTGGCATTTAAATCTTTGAAAGCTTCCATCATTGTGCCACACTTCAATTCAAGAAGTATACCCAACATACTAAACATAGGTGTGTTCTGAGTTCTGCTGAGCTCATGGTTCCCTGTTCTATGTGACATCAGGATGAAATGTTATAATCTGGCCTCCAAGAGCCTCCACTCTTCCTCTGTATAACCAGATCACACATTACTCTTCTTTAGTCAAGCTTATAAATTTACCATTTTCATGCTTCTGTTGAGTCTGTTAGAGAGTATTCCCTTTACACATTATCAAATCCTGGTCGCCTTTCAAGGCCCAACTCAAAATTCCCTTTTCCATGTGCCTTTCCTAAAATCCTAGGTTTTCACTGTTATTCATCATCTTCGAACAACATTCAGAGTTTATAGTCTGTCACAGAACTTGAGCTTTGTGTTGTTCACTCTTTTCTGACTCTCCACCGGATTATAAACTCCAAAAGTTACTTGTGGCAGGAGCTCCCTAAACACTGATTGACTGAGTATTATCTGACTAAATTCTCTGAAATAGGTTTGAAGTTCAGGATTATGTTCTAGTGAATGGAAAGAGATCCTGAGAACTCTTATAGAAAATTTTAAAACTCTCTACCTAAGCGAACTCTTTGCCATCATCACAAATATCTCTTCCATCATGGACAAAAACGTTACAAATGTCTTTTGTTATGGACAAAAACGTTACAGCCTGTGGCCCTGTGTATTCCCCACTTTCTTCTCCTCCCACCCTCCAACATCTGGGTCTATATCACCAAGATGATAGAATCTTTGGAAAGATTAAAGTGACAAAGTAGAGGAAAAGAAGAGGAGGAAATGGGATGTTTAGATACTTTTCATTCAGAGAAATGTGAAAGTATATTAATGTATCCATTCTTTGCCTAACTTCTGAAAAAGATTTCAGTGGGAAACGAAATGGGATTGCAGCTCTTCTTGTCTTTCACACATGAAGCACTGAATTTGTGTGTGTGTGTGTGTGTGTGTGTGTGTGTGTGTGTGTGTGTGTGTGTGTGTGTTCCGTCCAAATTAGCAGTGAAAAGGGAAGGATTTCCAAGCTGTTGGTGTCGAGATGCCAAAATATCCAGATGAAGAATTCAGTCAACAGTCAACTGTGCAGATGTTCCAAATATATAATGCCAAACATCCCAATCTGTGGAAACATCCAGTGACAATTTTTTCACTTTGTTCTTGATATTTTGGCAGGGTACAGTTGCAGCCTGATTTGCCGAGCTTAAGAGCCAAAATCACATTTTCCATTCAAAGTTATCAGATTGATACTCTGGAAAGGGATTTTTTTGTGTCCTAAAGATTTATATTTTCTTTTTTAGGGTCCTCTTCAGGCATGAATTATGTTTCTGACTTTTATTACTTATTTAATTTAATCAGAAAGGAGAAAAAAGAGACAAATCCTCAGAAATTGCTAGAGGAATAAACAAACATTGTATTCTTAAAAACAAATGTTATATGTCAGGACAAAATTTCAAAAAGAGATTAAAATAGTCCTAGGGGAAAATATACAGGATACATTGTGAGTTAAGTTTTCTATATCAACATATTAAGTGTTAACACAGCCTCTCTAAAGTCTGATCTATTTCAGGAATGCTCTAAGTTGGTTCCAACTATCCAGGTCCTCAAATATCTGACACCCTGATCCCACAGTTCACTCTTACTCGTACCAGAGCAACTTGACACCAGAGTCCCATTTGAAATTTTGTGTCCAGCTAAACCCACTCAGCCTCACATCCCTGTCATATGGGTCGCTGCTCAGACGACAAGTCCTTGTGGTCATCTATCTTCTTCCTTACTCCATCCCAACCTGCTCTTAATTTTCTCTCTCCAGACTCAACCACCCTGAATCCTTGATTGTATGGGGAGAGAGGAGACAAAGAACAGAGTCTTCACTCTCACTTTAGAAAGAGTTAAGGTTCTTTTCAATTATATTACCATCTAAGTTTATTTTTTAAAAAATTTTTTTTTGAGGGAGGAGGGAGGGGGAGGTAGACCGGGGAGGGAGAAGAAAAAGAAAAAAAAGAAAAAAATTTAAATCATTTCTTAAATTAAAACAATAAACAAACAAACAAACAAACAAACAAACAAACAGATTTAAAAATATATTTTATCATCACTATTATTAAATAGACAGCCAAGTGTTGTTTCTAAGATACCCACCATGGCTGTCCTAACCAAGTATCCAAATTTCCTCCTACGATTTTTTTTAAAATTTGCCTTCCAAAAATTGGATCCAAAATATCTTTAAGAAACCCACAAAGATTTCAAGCTTTTTCCTCAAATGCATAAACTATCTTTGAGATTTCCCAAATGGTCCCTGAAAAATTATGATTATTGGTTTTTCACCTAGAAATAGAGAGGTGCTGGAAATAACTTGGTTTATTTGATGAGTTGCATGGAGAGAATCGTTGAATCAGAAGAGATGCTCAGCCATTCCTAAGTTAACTTCGTATAGGTAATATTTTGTTAATATAAATTTACCAGAAATTGAATGCTTTAATGAAAATCCTCGGACATTTGTCAGTATCTTCACTGTCCACATATATTTTAACCTTCGGGGATAACATCGATCAAAATTCTCAGTAATAATTGTGTTGGGTTTTCTGTATTTGTCAGTTCTGGTATTGTTTTGCTGATGACCTGAAGTTGTTAGGCAACCAGTGTTATCAGTTATAATTTCACTCACTGTTTCAAATTTTACTTGACTGTAACCTTACTCCTTTAATTTCAATGTACCTTCTGAGTCAGTTGCCCTTAATTGAGGATTCACATCAGATTTACTTATGGAGTTTTATAGCAACACAGCTGTCTATGCCCTACTTCAGACTTACTGAATATCTTTACTTGATATTCTTGGCATATTATGAGTCAGAATTATTAAATACTATATCTCAAGGTTTTTTCTCTATAAAAGTTATGTTCATCCCTTTGTATATAAATCAAATATAACATTCATTGACTTCATTGAAAATAGACTTACTTTTTATATTGAGATATTTATCGAAAAGAAAAATTTTAATGACCTTATTACACTTGCCACATTAATATGACCTAATCACAGAAGTGAGAGCCATCTTGCTCACAGGGAGGAGATTATATATGGCTTGTATGTCAATGAGCAGGAATCTTAGCAGCTTAGAATTCTGTCTACTCCATTTCTCAATCCACCCTCAATTTATTTTAAAGTCTATTTTATGTTAATATTGGTTTTATTAATAGAGCTTTAAAAAGTTTTAATCTATGTTAGCTCAGGGACTGATAAATGGGATAATTATAATCTGAAAGCTGTATTGCAAATTCAAGGTCTTCAAATTATTTACTCTTGAAGCACTGTGTTTTATAAATGGAGGATAGGTAAGTGACATTTCCATAAGAACTATTTCATTCCTGGGAGTCTTTGTATCATTCTCAATACGGTCTGGTGGGTGTTACTGATAATTAATCCAAAAGTCTGAAATAAAAGGTATATTACAGTAATATTACTATCGTCAACATCATCATCATAACCATAATATATGCAGCTAGACTATCTAAGAAAACATTTCTTCTGTTTTGAGAGTGGTGATAGATGAGAATTAAAAAAAAAAAGGAACAGGTAAAAAACAGAGAAGAAGCAGAGATAAGTGAAAATATCAAACTGAGAAGTTTTGTAAGGTACCAAGAAGATCCTAATGTAACTCTTTGCCTCATTCTTTGTGTCCCCTGCCCCCCACCTCTCCAGAACCCCTTCATTACTCAGGTGGAAACATAGTTGCAATTTGGAAGGTTCTTTAGCAGGCAGCTAGAAAAGGTAGTGTTTATAGAATCAGAACTTTCAAACTATTTGGAGATAATGAGCAAATTGAGGTGGTGAGGGGAGATAAGGAGAGGGAGTTAAGAAGAGGCACAGAGAGCAAGAGAGAAATAAAGAAAGAGGGAGACACACTTAGAAAGAGAATCAGAGAACCCTTTCCAGGTAAATCCCCTAACACAGTTACACGGGCAGGAATCTGGTTCAGAATCATGGTGCTTTGGAATTAGAAAACCACCAGGCCATTAAAGCCTTGTCATAATGAGACATAATATAGAATATACTGCAAGGATAATCTGTTAGTCTTCTCAGTTTGTATTAAGTGCAATATTTTTATCACCACATTTTGTCCAACATATTGGAAAAAAAATGAAAAACAAAGTGTTGAACAAACAGCTTCAGAGACTAAAAACTTACTATTTTTGTCACATGTACAACTATACAAAGCAGATAATAGACTAGACATCTATACAACACCAAAGTACAAAGTACTCCTCAGATCTAAAGACTGCCTTAATCAATGGAAGCTTCCACAGAGTTTACTGTATATAAGTTCCTCTAAAGCTGGCTATAGTTTTGAAAATATGCTTGTTAGAACTAATAATGTGAACTACCGTGGCAGAAACATAGGAAAAAGTCTCAAATTTTGAGTGACATTTTAAAGAAATATTGTATTGTTCTACTGAAACTTATTCTGGAAATGTTCTGCTTCTCCCCCTAAAATGCCAGCTGCTAAGTTTGTCAGCATTGACGTTTTACATTTTAATATTTACAGGGTAACAACAATAATAATAGCCATCATTCACTGAGCACTTACTATGTGGCAAGTATTATTTTAAGCATGTCTCACATTCTAGCTCATTTAATTCTCACAAAAGCCAATGTGTGGGTATTATTATTCCCATTTTACAGATACGAAAATTGAGACACAGAGAGGCTAAATAATTTGCTTTTTCAAGTTACACAGCTATGGTAAATGGCTGAGCTTTTGCTCATGCTGTCACATATGTCTGCAATGCTCTCTTTTAGCATCTGCCCATCAGTATCCCACTTATTTTCAAGGTCTAGTTCAAAAGCCAATATTCTCAGGAAAGCTTCTCCTGACACCTCCATTCTTACTTCTACCTCCAGGAGAATGAATTATCCCTTTTTCTTCGATCTGCCAGCACTTTTCATCCTTGCGACATAACTTTGTCTTTATACTTTTGGTTTCCTCTGATACGGTATTTGATATATCAGACAGCAGACAGTTCACAAATGCTACATAAAATCATTTAATAAACTCTGTACATACCTCCTCCAACTAGATATAATTTATTTCTTCTCTACCCACCTTCTCTTATACATTTATCACCTCTCTTACTTTAACCTTTTTCCTACTGTTCTAATCCCTCATCCTTGTCCAATTTCTTCTCACAGCTTATAAATTCCTTCACAATATTTGATTCACAACACACAAAATCTTCATACAAGGAATGCCCTTGGAAAATTTTCAAGTGAGTGGGTGAGAATGACATCTACTCCTGTTAGGGCATTCACAATCCTATAACCCCTAAGTCAAATTCTTAACAATCCTGTGTTCAGCTTAGCTGGACAATTACATGGATGTTATAATTCTGCGTCTTTCCATTTCAGACAAGAGCCATGCCAGGTTGTATGGATATAGGAGTTTTGACATCTATTAATAATTTAGTAAACCAAAGTCATCTGAAAGAGGGAATCTAGGAGCCCCAGAAATTGAAAGTGGAAGCCTGGTCTGAGAAGCTCACTACTCTGATCACAAGTGATTAATAAATGCATGAGACTAATAATGTAGGAAGCCCTAATAATGACAAGATAAGACCCTGACAAGGGCACGTAGATAGGGGTCTTCAGAGAGTGAGGCATCGAGAGGACTAAGGAAGGGGAATGGGAACAACCCCCTCCTAGTTTGAGATCTGTGGGAGAACCCACAATTGTCTCTTTGGTCAAGGCAGAATGGACTTGGCATCTTCAAGTTCTAGAACCATGAGAACTGGCTAACATGGCTTGGAAGATAGATAAATGTATTAGCTCACATGAACTTCAGATTCCTTATCCTGTGCTCTGCTTAGCTGGTTGTGGTTTGTACCACAGAACTCCTCATGCTATAGTAGAGTGGATTATTTACTCTGTCCGTATGCTGGAGTTTAGGATGAAAGCAGGATTCAAAAAATGGAATATGACTGTTGATCTAAGGTGGGCTCAAAGATTCGGTTTAAAGAGGACAATTCTATTGTCCCCTTGGACAGTGCCCTTGCAAGGATCAAAGGGGTTGAGGCCAGCCCCTGTCTTGATGCCCTAGCTTCTTAACCACACAGCCCCTGGCAACAACTCTGAGCAGACTCTCAAGAACAGCCCAGAATACTGTCATCCTGTCTTGCTCACCTTCCCACCTTGTAGCTCCAGGCTTTGAGATTAACGAGCACTTGAACTCAGTCCTTTCTTTTTTCCTTCCAAGCTACACTGGCCACTTATGGGGAGCCTATTCCTGGTCATAAGACATAACTGGAGAGCCAGTATTAGAAGAGTTCTGATTTTGCATGGAATATCTTTCTTGCAAGGTGGAACTACTGTCCTTGGATGGCAAAGACGTCTATAAAAGTTCTTTATATCATGTAAAGAGTTTTTCTAAGATAGTTCAGAATAAAAACTTAGACTATTGAAGTTTGACTTTTGGCTTGATGGTGGTCTTCAAAAGAAAAAAAATTATGTTTTTTCTATACTCTCTAAAATTTCTGCCAGCTGTGTCTATACCTTACAGTTGTGTGTGTTTTGTGTGTGTGTGTGCGTGCTATTATTAAAAGTGGACTAAAAAATGGTTTATCCAAATTAACATATGCACATGACTTAAAAAACCAAGCAGTATTAAAATATTTTAATTAAGCTTGAGAAAAAAAAAATAGGATAGATGATGGAGGCTCTGTTCATCCCTTTGGCGACCAAATCGAAGTTGTGACAGAAACGGACAACAGCAGCAGGGAGGAATCGCTTAGGATCTAGATGAACAAGCCAGACAACTGCAGAGAATTCCAAAAACTTGCCGTGCAACAGCAGGGGGTAGGACAGGCGAGGACGCGGGGGTGCCTGGTCTCCACGCGG
>NW_006439717.1:2757847-2782031 GCF_000325575.1 Pteropus alecto
ACAATTATATAAAGAAGTTATGGTTCATATAGGCAAAAGAATATGACTCAGCCATGAAAAAAAAAATGAAATCCTACCATTTGCAATGCCAAGGATGGACCTAGAGGTTATAGTGCTGAGTGAAATAAGTCAGACAGAGAAAGATAAATTCATATGATTTCACTTATATGTGTAATCTAAGGAACAAAAAGAACTAATCAAAAACTGACTCACAAATATAGAAAACAATTTAGCAACAGAGGGGTAGGGGTATTTGGGGTCTGGGAGAATGGAGTGAAGGGTTAAAGTAGTACAAATTAGTAGCTGATGGATGGTCACGGGAATGGGGAGCATGGCAGAGGCAATGCAGTTAGCATTAATACATTGGCTAGGAGGAGGGTCAGAGGAGGGAGGGAACAATTGGGGAGATCATTTTACTAACTATATAAATGTCTAACCAATGTACTGGATACTTAAAACTAATTAAAATTTAAAAAATAAAAAAATAAAAAAATTCACACAGCCAGCGAAAAAAAATAAAAAGTAAAATAATTAAAAATCAGCAATTGGTTAACACACCTCTCTCCATAAATAACCCAAATTTCAATTTCTTTAACTGTTTCTACTGGATTTTACCTTTATGTTTTAAAACTATAACTTTTCCATCTTGATTTTTTTCAATTTTAGCTAATATTTACAATTCTCATCCTCCTTAGCCGCTTTCTCTCACTCATTCTCCCAGTACATTTATATCACAATTTCTAAAATTAAATGATTAGTTCACGATTGCACTATTATAGCTATGTAAATCCAGGCCAATGCTGAGTCAAACATAGTGATTTGATATGTTTTCTTTCTTTCATAAACAGCTCTTTAGTTTTCTTTTCCTTTTTTTTTTTTGCAGTTTCTAATGTGTCTATTCAACTGCTCCACAAGATCTGTAAAATCTTATTAAATTATCCAAATTCCTATATCACACATTTATTGATTTCATTCCCCTTTCACCCCAAACCTCCATCCCTGAGTGTTATTTCTCTGCACAATTGATACGAATTACTTTCTAGTCCTGAGTGAGTTTTACCCTGATCTATCCATTGCTGTTGCCCTGTGTTGGGCCTCCAATTTCTTGGGTCACGAAACTCCTTTTTGTTTTGTTTATTTTCTCATTTTCTAAAGCATGCTCTCCAGTACATTTCTAAGAAAGCATTACGAGTGGTTATTTTTCTGAGTCCCAGCATATCTGAAAATGTATTTTGCTCTCATATCTGACTGATAACTATAGAACTTTTGGCCTAAAGTCTTTTTCCCCTCATATTTTGAAGACATTGGTTCACCGTCTCATAGCTTCCAGTGTTACAATTCCAAGGTCTGATAACATGCCACTGATTTTACATATATATATGTTCATATATGTACATGTTACTGTATATGCATATGTGTTCAGGATGTTTTAATCTTCTCTCTCTATGTGTGTTTGTTCTTAAATTTCAAGATACTTTGAAGTGAACTTTTTAAAAATTTGTTATTTAGAGTGTTCTGCAGAGTTTTTTTCTCTGGAAGCTTATATCCCTTAGTCATAAATTTTTTTTTTTTCGTTGTTGCTATTTCTATTTTACTTTCCTCTACTCCATAGTCTCTGCTCTTTCTTTTTAGAAATCTTATTGTTGAAATTCCTGGGTTGATCCTCTAATGTTGTTATCTCTATTGGGTTACAACTCTGGGTTTTTTTGGTTTCATTTTCTAGGATAGTTCCTTAGATTTGGTTGTAATCATATTTTTATTTTGGAGGCTCTTTATTTACTCATAGCAGATTGATCTGCTATGAAATATTGAGATGCAATATTTTCTCTTATTTAGTGAGGTTACTAGTATGTTTAAATTGACCTTTTCTTCTATTTCTTATATTGTCTCCAAATTTGTTTTCATGGTTTATTTTCATACTTTCACGCTACAGGCTTTCCACAGATGTTTGATAATCTGTGGCTGTCCATTCACATTTTCCTAACAGCTTTATCGTGATATATTTTACATACCATACAATTCATCCATTTAAAGTGTGCACTTCAATGGTTTATAGTGTAGTCACAGAGTTGTGCAATCATCACCACAATAAACTTTAGAACACTTTCATCCTCCCAGAGAAACTTTATTTCCCATTTCCCTTTGATCTTCTCTCCTCAGCCTCTCCTGCTCCAGCTCTAGGAGATCACTATTTACTTTTCATTTCTATATATTTGCCTATTCTGGACATATCATAAGAATGGAATCCTACAATATGTGGTCTTTTGTGACTGACTTCTTTCACTTACAATGTTTTCAAGATTCATCCACATTGCAGCATTTATTTGTACTTCATTCCTTTTTGTTGCTTAATAATATTCCATTTATGGTTATATCATATTTTGTTTATCTATTTACCAGTTTGTGGACATTTGGATTGTTTCCACTTCTGACTATTATGAATAAGGCTGGTACAAAAAATTCATACACAAGTTTTTATGTGGACATATGTTTTCATTTCTCTTGGGTTTATATCTAGAAGTGGAACTGTTATATCATTTGATAACTTTACGTGTAATTTAAAAAAACTGACAAGAAGATTTCCAAAGTGCTGTACCATTTTACATTACTACTAGCAATGTATGATGCTTTCAATTTCTCTACATCCTTGCCAATAGTAGTGGTTTACTGTCCTTTGGATTATAGCCCATTTAGTATGTATGAAGTGGTATCTCATGGTTTTGGCTTGCATTTCTCTAATTGCTAATGACACTGAGCATCTTTTCATGCATTTATTGATTATGTGTATGTTTTCTTTAGAGAAATGTCTCTTCAGATCCTTTGTCCATTTTTAATTGGGTTATTCGTCTTTTGTTATTGAGTTGTAAAAGTTTTTTTTGTATATTCTAGATTCAAGTCCCTTACCAAATAAACTATTTGCAAGTTTTTTTTCTCCCATTTTGTAGGTTGTCTTTTCACTTTCTTGATGGTATCCTTTGAAGCACAGAGTTTTTAATTTTGAAGAAGTCCAATTTATCTTTTTTTTTTTTCCTTTTGTGGCTTGTGCTTTTAGTGTCATATTCAAGAATTCTTTGCCTAACTCACGGTCACAAAGATTTAATCCTATATTTTCTTCTGAGTTTCATAGTTTTACTTCTTACATTTAGGTTTATGATCCATTCTGAGTTATTTTTTGTGTATGGTGTGAAGAAGCAGTCCATCTTCATTCTTTTGCATGTGGATACCCAATTGTCCCAATGCCATTTGCTGAAAAAGACTTGTCCACCCATATTTGAGAGTGAAATACTAAAAGACTAATTGGAAGTATTGTGTGCATAAGAGGGGCTAATAAACTGGTAGACTTTACCTTAGGGTTATTGTGCAGTGAGCTGGCCTTTTCCCTGAATTCCCTAAAAAGATAATATTTAAAGATATATCACTCTGTCCTTAACTCTGCACCTTGCCCCACTGCACTTGCTACTTTTTAGTCCCGAACATCTCTTGTTTGATTTCTTTAAAGAACTAGCCTATGGCTACTTAGAGAGAGGTGACAGGTAGGTGAGTAGGAGAAGGTTGTCACTTACGCAATGTAGGTTGGAGGAAAAGATCTGCAGGTGTTCAGCCACTTCAAATGCAGATTTCCAACTTATTCCCTGTTTTTAACCTTTTGCTATATTCACACCTTGGTGCCTTCAAGTCTTGAGATCTTTTATAATTTCCGTGGAGCAAACTGACTTTTCATCAGTGTTCCTTCCAGCAGGCACTTTAGTTTTAGCTTCTACTCCGCTAAGTCTCTCACCATGACTCTTTCTAATTTTGTCATCTGAAAATCTATTGAAAGCTTTTGTCGGTTGATGACTCATCTCCCTTTTTTTTTTTGTTTTGGTCATTTGTCATTTTAATGGAGTTAGGCAGCAAAAGAAGATAACCATGCGATAAATATGCCACATTTAACAGGAAATTTTTCTTCGGTTCTGACAATGCACAGCTTTCACGAGAACTTTATTTCAAATCAGAGTTTAGCTAATTTCAGTAGCAGAATCTGGTTTAACAAATTGTAAATTTACAGCTAAAAAGAGAGAGAGAATGACAGAGAATAATCTTCCTATAGTCTATATTCTGTGTTAGATGCAATCTAATTGACAAGTTTAATCTCCCTTGATGGCAGGTACCATGTTTTTTTGTTTGTTTGTTTGTTTCTTCCTTGATTTCTCAGAGTTTAGCATAGTCTATAATGCATAGGAAGCTCTCAGTAAATGTTTTGTAAATGAATGGAAGGATTAATGAACGACCATATGATACCCACCGAAGTTTCCAATTACCCTTAGTAGCCTCTTGTTCTGCAGTAATGTTCATCAGCACTTATAGCCCTTATTTTGACTTACTTTTACATCTTGATTTGGAGGTAGAGGAAATACTGAACATCGTTTCTCAACTATAACTCCAAAGCTAAAATGTGTTTGACTCATATGCAAATCAACACAGACTGATGAGGTATACGAATTTACTCCTAGTTCAAAGAAATCTGACTTCGAAGCAAGTTAAACTTTCTCTTAAATCGATCTTCCCACATTCTTCCTCTCACTAACTCCAGAAGACACAGAATTATTGTCCACCAACATGACTCTGAAATGGAATTAATAAATTGAATCCACTTATGTACTTTTAAAAAGATAAACCTGCAACAGGATACTTGTATGTTCCTATGTATTTCAAAATTATTTATCTTTTTTAAGCCTATTGACACATGTAAGAGATGAAATAAATATTTTTTATAGAGTGAGATTTGGTTTCATTTTATTGTGAAAATTCTAAAATGATATTTAGATTTATACCACCTAGAGACACTTGCTCTGAGTTTAATATTTTTCTTGTATTAGGTTGCCAAGATACCATTATAGCTGTAAATAAACTAAGTTATTTAAAGTTGAGGAAGCAGGAGAAAAATAGGCAAACAGAAAACATTATAATATTATATGCTTATAATTTTATATGGTTTTACTCACCATATTTACTACATTTTAATTTAATCTATTTGTAAACTCCAGAAATGAAAAATGCAAAACGTGGTGCTTGTGATTTGACTTCTCAAAATGCTTAGCTAACTAAGAAAGTTTGAGATAACTTTTAGATACAGATATAGCACATCTAATTTTTAGATACAGATAAAGCACATCTAAAGTATAAAGTTGGTTTCAACTCATTGCCTATATCTAGCAATTACTGACTCGCAATTTCTTTAAGATTGCTGGAAGGTGTTGTAGCTTGTCTTTTCAAGAATAGCTGAGGCACAATCAAGAAAAAACACGTTCTCATTATTCTGAAAAAAATGTGGAAGCAAAGTGTTTTTTCTCCCCAAATCAGGGAATAATTTTGACAGATAATTATAATCTGTTTGTATTTTGTTTTGAGTTTTTCTTTTTTGGGATTTAATCTCTTTATAATTAGAGACACTCAATGATTTTTTGTTATCTTTTATTAGATATTTAAAAAATTACATGGGCATCATTTTTAAAAATCTCAAATAATAATTTGAAAAGTCATTTATATTACATTACTTACATCATGATTATGTAAATATTTTGCTTGTAGAACCAAATACTGAGCAGAGAAATAAATATATTATTGTTGTTAATATTATTTTAAAGAGGACCTTTCACAAGCTCCACTGTAATAAATTCACTTTTAATTTTGTTCTAGAGCCTTTCATTTCTGAATCAAACTCAATTGCTGATGTTTTTGTATCTCAAGTACTCCTTTTTCCTTGGAATAATTTTGCTATATATTGAATGTTTGTGTCCCCCTAAAATCTATATGTTGAAACCTAATCCCCAATGTGATGGTGTTTGGATGTGGGGCCTTCAGAAGGTGATTAGGTCATGAAGGTGGAGCCCTAATAAAAGGAATTAAAGCTCTTTTAAAACAAATTTTATTTTTAATTTATTTTTCAGTTATAGTTGACATACAATGTTATATTACTTTCAGGTGTACAACATAGTGATTAGACATTTTTATACCTTATGAAGTGATCACCCCAATAAGTCTAGTACCCATCTGGCATCATATATAGTTATTACAATATCGTTGACTATATCCCCTATGCTGTACTTTTCATCCATGTGACTATTTATTTTTAAGTTAAATTTATTAGGGATAATATTGGTTAATAACATTACATAAATTTCAGGAATACGATTCTATAATACATCATCTATATGTTGCATTTTGTGCTCACCACCCAAAGTCTAGTCTTCTTTTGTCATCATGCATTTGATCCCATTTACTTTCTTCATCCTCTCTCCAACTCCTTTGTCCCTGGTAACCAGCATACTTTTGTCTGTGTCTGAGTGTGTTTGTTTGTTGTGTTTATTTATTTGTTGGCTTTTGTTTTATATCACAATATGAGTGAAATCATATGGTTCTTATCCTTTTCCTATACAGCCACTATGGAAAATAGTATGGAGGTTCCTCAAAGAGGACTAGACTAGAATAGAACTACTTTATAACCCAGCAATTTCTCTTTTGGGTATCTATCTGAAAATTTTGAAAACACTGATTTGTAAAGATATATGCACCTCTATGTTCACTGCAACATTATTCACAATAGTCAAGACATGGAAACAACCTAAGTGTCCTTTGACAGATGATTGGATAAAGAAGATGAGCTACATATATATAATGGAATATTACTTAGACATAAAGAAAAAGAAATATTGCTATTTGCGACAACATGGATGGATCTTGAGGGATCCATGCTCTTATAAAAGGGACTCCATAGAGCTCTCTTACCCCATCTGCCATGTGAGGACACAGTGAGAGGCAGTCATCTGTGAACTAGGAGTCAGGCTTATATGAAGTCACCAAGGCTCACCAAACACCTATTCTGTTGGCACCTTGATCTTAGGTTTCCCAGCCTCCAGACTGTGAGAAATAAATGTCTATTGTTTATAAGCCACCCAGTGGTTTCTGTTGTAACAGCCCAAACTAAGATACATTTTATATTTTGTTGGTTTGTCTATTTGGATAACAATAGATTCTAGACATCTGAACTCTTACATGTCCAAGAATGTCTTTATTTTGCCTGCTCACTTGATTAATATTTGTCTGCATGGAGAATTCCAAATCCAAAACTTTAGAATTTACAAATTATTATTCCATTGTTATATATGAAACATCTAATGTTAACCTAATTTACAGTATTCTTTAGCTAGTTGTTTTTTCTCCGAATGCGTTTAAGTTTTTCCTTTTATCCTGGAGTTCTGAAATTTTACAAGTGTGTCTCAATATGTTATTTTTAAAAGTCATTATTGGCGCTTAGTGGGACCTTTCAAGTCTTCCTGCAGCTGAGTACATTTTCTACTCTTGTTTCTCAATTATTTTCTTCCTTTTATTCATCCTGGTTGTTTCTTTTGGAACTCTAATTACATGGCTATTGGACTTCCTAAATATATCTTCCATATCTCTTATCTTCTATTTTTTAATAGGCAATGAAGAATATTAGTTAAGAATAAGGTCTCTGGGGTCAGATTCTCTGGATTTGCTCTGCTACCCCATTAGCTGTGTGACTTTGGGCAAGTTACTTAACCTCTCCCTGTATATAATAATAGTTCTCAGCTCAGAGAGTTGATATAAAAATTAAATGAGCTATTATAACGAAAGCTTTTAGAACATATTAAGTGCTACAATTAGTTCCCACCTCATTGACTCTTTATTATATGTTTTCTAAAGAGTTCTTTAAATTTACCTTTCATATCATTAACTTTTCAAGTTGTCCAATTCATTATTCAGACCATTAATTAATTATTTTCTTTTTCATTTGGGCGATTGTATTTTTAATCGCAATAAAGTCTTTCCCATTTTCTGATTGCTCCATTTTCATAGCAACCTGTTCTTATTTTTGGCTGCAAAATCTTAATTCTGATTTTATGTTTTTTAAATTGGAAATTCTTGTTTGTCTACCAAGTTATCTCCTTTTCTCTAGTGTGTTTCTCTTGTTCATCTTGGCCTTTCTCTTTCATGCTGTCGTTTTCCTTAAAGGCCTAGTGACCAATAATTTGCTTCTCATGTTTATGAATATTGGTAAGTGCATGGATTGAGCTTGGGTTTCCTTTGTAATTGTGTTCAGTCTGGCTCTCTATCAGTCAGAGTCCAAACAGGAAAACAGAAACCTTACTAGGTACTTCAAACATTAATATAGATCATATTTAATACAGAGATTCTTGATAAGATTTTTGGAAATTCTGGAGGAGCAAAAGTTACTCAAAGATTTCTTACCACAGGAAACTGCTACCATCTTCATGCTGAAAAGGGAAAATTTTACCCAAAGGCCAGGTCAGATGTGCTGCTAAGGCTCCTTCTTTTGGAGCCTAGTTGCCTGAGCAGGAGCCCAGTGATTTGATCTCAAGGGTTGGGAATGGGGTCTACAAATTCAAATGCTTTCACAGGCTTGGCAAGCCCCGTAATATATGAAGCAGGTGGGCCAGTGGGCATGAAATAACAAGGGCGATATGAACTGTGGCTCGCTGGAGAGTGAGCGCCAGGCCAAAAAGCATTTACATTTAATTTTTACAAAATATTATTCTTTTTAACAAAACTTATTTTCAGCCAGAGTCTATGTCTGTTGGTTTTCACTCCCCAAAATATTTTAAATATTTATCTTATTTTAAGATTAAACCAAGGCCTAATGTTCTACAGAGAGTGAGTTGTTTTTATTATTTATAGAGTTGAATATTAGCAACTTATATCTTATTTATCATTTTGTTATAACCATATATCATAGTATGATTTTTGTCATACTAGTTTAAGCATTTAGTTTATTCAGTTCTTTTGGAGGTATAGGAAAAGAATTCCATTCCTTTTAATATTTTATAGCCTGTTTTTGTAGCCCTGTCTGACAAACGAGCTGAAGTATCGTTATGATTTGGGTGCTTTCCAGATATGAATATCACTTTTCAGGCCATAAAAGGAGTGATAGGATCCTTGGCAAATGGACTAGAACTGACTGAACCTAGGATGGACTGACTTTATGCTGATTGAAGCAGTGGAGAAAAAAAAACACACACACACGAGAAAGCAAACTATCATACAATCCTTTGTATTTTTTTTGTACATTATTAAACTTATGGGGGGAAACTCATATCAACATCAAGCAATTATCTTTAATACTAGGAGAAAGGAATCAAGAGATTTTTGTGCCAAATACATGTCAGGAACTGTACATGTGTCGTTTTGTTTTTCTCAAATCAACCACATAAGGCAGGCATTTTAGCCCGTATTATGGATGGAAACCTGAGGCTTAGAGAATTTGAGTGGCTTGACCAATCAAACAGCTTTTAAGCAGTAGTTCTGCTATTCAAGCGTAAATTTGATTCCAACACTCAGGTTCTTTCCTGTACACCATACTATCTCTTTACAAAGTCAAGTTGGTGAGAAATTTCAAAAGACCTTAAACAAGTTCTCAAGAAAAGAGCATTTTTGAGAGCTGTCAATTTCCCCCTAAGTATTAAAAAGTATTAAAGTTTTAGACATTTTCCTGGTTCATTTGCAAGCAGAGCAATAGATGAGTAGAATTATTTTAACTTAACATCCACTTAGATAGCCATTGAGCCAAGTCAGGCATTGAAGATCACCTGGCAATCTTTGCTTTGTTCTGCAAATAGAGCAGTGATGACTCATGTGCAGAGCTGGTATTAGACCTAGTCACTCACACATGCACCCTGACCTGTGGTCCCCAGTGACTTACCATGTCTCTGAATGTTGACAGCCAGCCATCTCTAAAATCACAGCTAGGAATAGAAGGGAACCGAGAAACCAGATACTGCTCTCTACTTCCAGAACCCTCACAGCAGCATAATGGAGAAAAGAGTAGGCCTTTAACAGGCAGCTGGGATGGCAGAGTTAAACAACCTGAAATGTAATTGTTCAAGGAGCAATTGGTCCTGTGACCTGCAGTAAATAAGAGGCCCCTGAAACCTGGCAGCTCATGGACATGGTCTGGTTGTATTCCCTTTTAAGATCAACATGTTGATATACTTATGAGCATATAATGGACACTGCCTAATACCACTAATTGCCATGTAGTGTTAATCTTGGGCTTTATTCTTTCTGTGTGCTTTATGCTCCCTTAATTGGTTAATTAGACCAGCGCTGGCTGTGGAGGAGATAAGTTAGCAGGTAAGTTAGCACTGTCTCCTGCATCTACTGGTAAGAGACTAGAAGCCCTACTATTCTATGAAGAACACAGCTCAGTTTTTCCTTAGCTACATCTTGGTTTGAAATTACGTATACCTGGAAGGCACTTCGTACTTATTAGTTTTAACTGAAAAGGTCCTAAATGGCTTCCCAGTATCTTCTCTTGCTGCTCTTTAATCCAGTGGTCCTCAAACTTCTGGCATGCATCAAAATCACCTGCTCCCACCATGCCACCCTGAACATGCCCAATCTCGGAAGCTAAGCAGGGTCGGGCCTGGTTAGTACTTGGATGGGAGACCACCTAGGAATACCAGGTGCTGTAGGTGTTTAAAAAAAAAATCACCTGCTGGGCTTGTTAAACACAGAGTGCAGGATCCTCCCCTGGGAGCTTTCTATTCCCGAGGTCTAGGGTGGAGCCCCAAACTATGCATTTCCAGCAGGTTCCCAGGCGATGCTGATGCTACCCGCCTGGGGGCTACACTTTGAGCACTATCGCTCTAATCCATATATCAACGCTGCCCTGGAAGACAAAGGCGAGAGCAGTCCAGAGACCCAGCCTTGCAGGACTCCAGCACGGAAACTCGGGGCTTTGTGAAAAGAAACACCGAGGAAAAGCCAAACTCTCTGCTTTTTTTTTTTCCTTTTCAAAATGAATAAAAATGGGAGAAAGCCACAATGACCCTTTACTTTAGTGGTTCTCAAAGTGTAGTTCCCCAACCAGAAGCATCAGCATCACCTGGGAATTTGTTAGGAACGCAAATTCTCAGGCCCCACCCCAGACTGGCTGAATCCGAAATTCTGGAGACAGAGCCCAGCAATCTGTGTTTTGCAGGCCCCCAGGCACTGAAGTGGGACAACCACTGCTTTTAATCTATTCTCTATAAGGCAGTCAGAGTGACCTTTTTTTTCATTGACCTTTTTTTATTGTTTTAATTATAGATTTACATGCAGTTGTAAGAAATAATATGGGGAGAGTCCTTGTACATTTTGCACAGTTCTCGTCAATGGTAATATTTTGCAAAATTATAATATAATGTCATAACCAGAATTTTAACATTGATATAAAACACTTATTCAGATCTTTGCAGTGTTACTTGTGGTAATGAGTATGTGTCTACGTGTATGTGTGTGTATATTAAGCTCTATGCAGTTTTATCATATGTGTACATTCATGCATCCACCACCACAGCCAAATTCCAACACCATAAAGATCCTTCAGTTTGTTCTTTTATACCTATATCCACAGCCCTCCCAAATAGCCCCCACCTTACTCGTCCCTAACTCCTCACAACCACTAAGCTGTTCTCCATTTCTCAAACTTTGTCATTTCAAAATGTTACATAAACGAAACCATACAGTATGTAACCTTTTGGAATTGGCTTTTTTTCACTCAGCTAAATTCCCTGGAGATACATTCAAATTATGTGTGTCAATGGTTTGTTCCTTTTTAAAAATTTTTTATTTTTTATTATTATTAAAAATTACTGGGGTGACATTGATCAATAAGTTTCAAGTGTACAATTCAACAGTATGTCGTATATATATTGCATTGTGTGTTCACTGCCCATAGTTAGATTTCTTTCCGTCACCACATATTTGACCCCTTTTACACCTATATACCCCCTGCCTTTCCCCTCCTCCTTTCCTTCTGGTAACCACTAATCCACTGTCTGTGTCCATGAGTCTCTGTTTGTTTGCCATGTTTGTTTGTTGCTTTTAGATTGCTTAGCATGATTATCTCAAGATCCATCCATGTTGTCGCAAATGGCAGTATTTCATCTTCTTATAGCTGAGTAATATTCCATCGTATATATGCACCACATCTTTATCCAACCATCTTATTGCAGGACTCTTTGGTTGCTTCCATATCCTGGCCACTGTGAATAATGCTGCTTTGAACCTTTTTATTGCTGAGTAGTCTCTATGGTAAATATGTACCGCAGTTTGTTTAATCATTCCTGTTGAAGGGCATCTAGATTGATTTCAGTTTTTGGCTATTAAATAATAAAGTGGCTATGAACATTCAAGTGCAGGTTTATGTGTAAGCATACTTTTTTATTTCTCTGGGGGTAAATACCTAAGAATGCAATTGCTATTTGCATGTTTAGTTTTATAAGAAACTCTCAAACTCTTTTTCAAACTATTTTTCTAAGTGGCTGTACCATTTACATTCCCACAGCAATGTATGAATGATCCAGTTTCTTTACATCCTCTCCAGCATTGGGCGTTCTCACTATTTTTTGTTTTAGCCATTCTGATAGGTATGTAGTAATATCTCGTTGGGGTTTTAATTTACATTTCCCTGATAGCTAATGATATTGATCTCTTTGTGTGCTTATTTGCTTGCTATCTGTACATCTTTTTCAGTGACAATAATTTTATTATTTTGTTGTTGTTGCTGTTTTACTGTTGAGTTTTAAGAGTTCTTCATGTATACTTTGTTAAACATGTGGTTTGCAAACATTATCTCCTGGTCTGTAGCTTGTCCTTTTATCTCCTTCATATAGCTTTCATAGAGCAAAAGCTTTTAATTTTTACGAGGCCCAATTTTTTTTATTTATGGAAAAATTATCCATAGTAAGCTTTTAAAACATATATACATATAGTGGTAAAATATACATGACATAGTGACCTTTTAAAATGCCTTTCTAGAGTGACCTTTTAGAACACAAATCTAATTATGTCGCCTCTCAGTTTAAAACCTTTTAAGAGTTACCTCCTACCTTTAGGATAAAGTTTACAACCCCTAATGTGGCTTAAAACCCTTCACTATTCCACTGTGAGGCAACTCTTCTTGCACTTCAGCCAAACAGGAATTACTTTTAGTTCCTCTGAGGTATCTGGCTTTCTCTTTCTTCATTCTTCCTGGGAACATCTTCTATGCTCCCCTCACTTCTATAGTTCTTGCAGGTGTTAGCTGCTCTGCTGTGGTTCCCCTTCTATATATTTCTTAGCACTCACATCTATACTCAAAGTTCTCATCATGTGGAATTATAGGTGCACGTTTTTCTGCTTTCCCGGTTCTCCAAGCTCCTTGAAGGCAAGAACTATTTATTCATTGCTGTTTTTTCTTTGCTTGTCAAAATGCCTGCAGCACAAGGCTGCCAAGACCTAAGTAACTAACTGCCCAGATCTGCAGCCCTCCTCAGAGGACCACCCCACAGGAAAGGAAAACAAAACTTAACCAAAACTTTTACTCTGAAATTAACATCCCCCTTATCATCTCTGATCTGCTTTCAAAACATTCCACAATTACAAAGAAGCCTTTATTGTCGAGCACTTGTGTGGCATAGTATTCTGGCAAAGTGTTTTATAATTAGCTTGTTGATTATTTCACAAAACGCTTAAGGAGAAATATTCGCCCTCTCTCAGAGATCAGGGAACTGCGCCAAGAGAGATCAGAAAACTGCATCTAAAATCATGTGACAAATCATTAGCCCTCACCACAAAGTGTCTCTGTCTCCTTGGCTTTGACCCTGACATGTAACTGCTCATTGTACTGAGAAAATCCATGAAACTCAGGGGACACCCAGAGAGGTTTATCCAATAGAACTTTCTTTTTTGGACCATTAATAAACATTGAATGATCATTATTTTAAATGTCTGTTGAGTGTATGACTTGAACAAATACACGTTTACTTTTTAAATGTGTAATTGATATTCCTGTTTAAAGAGTCAGGTTCATTATGAGTCCTACTCATCATTAGTTTACTGAATAGTTTCTGGTTCATGGAACAGCCTCCGCAAATTAGTATAATTATTCCTACAGTTTCTATAATATTGAGAATAGTGAAAAATGTTCACAAATGGCACTGGTTCATTCTCCTTATTTTGCACAGTTTAATCTGAATCTCTTTTCTACTATTTGAGTGGAATTAAAGACATTCATCGTAACCCACTCACATTGTCAGATCAACCTGAGCCTTCAATAGTGGGCCCTTACAAAAGAAAGAAGGATCTACTCAAAGGCAATAGTAGGCAATAAAGAAAATAGTGGACACTCCCCCATACGGCCTGCTATTTTAGTTCTAAGGTAGTATATTCTGAGAGACTATACAGTCTCCTTTGAGGCAGCTGTGATTGGGACAAATGTAATATTAGAGCTCCTTCTTGGACCAAGGCTTGATTGTTCCTGGATCTCCATCCTTGCATTCTTATCCAGAAGGAGAAGACACCGGGAATAGGTCAGTCTCAACATCACGTGGACCAGTGAGCTAGATACAGCAGCAGCTGCAGCATATCTCACCCCACATCCATTCATCAGAGCAGGACCTGCTCATCTCTGATCAATCTGTCCCAGGGCTATTGTGTCAGGAGCAGACTTGTAAAGTAAAGCAGACTTTATTTCCCACAGACTTGTTTTCTCCTAATCACACTCATAAACAGATTATAGGCTCAATGGTTTTATTTTGCTTATGAAGATAACAGTTAGCTAATAGTAGGATTTAAAACATTCTTGTAGTCTGGTTTTACTGACCAATAGAAAACTGTTGTTCATTTATTTACTCAACATATACTTACTGAGAACTTCCTCTGATCCAGGCTCTATGTTTGGCATTGAGGATAGAATGATGAACAACATTAGCAGGACCTCTGTCCTCTTGAAGCTTACAGTCTAGTGGGGCAGGAGTCTAATATTAAACACTGATACAAGCACACACATACCTCTTTAAAGCCAGCCTATGTATGCGGCATTGATCTGTTATAATACCATTTATATTTGAAACATTTTCCTTAAAAGATATACATACAGACACACACTCTCTTACACACAGCACATTATATATAAAACATTCTATTGCAGTGCACTGTGGGTGTGTGTGTTTCCCCATGTCCAGTGAGAGCCAGCTCAGCCTCTGGACCATCAGGCTTAAGCAGCAAAAACCCTGAGCCTGCATGTCTTTCTTAGGATAGCAATATTTATGTTGCCTACATCCACACGGACTTGAGTTCTGCCAATGACTTGAATGAGCTGGAAAGTGGATTCATCCCCAGAGCCTCCAGAAAGGAATGCAACCCTGTGAACACTTTAAACTTTGTAGGTCCCAGATCAGAAAGCCAGCCAAGCCTATTGGATTGCTATGGAACAGTGAGATTATAATTAGTGTTCTTTTAAGATGCTGTTTTGATCATTCGTTACAGCAGCAACAGAAAAAAAAACTAACACAGGAGTAAGGGTGTGAACACTAATCAAGAAATTATCACAAAATTCTAGCAAGAAATGTTGATGGTGTGGTCAAGGCAACAGTAGGAAGTGACTGATGAGAAGTGGTCAGATTCTGTACATATTTTGAAGATCGAGCCTCTACTTGAATTGCCGATGTGGTATACGATTAGGAGAAGCCAATGGTCACTTCAAGGTTTTTGGTCTAAGCGATTAAAAGAACAGAGTTTCCATTGAAATTGAGTCAACTGTGGGAAGAGAATTTTGTAAAGATGAATTTAGAGTGGTAGGTAGGAACTCAATTATACAGTTTTTTATGTTAAAATTTTTGAACATTATTTCAAAAACAAAGGGAAATTATTGAATACTTTTAAGTAGGCAAAGGTTAGAATCAGATTTGTATTTTTTTTTTTTTTTTTTTAAAGCACTCAGGAGCCCTCACGGTGGTGAAACTGATATAGTAAGCTTCATGCAACCAACCTAAGCAGGTAACTTACACATTTAGGAAGACCAGCAAAGACAGAGTCCCTCAAAGTGAGACCAAGGAGAGTCTCCTAGCTCCTTAGAACAGAATTTCTTAAATATAAGTAGTAAGATGAGAGACTGCTTCAAAGAAAAAATCCTCATAGGCGACTAGGATTTATTAAACCTATTTTAATTACAATGTTACTTAAATATGTAATAAAACTAGGCATAAACAATGTATATAGTTCTTATGCTACCATAAAACCAAATAAATTTACAAATTAAACACTAGGGAAAACGTAACTCAAACTTAGAACATTAGCATACTATTACAGAAGATGTTCTTTTGCAGAAACTAAATAGCTAAAGCTTGATTTAGTAGTTGAAAGATGTAGTCTCTTTTTTTTTTTACCATCAACAGTAAAAATGCAAATGTCTGTGCTCAAATGTGTTGTGAAAAGTAATGTTACTAACGTCAAAGCTTCACTTGCTAGTAGTTCAAGACAATCAGATATCATATTAGTCAAATTTTACCAATGGACATCTTCAAATGGCATTTTTAATGAGGCACAATATGATAGTTCTGTAAAGTTCATTTCCTGACATGAAGATAATATAGCATTGCAACATCTTAGAAACATTCATTAACATGACATTATGACATTTAATAGTTTTGTTGAACATTCTTCATTATATATTTACCTCTTCACTTACTGCCAATGAACTATTATAAATAGATACATATGAAGGTAGAATTTATGTAATACACTACTTATAACATAGCACAGTCCCTTTTAAATTTAGCATGGCTATATGCAAAGAAGATATGGAGAAAAATGTAAAACCATAAGAATTAGAAAGGAAGAAACAAAATTGAAATTATTTGTAAAGGATGTGATTTTGTGCATAAACACTGCAAAAGAAGATTCAGAAAACTGGTAGAAATAATAAAAGTTTAACAAAATTGCTGGAAATAAAAATCAAATATGCTGGCAGAGCCCTGTACCTGTCAGGAGGGGGTAACTTTTTCTTTTTCACACAAAGGCCTGAGGTCTTAGGTGGACAATTTGATATAGGGTGACAGATCAAGAAAATGTCCCTATCACACCATAGGGCTGGTCTCAGGAGGCCATCACCGCCACCTCCCTGATCACTGCAACCTGTAGGGTGACAAAGCAAGCCCGGGCTCTGCCTACATCACTGGTGTTCCTGCCACCACTACCAGAGAGAGCATCCTCCAAGTCCCCGTGGCTCCGGGGTGGGGTGTGTTGGTGACAAATAAGTTACTTTTGGCTTTCACTTCAAAGGAGGTGGGGAAAGCAAGTCCCTGACATATTTCTCTCCAATAATGAACGCTTTAATAATATACTATCTGCTGAGACTCAAAAGGTAAGAAATTCCCCAAATGCAGGAAGGGGTTTCCAAGGCTAGCGAGCTAAGAAGAATACCCCAACACTTATTTGTTGTATCCTGTCTTTGTTTCTCCTTTAACTTTTGTTTTGACTTTATACTGGCATGCTAAAGTGCAGACAAGTGAGATGGTGCCTAAATACAATAGAAGACTAGAGGAAATCAGTTGAAAAAGGTTAGCCCATCAGTAAGGGAGGACGTTAACCAAAAAAAGAAATTAATTTTCCAATAATTGTACTGTCTTTCAGGCTACCGAGATTCATTCATATGGATCACCATGTGGTATAAAGAGATATAGCAATTGAGGTGTTAGCTTAAAATGAAAGAACTGGATGTGATTAAGTTTAACTCAATATCTTATTTATTAAAGTTTAAACCTGTAATGTTATTGTCCCTGCCCCGCCCCCCAGGCCCGGAAACTGCTACATATATATATATGTGTGTGTATGTGTAGCATTATATATAGATATGTATGTAACAGTATATATATGTATATATAATACATATGTATCAGTCTCCATTCTTGTGATTTTCTACTTTTCACTTTGCTTCTGTTTTCTCAATTTGTCTTTTATTTTACCTCTTTCCTTTCCCCCTTTCCCCCAGCACTATTAATTCAACCTGATATCATAGTATCATATATCTCAACCATCAGCCACATTTCCCTGATCTTGGTTCAATTAATTCAATAAATATTTATTATTTGCCTACTATGTATTAAGAAGACATCAGTGACCAACAGATTCTCAAAGAAAAAGGCTTTACTTTTTACAAGTAAATACATGACACATACGGCCAGCTTAAAGTCATGTTCTAGGACTTAAATTTGGGAAGATTCAAGCAAAAATATGCATAGCTCTGCTCTTGTTTACATATTCCCTGTCTATTCTCTCTTTCCTACAACTCCTGTTCCTCCTCATCATCCTTCCTTTAAAGCCTCCTGCTCAATTCCATCCCCTTTCTGAGCCAGTGACCTCGCCTTCTACCTTTCAGTGAAAATAGAAGCTGTAAGGGTCACCCTCTCCCAGAGTCCCAACTTTCATACTGACATAAATAGGCGTGTAATTATTTGCTTCGCGTCTGCACACGTCTCCTGCTAAACAGAAAGCTCTATAAGATCAGAGATGAAGCCTGTTCACCAGCATCCCTAGCACCCAGCACACAGTCTACCAGTGACTCCAGAGGTATCTGTTGCATAAAGAAACAAACATACTTCCTTCCTTTCATTTATAAGATTTTTTTTTTAAAAAAATGAAAGTTTTGTTTTTAACATAATGTATTATTATTATGGTAGAAAACCAAAATAGGATCAAATTATATTAAAAGAAACGTTAAAGTCGTCCTCCCTGGTCAATTTCTCTGGCTCCCTTCCTCACCCCCTTTTCTCCAACTTCAGAAGCAAACTTTCTCCCTGAGCCCCAGATTTCATCCTCTTGCGTTCTCTTCTAGGAAGCACTTCTCCACGTGGACAAGTCAGGGAGGGGGCCTTGGTGGAGCGGTTACTCGGAACAGCCAGGAGTTGCAACAGCTGAAGATGAGGCCAATAGTGTGGCCAAGGAGAACAGTGGCCTGGTGCCAGAGAAGCTAAATGAGTCATTGAATCTTAAGTGTGAGTGCAGGCTAAAGAAAATAAGAGGCAGAGTAAAAGGTAGAGAGAATGCAGCAGGAGGTAGAGAGCAGAAATGCAAGGCAAGACCAAGTGAGAGGGTCCAGAGCCACACAGATGGATGGAGAAGGGGTACCGAGAATGCATTTTATGTTGATTTGGGGGAAGCTTGCTAAGGGATGCACCAGCAGGTTAATGAGGGCTGGGCTGGCACCCTGACACCTCCTCAGAGCTTCAACTCTATTAATTATCCTCTCTCTCCAGTACACTGGACATTTCCCTTTATTTTTCTTTCTCAGATTATAAATATGCTAAGCCCCTTTCACCTAAAAACAAAACAAAACGAACAGAAAACCTCTTTCTCAACCCTGTTTCCCCTTCAAACTACCCCACCCAATCTCCCTTCTGCTAATTCTGGACAAATTTCTTAAAAAAATAATATAGACCCACTTGATTATAATAGAACATAATCAACATAATAATAATACTATAAGCTCATTATTCTGTTAATTCTGCCTTCTGTCCCACCACTTTGCTGAAAACTGTCTTTGCCAAAGTCATCAATGACCTTCTCATTGCTATCATTAGACATAGATGACACGTTTTCATTTCTATCTGACTCTTTCTGGACTCTTTGGAGGTCTGATGCTGTTGACCGCTGCCTCCTCATTTGCTTCTCTGACATACCCCTCTGTTGGTTCTGCTTCCCTGTCTCTGCCTCGTCTTTTTCATCTTCTTTGTGAGACTCTACTTCTCCACTCACTTTTATCTATAGCTGCCTACGGACATCAGGTAACTTTGTGTGGTAGGCAACTGGCTGAATCTTCCCATTCCTGAGCAGTTAGTCATCCTGCTCAGGCACCATGTCCTAAAACAAAACCTGCTCTGTATTACTGTCCAGGATTGCTCCTATGTACTTTCAATTTTCTATTGCTATTTACACCAGCTCAGTGCTTCCTTTTTCTTACAAGAAAGCATTCTTGTCAGTCTTCGTATTATTGTGTGGTTACAGTTCATTAAGTAAGCACTTGCTATATGCCAGGAACTCAACTGGGTACTTCACTTTCACTTGGTTATTTATTAATTCAGTTATTTCTCTAGTCTGCAAATACTTACCAACTCTTACTATGGGTGCAGGCACTGTGGATATACACTTTTTAGTTATTACAACTAACTTGGAAGATAGCATCTTGTTATTTTATAGATGGTGAAACTGAGGCTGGGAGTTGTCCATCTTGGCTAGAGCTCTAAGTATAAGAGGCAGAACGGGGATTTGAATTCACAGTGCTTTTCATTTCACTAAAATACCTTAAAAATTCTATCTTTTTAAAATTTATTTTGATTTTTTTATTAGTTTCAGGTATACAGTACACTGGTTAGACATTTATATAGTTTATGAAATGATCCCCTCAATTACTCAATCACCTATCTGGCCACTACACATAGCCACTACAATACTATTGACTATATTCCGTACGCTGTATACTACATCCCTGTGACTATTTTTTTAACTACTAATTTGTGCTTCTTCAACCCTTCGCATGGCCACTACAATACTATTGACTATATTCCGTATGCTGTATACTACATCCCTGTGACTATTTTTTAACTACTAATTTGTGCTTCTTCAACCCTTCACCTTTTCCTCTCAGTTCCCCAAGCTCCCTCCTCTCTGGCAGTCAACAGATTGTCCTCTGAATCTGAGAGTCTGTTTTTGTTTAGTTTGTCCCTTTTGTTCCTTAGAGTCCACATATTAGTGAGATCATATGGTATTTAGCTTTCTCTGTCTGACTTATTTCACTCAGCATAATAATCTCTAGTTCTATCCATGTTGTTGCAAATGGTAGGATTTCATGTTTTTGTGGCTGAGTAATATTCCATTGTATATATGAACCATAACTTTTTATCCAATCATCTTTTGATAGCCATTTAGGTTGCTTCCATATCTTGGCTATTGTGAATAACACTGCCATGCACACAGGCATGCATAGATCTTTACAAATTAGCGTTTTGGTTTTCCTTGGATAAATGCCCAGAAGTGCAATTTCTAAGTCAAAAGGTAGTTCCATTAAAAAAAAAAATTTTTATTTTATTAAGCATCTTATGCCAAGAGCTTTTCCTTCCTTTATCATATTATACTAGAGAATCATTAGCCTATGGCCTGATGTTCTTTTCAAAACGTAAGGGAGAATGATTTATAGCAATGAAAACTCAGAATTCTATAACTATGTTATCAGCATTATCACATTTGTTTCCACATGATCCAGCCAAGGCTACTTATAAATTATGCAACTTGAGATTTACTATTTATTTATTTTCTCTTAGAGCTTACAATATGTTAGTAGGGGCCAAGGAGGTGGGGAGACAATTAAATAAACAAGAGAATGTATTATTTTATCTGAGAAAAGTCCCAGGAAGGAAGAGAGTGCAGTTCTATATGAGCTAATAACAAAGAAACTTGACCCAGATTGGGGAGTCAGAGTAGCTTCCCTAAAGAAGTGATATGTGAGTCCAGATCTGTGTGATGAATAAAAATTAACCCTATAAATGGATGAAGAAGAGCTCTTCAGGATAAGGGAACAGCAAATGCAAAGGCGATGGGAAGAGGAAGAGGCATGATGCTTTCAAAATCTAAAAGGCCAGGGCATAGAGTAAGGGTAACAGACGAGGCCAAGAGAGGTAGCCTGGGTGAGACTATGCAGACTATGCATCATTCTTTGTATCTTAAGAGTCATAGTCCAGCAGGATGGAGTCTTATCATTAGATTTGTGTTCTGAGAAGTTCACTCTGGCTATAGTATAGAGAACCTGCTGGAGGAAGACTACATGGAGAATAGTTAGAAAGTTACTGCTGTAGTGTGAGCAAGAGATGATGTTTGTTTGGCCTAGTGGGGTGGTCACAGAAGAAAAGAGAAGTGAATCAATTTGGTACATATTTGAGAAGGTAGAATCAATAGTACATGCTGACGGATTAAATAAGTAGTGATGGAGAATAAAGTGTCAAGTTTAAATCCTAGGCATCTGAGGTGCCCTATTGAATGAATGATGATGCCATTTGCTGAGACACGGTTGAAGGTATGAACTTAGGAATCAACAGTGGAGTTATAAAGTCTCGGGCATGAGTGAGAAATGTAGGGAAGAACTGGAATGAGCCATCTAGAATGCCTTCATTTAAAGAACTCACTTTCTAGTTATTTAAAAGAGAAACATTTTCTAAAGAAATTCATGTACTTCTAAAAATTTCTCTTAACCAAATTTTAAAATATTAACATCATTAAGAAGGTTAAAAAAAACTGCACCCATTTGGCCCTAAATACATCTGTCATGTTTTACTTATTTTTTAAAAAATTCCAGAGCATGCAAGATATAGGCACTTGTTTAAGTCTAGAGGTTGCTACATAGGTGTTTGTTATGTCTTTATTTTATATGAGTGAAATATTTCATAACGAAACAACAACAGTAACAATGAAATATTCCAGGAAATAAAGCCTAAGCCAATAAAACATCAGGTCAGAAAATTAAATTAAATATCAGAATATTAAATACCAGAAGCAGTTAAGGAAAAAATAAAGGATCAGAGATGTCACCAAGAAGCCCCTCAGCCCCAGTAGGAAAGGACTTAGGCCCAACCTTATAAGATGTACCCAGAAAGATTCTACTGATAATTTAGAGGAATTTCCAATATTGTAAAGACCATAACAAATAAAATCTTGGCTCTATTTATATTTCAGGGTAATGAGAAGCAAGAAGTTGGCCAGTATTATTTACTTTGGCTGCACATAAAAGCCATTAACCTGGTTTAATGAATAGATGTTACTCTTGTGAATCTACATAAACAGGAATATTTAAAATTTGGAACCGAACTATGTCTGGAACGAGAGTAGTGATCCGTAAGTGATCCCTAATCAGAAACAGCTTTGGTGGTGCAATAGAATAATGAAATCACTGTCCCTCTGCCTAGTCACACCTATTACTACAACTACTATCCCTTCTTATCCACTACCCCCAAGAGGGGGCAAGGGGTGACTTTATGTATATATGTGAGAGATTATATATATATTATATATGATATATATTTATACATATAAATCTCTATTTTTTACATGTAAATAACATAAATATAGTACTATATGATATTATGTTATATTATATATGATATCATATATTGTATCATACCATACGGTATTGTATTACCCTCCAGTAAATTTAGGCTTGTATAAGAGTAAAACTGTATCTTAGAATAGGCAATAAATATTTATGAATGAGAGAATATACATTTTTAGGACATTAAAGTTTGTATAATGCCTTTATACACTAAATAGACATGCAGAAAGAAATGATGGGTGAGTGTATCCTTTGGGCTAATTTCATATTTTAAAAATTTATTTGTTCCAATTCATACAACCTAAATTGCTAATAAAATATTATAGTTTTACAAAGCACCTCCAGAATGGGATTGTTTTAACTAAAGTCTATTCGTGTACATCTCTTTGTTATATACTGTCCTTTATTCTTTTGTTTCATTTTTTTTATTATTAAAATGGGAAAAGATACAAATTACTTTTATTGGCTATATAAAGCAGCACTTTATGTAAGTGAAAATAGAAATGAATGCTTTTTTTGCAACTACTCGGGTTTCTATTTTCTTACAATCAGTTTTTTGTATGACTGAAATGTTATGAGAAAACGGTCTGGAATGGCTGCCCCAGACTGCAGGTATGTGACCGTCTTCCAGCAGTTAGGACACTGTGGCCTTCCTCTCCCACCAGGGCCTCAGCAGTAACACAGCACTGTCGAATAATGCCCTTCTTCACCTTCAACCAGCCTTTGCCCATAGCAAACCCTTGATTTCCCACCTGCAGGATTAATCTCAATCCAGTTTAGAGGAATCTTATATTCAGGGACACTCCTTTCAGTCACCGGTGTACCCAGAGTTAAAAAGGCATTTCTATATTCTTTCTTCTATCTAGATTCTTCTTTGGGAACCTGCTACCACCTACTAGAATTTCCTCTTCTGCTACACCCCTGGCTTGGCTTTCTAGCTTCTCTGCACTATAGTGAGTTGTCACCAGACCCTTTACATACTGTACTGGGTCTGCTAGACCTGCCACCCTCCCAACACAGCCTTCAAAATCTGTCCCCGAGACCAGGGGGAGCCTGGTCTGGATGTTCTCTGTCTTAGTGGAAGCAAGAACCACTTGAGGAACCTCTTAAATATGTAGATTCCTGCTCATTGCAGAGATTCTGATTCAATAGGCCTGGAGTGGGATTAGGGAATTTTTCATAAGTACTCTGGAGAATTCTCATTCAGGGGGACGCTGCTTCGCAAAACACTGATCTGGTCCCAGGCCTCATGCTGGTTAGCCCCAT
>NW_006439717.1:2782073-2784761 GCF_000325575.1 Pteropus alecto
AAATTTATTGACCAGGATTCTGAAGCAGGCAGCATCCATGTAACAGGTATGAACACTGAAAAACAGAACCCAATCTTGTCTGGGACCTAAGCCATTCTCTGGCATTAGGAAAAGGCAAGAGCTGGCTTTCCAAATAGACATGCCTCAACCTGATACAATTTCAGGCATTATAAGATATAGCACAGTAGTTTCCAAACTTGCTCACAGATTAAAATGACCTGGGGTCTGTGGTTGAAATATAGATTCAAGGGCTACAGCCTGACATTACTAAATCAACTTCTCCAAAATGGAGTCTTGGAGTTTCTATTTTACCCCATGCTCCAGATGAATCTGGTGCAAACATGTGCGTGGACTTGTCAGTAATTAGGGTCTATAAGGTTTACAGCATGTTCCTTCTTCGGTCCTGAAATTCCACAATTAGAGATACATTCCTTTGGCTTAAAGGTTATTTTGTTATTCTGTTAATATTAAACATCTCTAGGAAAAAGGATTCCTTCAAATGCTGGAGAATAAGACTAATTAACATTGAACACTACCATGTTGCTTTGGGGGAGGTATTGAGATATGTTCCAATTATGTCCCAGCTGGAACCATGCAGCTACTTCATTCTACATGTCATCATACATGCTTCTCAACACTGTCCTCCACCCACTCTCATTTAAAATAATTTTACTTATGTGTATACTTCCCTCTACTAGATTGCAAATGCTTAAGAAGAGAGAATGTCTAATTTGTCTCTATCTTAGATATTATCTGGCATGTAAATGTTCAATAAATTGTTCCTTAATGCACAGAAGAGAGTACTTTAAATCTTCATACCTTAATGCCACTGAGTTTATCAGGCCTCTTCTCTGAGCAGGTTTTGATATAAAAAAAAAGGGGTGAGAATGTGAGGACACTGGGACATTTGCCCCAGCACACACACCACCCCTCACGGGGCAAGAGAAAGATGAAAACACATGAGACAGACTTCAAATGATCATCTTTTGTGCTGAGGTCAGTTCTAGAAAGGGTGATGCCTCTCTCATATCGGGATACCTCTTAGACTGCCATAATATAGCTCTTTTCGGGGCTTGCTCAGCAAGCAAAAAGAGGAGGGTAACTCTCTGTGGGTTTGGTTTCAGTGGTACCTAAAGGCTTACTTGCCCTAAATATTTAGGCTGATGACACCTAAATAAGAACAAGTTTTTGATAAAGTGAGAAAGGACAATAACTTTTGACGAGGTGTCCAGAGATTGGCATACTAGACCAGGGAGCAAAGTAGAGAGTTTGCTTTGCTATATGGACAGAATGCTCTTTATAGTCCTGCAAAATATAGGTCAGTGGGCAAGTATGCAGGGATCAGAGGACACTCAGAGAGAAAGCAGGACAGTGTGTCAAAGTCAAATTTTATCCATTTTATTCTTCTAAGGACATCTTAAGAGGGGTAGGCTTAGGTAAAGAGAGGGGTATGCTTAGGTAAAGAGAGAGGCCCTGTGTAATGGAATGATTTTAAAATGAGAGCAAACAAAATATTATGTTTATGAGCAGAAAACTTAATTTGATGAGGATATTTGGAATTTATATTGGGAAACTAATGTCATGACCATCTCGACAACTTGTGTATGAACTCACCTTGGAACTGTGATGGCCAAGTTTACTTGGTGAGATTTTCCTTTTATGTTATAAGTTAAACTGCTAGCTTGAAAACTGGTTATGTTTAAAAATGTAACCTAGATCTGATGTGTGACTTTGTCCTTTACACATTAAATATTGCAACACATCTTTCCTAACATACTACATGCTGCAATATGTCAACATGAGGAAGAAATGAGAGGACTGACTGTGAATCTCAGCTTCAAATTGGCTTTCCCACTTTTTTGTTTGTTCGTTTCTTATTTAAGGGTTAAAAGAAACCTCTCTCTGTTTCATGGGCCAGACGCTCCTCAAAACGATTGCATGCAATGTCCCCCCATGTGAGGTTCACTCCTTACTGACTCTCTCAGATGCTCTCTCCATTTTACAGTCTGGCTTATTACAAGAACCAGAACCTGTTCCCCTCTGAACTCTTGTGACAAATTGAACTAGCAGATTCCTCCCTCCCTGACCTCGCTCATCAGCAGAAAATTGGCATCATAAAAGATTGCATCAAACCGGAACATTCTTTCCAGGGGCAAAGGAAGCAACACTGACAAATAGTGTACTATGATGTTTAGTGTGATGTGGCTGGCCGAAGGCAGGGCAGAAAAAGGGTCAAAAGCACTGTATTGGGGGTGGAGGTGGAATACTCTGTTATTCCTAAAGGATCAGGCAAAAGGTAGGGTAACTTTGGTTGCCTCTAGAAGAGTAAATCCTATCTCTGCATGCCTGCTGACTCACAGGAGATCTAGTAACACGGACCAGCTAGCCATGGCTTTCACTGGTAGGGAGACGGAACTAGCATCAGGTTCCCGTGTTTATCCCATTTGGGAGACAGGAGTTTGTCTGCTTCTGGAGAGAAGGAGTAGAGAACACTGAGTAGAGACCAGGGCTTACTATCTAAGGCCTGATCCACTTGAGATGACTCCACCCCTCCTACCAAATCACAGGCGCCAACTCATGTTCTGCCTCAATGGCAGGCCTGGCTTTCCATGGCATATAAATATGCTAAAGTTGCTAGCTTCTTAAGAAACAACAACTTTCCTTGCACTCATCTTCAAAAGAGTCGTT
>NW_006439717.1:2784786-2794307 GCF_000325575.1 Pteropus alecto
TTCCCTAGGCCCAGTGCCTCCTTCCTTCAATGCAGTCTTCATCATTTTATATTTTTTAGTGTCACACTTTGATTAAAATAATTCCTCCTACCAAATTATAAGCTCCACAAGGACAGGGATGTGCCTGGTTTTGCTCATGGTTCTGTCCCTACCACTTAGCCCTTAGAAGGTAACCGAAAAATGTCTGTTAAATCAGAGCATGAGCAAATGCGGATAGAACTAGGTTTTCTGAGGGGGAAGGTGGGAGTCGCCAGATTTGAGCAGGGGACTACTTGTGGGCAGGCAGAATCCGGAGAGGAGAGATAGCTTAAATGAAGGCAGCATCCACAAAGTGTCAGAGCCTTCCTTTGTACAGTCAAATTAGTCAGAATTTCAAGCTTCCACCTTGAAAAGTGAGATGTGCCTCACTTTTCGGAACATGGTATATCTACATAGTCCTGCGTTTGTGGGCTATGGAAGTGCGATCAAGCAGAATGGCATGAACGAGAAGGGCCTGGACCTCCCACTTTGCTGAGAGCCTCAGCAGAGAAGGGACTGGAATAGTACTGGCCCCCCAAGTAGAATAGAAGATAGATTCCTCCTTGATCAGTGGCAGCTGCATGGAGTAGCCCAAAAGGTCCCAAGAGGATTAGACTTCTTCGATGTTCGACACAGGTTAGGAAGATGCCCCTCCAGACTGAAGTGCAATAAGGCCCTAAGTAAACCCAGGTTATAATTTTAAAGTCAATAAGTTCCAAATTCTTCTTCACAGCAATATTTCAATCTGAAATGTTTCTGTTGGATTAAATTCCACCCTGCTCTTTAAGAAAAATTTTGCTCATCTTTTTAACTTCTTAAAAAACAGAGAAGCATCAACTGATTTACTCATCCACTTATTCATTTATTCATTCAGTAAATACATTTTGAAAAAGCATCTACAGAACTTACAGTCTCAAGAGGAACCATGAAAACGACCTATTACACAACGAGAACAAACGAAACAGTACTGCAGCACTGGGTCACCCAGAGGCGGGCAGATGATGGAGAATTAAGCACATGATTCTGACCTCTTTCACCCCATCCGCGTCCTACATTTGAATACTAAAAGTTAAATGTTTTCATGAAAACTTGCAAGTCTTGTTTTATTTTAGATTCAGTCTTGTGAAGATTAGGAAATACATTAATAATAGTTTCCTGTTCTCCATCTCTTCAGAAGACAAATAATAGGAAAGTAGGGTTTTGTTGTGGCAACAAGGAAATAAAAGAAGTGAATACCCAGAAACTGTGCAATTGTAGAATGTCAAGATCGCGCAGGACACAGGATCAAATGATCTTCCTTCCCTCTTGTACTAAGGATGAGGAAACAGGCCCAGGGAAATAGAATGAAGTTTTGGGGTAATTATGAGACTTTTTCATTAACAAATGATGTGTCGATAATCAGCATTTTCAATTTGAAAAAGGATATATGGCTTAAGTGCGTTAAGTAATTCATTTAACTCTTTAGATAACTCTATAAATAGGTACAATTGTCATCCCCAAATTACAGATGAGGAAACTGGAGCATGGATGGGTCAATACATTGTCTAATAATTATTAAACAGTTAATAAGTATCAGAGCTAGAAATTGAACCCAGGTAGTCTGGTTCCAGAAATCAGAAACCAAGCGTTTAACTGCACATGTTCTATCTTTGTACTTTGGAAAGAAAAAAAAAAGTGTATATGTGTGTGTGTGTGTGTGTGTGTGTGTGTGTGTGTGTGTTTATAGTGCTAATTCTCATTAAACATGACTAGTTTTGATGATAAGCCCTTTTATTTTATTTTTCCAGATAAAGAAAATATAAAGTTAATATAGACATGAATAAGTTTCTAACTCTCTGAGGAAAGTCACCAAGGGTAAAATTTGCTTTTAGAGTAATTTGATATCATTTTCTCAAAGCTGCTATTGCATTACCTGGCAATATAAAATCAATGTCAGTCTCTGTTCAAACACCAGTTGTGCAAAGCATGTCAGAGTAGCTGGTAGCCTGGCAGACTCAATCATGGATAACTTACCTGGGCATCAAAATGATAACTGGCAACCTAATCATGGTACCTGCCTCTTAACCTCAGAGGAAAAAAAAAATCAAGAGAAGATACAAAACATCATTAGAGATAAATCACAGGTAACTTTATTTAACACCTCAGGCACAGAGAGTGTTTGTTATAATATGCAAATATAGGGGTTTACTTAATTCTTTCATTTACTCACTCATTCAACAAATGTCTGTGGAGTACCTCTGTGCCAAATGGTATGACAAACACTGGGAATAAGGAGACTGGCTGCTGAGGGGCTTGTAGTCTAGTAGGTGCCAAAATAGTATATTATGATGTGCTTCTGGAGCCTGGATGAGGGCAAATCTAATGATGGGACAGAATGGCGAGCTTTGGAATCACATACAGTTAAGTTCTAAGTCTGATTCTTTTGCACGTTATCTAACTCATTCACTCTTTCTTTTCTCATCTGAAAAGTGAGGATAAAAAACATCTCCCTTGCGGGGTAGTTGTAAGTACTAAATTCTATGTCCAATATACGCTAGTTCTCGTTTTCCACCCTTCTTCAAACTTCCCTAGCGCTCCATGTCTCCAGCTTATCAAGAAGGAAAAGTAGCTGGAGGAGCTGAGAAAGGTTTCATTCACTTTAGTGGTGACATGTGAGCTGGGGCTTGAAAGATGAGTAAAAGGTGAAGTTCAGAGCCGGTAGCAAGGGCTTCCAGGAAGTGAGGACAGTGTGTTCAAAAGCATTAAGGCATGGGAGACAATGGCATTGAGGCGGAGGGGGCGGTCAGTGGTTTAAATTATAGGCTGTACAAGGGAGGTAGTTTACTGGTGCTCCGAGCATCAAGACGGAAAAGAAAGGTGGACACGACTGGTCAGCTGTCTGCATGTAGTGTCATTTCCAGACCAGAGAAACAAAAGCTGACCTCCCCGGCGCTGGGTGTTAAATACTATCACATTCTGCATATTCTCCTCTCTGAACTATATCCAGGTGTAGTGTGGGCTCTGCTGTCCCTTTTCGTTTCCTAGATGGGACCTAGGAGTCTGGGCCCTGACATCTCAATCTTGGACACTAGAGTTAGATCTAAGATCCTAAATCAAGTCGGATATTTTTGTTTTGATATCCAGTATCTACTTGTTACATCATGTGTGAAACTGAGAAGGTGAGTGATCTATCCAAGTATCTTTTTCTTAGTGCCAGTAAGAAATAGTAGCCCATTTAGAGAACATTCACTAAAGAAACTCTACCATAAACAGATGTCATGGAATTACTCAGTTTCTCACAAAAAACAAATTCTAACTCATAGAAAAGAAAATCATTATACTGATATTAGAAGTTTATAGAGGCTTATGTAATTCTAATAAAGAGATAATTACTTTTATAGTAATTTTAAAAACCATTATTTTATAGCTAAGTATGCCATTTAGGGTTGGCTACATTGTAGGCAGAAAAAAGCAAGCAGTCTTAGTAAACAAAATGCTCAGAAAAAAGGAAGTTGAGCTGTGGAAGGGGAGACATTGAATTTGAAGTCAGGAAACCTGCTTCATGCTTCGTTTGTCATTTATTGGCTCTGTGTCTGAAATTACCCAACTTCTCTGAACCTCATTCTCCTCTCCCATTGGATGGGAAAAATGATAATACCTACATGATTGCCTTATTTTAGTATCAAGCAGCATAATATATTTAAAGGTGCCTTGTAACCTAAAGCCATTTTACTAATTCTAATAATTATTAATTGGAAAAATAACCTATGTAAAAGTCTACTATCAAAGAAAAAATATTATACAAAAGCCCACTAAAATCACTGCTATCAAACTTTGTAATGATAATCCATAAACAAAGGAATTTCATATGTATGGTGTTTGAAAAATAATTGTGTTCTATTTCTTTTCTAAGATGTTTATTTATACTAAAATTAGTAATAGCTGTTCTCTGGATCGTTAGACCTTAGAGACGTTCCTCCAAAAAGGGCTCATGATCATGGAGAAAAACTGCTCACTCCATCTCAACTTAGAGAGACTGATTAAAAAAACCTCCCACAATAACTTTTAACACAGTGTTTTCCAAAGTTACTGAAGCATAGAACTGTGTTTTCAAGTATTAGTTTTAGTTCAGAGAATATATTTTGGAATATTTTAACATGGACTTTTCTTAAAACAAAAGCATCCACAACCAAACCAATAACCATTACTAGGACCAGTATGTTAATGTAATCATAGAGTGGAGAGCTTCAACAATTCAGCTTTGTCAAGGCGGTAGCAAATTCTAACTTCTCTGTAAGCTTTTTACTCTGTTGCATACATTTTACTTTCCTTCATCACTATGTCAGTTTGTAGCACTGTCTGAAAATAAGTCAGGAAAAGAATGTATTAAGAAATATTCTCCATTTTTTGGATGGAGAAACCGAGTCACTAAGAACTTAAGTTACTTAGGCAAAGTCACACAGTTGGCAGGTGGTGGCTCTGAGATTTGAACTCAAGCTGCTCCAGAGCCAGAGAATGATCTGATGATAAATCAGAATGTGTTTTACAATGTGGTCCTGCCTTGATTATCACGTTGCTGGTTGGGGACGCTTCACATTCTTTCAAACACTGTTTTCAAATAAACCCTTGAGGATTGTTGGTTAGATTTTGCATAGCCATTGGTTCAAGTTTTTGACTGTAGCGCAGAAGACAATGAGTTGTTAGTTGGCTCATGTCACCCAGACATTACTTTGAGCTCTTCTAAAACTCCAATGATGTATAATAGCTACAAAAGATGACAGACTTGAACTTTGTTCAGCACTTCGTTGCTTTATTGATGAATGCAACTCTTTTTACCTCACCTCACAACTGTTAATAATTAATATTAACTCACAGTTCTCTGGTAAATTAGGCAGAGAACCACTGTTTTTGATCTTTTCTGTCTAGTGAACACAGAGATGCCAAGAATTGATTAAATAAGCTGTGCATTAAAAAGTTGAGCAGCTGCACAGTAAATCTGCCGTAGAATTGCATTGATCCCATCTTCATTTGTATTTTCTCTGGAATGGCTTTTAGAAAGGTTGGTTTTACTTTTACTAAATCTCAGGTTAGAGAGAGAGAAATATCTATCTGTCTTGATCTCTCACTAATTCTCTACCAATCCTACAATTTTGACATTTTAGTAGCTTTACGAAAGATGCTTATATTTATTAAATAAGAATAAAATGATAATGTAAAGATAATCTAGTTTCAACAAGTTTAAAGAAACTTCAAAATTATTCTGATGTATTCTAATTTCACGAAATGGAAACTTGTTATGGCACACTGAAGAGGTATACCACATTTGGTCATGCGGGGGATAACCAGCTTTTGTAAGACAAATATTTCTTATATACTCCTTTTAATTAATTAATTTGTTTTTAGGTTCCAAAATGGTAACTCCAGTGAAGAAGGTATTTGTTGCATCATCCTTCTATTGAATTTTCATTGTCAGGTGGTTTTAGTACAATGTGATGTGCATGTGTGTTTGTGGGTTAATGTGTTTTTAATGTTCTTGACTATTACACATTATCTGGATGGATTTTTGTTTTTGTAATCCTGTTTCTTAAAGCCCTAAGATGCTGCTGGTGTTTTAGTTAACGGGAACTGTAAAATTAGATAGTTCTGGGTATGCGTGATATGAGGAAACAGTGAGGGTTACCCATATGAATAAAATTAACTTGGATATTCAAGAATTCAGATAGTAATTTGCGTTGCCTGGTGAGTTTGCTAAACTACGGGGTCAGATCTCCACAGTGAAATATTTTTTCCCCTAAAGAATGACGTGTGAGTATTAAATAAACAGGGGATGGGAACTTGGATATTCAAGAATTCAGAAAGTAATTTGCGTTGCCTGGCGAGTTTGCTAAACTACGGGGTCAGATCTCCACAGCGAAATATTTTTTCCCCTAAAGAATGACGTATGAGTATTAAATAAACGGGATGGCGAACATATTTTCTATGTGGGCTTTTTTTGAAACAAAAACTTTGGTTAACATCAGAAAATGGTTTTAATGTAGTTTTCCTTAAAATGGTAGTAGTACCTTTAATACACAGACTTGAATTTGTAGCAATATATACCCTAATTCCTTCTTTGTATACATCAAAGATTATGCTTAAATTGGGATCCCAGAAAAAAAATTACTCCCACAAAAGCCCCCTAGCCATGGTCAAGTGCTAGCAAGTTATTCCCTGCATCCCTCTTGCATAAAGTGGCTTTAACTGTGAATGACAGGCTTTTCATTTGTACCCCTTTTACAAATGTTTATTTATTTATTTTTTCCTTTATGCGAAGTTCAAGTTTGACATCCCCAAACCCTGAAGGAAGTTTAGAGTCACCTACTGAAAGGACTCTTTTACTGACTTCAAAATGAAGATCCTTGCATATAGGACATATCCAATAAATGTAACCTTGACTAATGAAGAAACTTAATCGTCCAAAAAACAAACAAACAAATAAACAAAAGCCCAATCACACAAAGATCCTTGTTATTGGAGACCCAGGAAAAAGAGAGCAGGGGCTCGCAGCTCCCAGGCTTGGCTCTAGGAGACAGCGGCCAACTCAGCCCCACCTGGGAGGATGCTTCTGTTTACATCTCAGGTTGCCGCCTGACGATTGGTGGCTGGGCTGGAAGGGAGGGTCCTCAGGAAACGCGACACTGGGGATGCTGCCCCCTATCACATGACGGAAATTTCCACTCTTAGAAAGGCAAAAAGAAAAGAAAGCAGGGTCTCTCAATTCACCCTTTTCCGATTCTTCCTCTGATCCCAATCGGGAGAGGGTAGAAAAAGAGGCGGGTGAGTGCAACTTTTTATATTATCTGTTAGACTTAAAGACTTGTCAGTGTGAAAACTTGTGGCTGGATCCCTGGGTCCCAGCCGGGATGGGTGTGTGTGTGTGTGTGTGTGTGTGTGTGTGTGTGTGTACGCGCGCGCGTGCATGGGGCCACAGCACACGTGTGCGGCCCCGTCTCTCAACCCTCTGAGACTTAGGGTAGGCGTTGTCTTCATAACTTGTTGATAGTCCCAAATTCTTCTTCTTATTTTTCAAAGGATCACACTTTGAGTGAGTTACTGCAGGCTAATGACCAGGCTGACTAGAAATTAAATAAACCAGGGCACACGAAAGGAAAGGAGACTGGCTGGGAGGGCTCGAGTGACTCCCTTTGCAAAGAGAGGTGGCCGTGCCAAGGAGGAAGGAAGGGGGTGGCTGGGTTTGGGGGACCCCCGCCCCAACCCTGGATGCCCTCGGTGCGGGGTGTGGGGTTTGGGGGCACTGGCCCGCTTTCTCCCACCATGGCTGCGCCGCCTGCCTAGTTGAGGGGCGCGACCCGCTGGGAGTGTTGGCTCCGCGTTAGCTATGTATGGGGCTGGCAAGTTGTTACCTTAATTGCGGGACCGGTGCCGGTGTCCTCAGGGAGGGGACGTTGGGTGCAGGACTTAAAATAGACCGGTCGTCCCTGACAGCTGGGCTGCCCCGGAGGCCAGGGTTCCCCGGGTGGGGGCCGCCGGCCCGCGGAGCCCCCGGGGAGTGTCCTTCAGGGGAGGAGGAAGGCCAGAGCAGTGCTGGGTTGGGGGTCCTTGTCTTCCGAAGGGACCTGCTGGAGGACCGAGCCCGCAGTTCCGAGGGAGGCGTGCCGCGCGGTCAAATTGGGAAGCCTGGGGTTCGCTGGAAAGAAGGTGGGTGGTGTAGAAATGTCGAGCGCGAAAGGCCATGGAGTCGAGGGAACCGAGAGAGACGTCGGGGAAGAAAAGGGGTGAAGTCCAGGGGAGAGGGAGAAAGAGAGAAAGATAAGAGGCCGGACCTCAACAGGGTGGGAGTGGGAAGGAAAATGGAGAAATGAGAATGAGAAGGGAACGCGGACGCAGGGAGCTCCTGGAGGATGATTTGAGAGCACCTCCCAGTCCAGGAGAGGAGAGAAGCGAGCGCGGGGACCAGCCAGCGGTGCGCGGGGGACAGCAGTCCAGGGGAGAGGGAGAAAGCGAGAATGATGAGAGGCCGGACCTCAACAGGGTGGGAGTGGGAAGGAAAATGGAGAAATGAGAATGAGAAGGGAACGCGGACGCAGGGAGCTCCTGGAGGATGATTTGAGAGCACCTCCCAGTCCAGGAGAAGAGAGAAGCGAGCGCGGGGACCAGCCAGCGGTGCGCGGGGGACAGCGCTCGGCGAGGGGCTCTTCGCCTGGCGGAGGCGCAGGTGGGCGCTGAGCCCGGAGTCGGTGCTGGGTGGGGATGGAGGCGCGGAAGTGGGATCCGCGTGTCCCCTTGTTCCTCTTAGTGATCTAGCAGAGAGAGGTGGAAAGAGCGTCCCTTCCATGCGCGCCGGGACCAGCCCAGGACATGAGCACTGGACTGCTGATGGTTAGAAGAAAGGTAATGAATGAACTAAGCTGGGGAACTCAGGCCAGGGACACCTGGTCGCTGGTATGCCAGAGCATGTGCGGTGGCGGGGGGCGGGGTGGTCGTGGTGTGAGGGGGCAGTAGTTGGGGGCTTCGAGATTGTTGGCGAGGACCGGGAGATCCCCAGGTCCTCAGTCCTCTGCAGAGCCTTTAGAAACCCGGGGCTCGTTCTACCAGAGGACAGTTGGCATTTGCTGTCTTTCTCAGCGAAAGTTGCATCTCGACCTGTCTCAGAGGGATCCTAGATTTCAGGAAAAGAGATGAAGGAATGGCTGTGGCTTTGTAGCTACATGCGGACCGGGACCAGGCACTTCTCACTGCTGTCTCCTCGCAGGGTGCCCCATCCCCCAAGGCTCCTGGACCTGCCGTCTTTGTTACCCACTTGGGAGAGATGTAGCTTCTCACTCCACAGGAAGGAGGGAGCAGCCAGGCCTTCATCGTGAATGGCCTGTTTCCCAATTTCCTGGTTTCTCATATTCATCTTTATTTGCTTCTGGGCAGCACAGACAATGATAGTGACTAAATTCTCTTATGTTGTAAAGAGAGCATCTACACCTAAATCACAATTTCCAGGACCTAGTAGCTAAGGCTACAGTTTGGGTTTGTTTCAGCTGTGGTTACAGCCTTTTGTAGACCCTCATTTTTTTGGAGGGAGGAGTAGGGAAAATTAGCCCATGTATCCCTCCCCTCCTCCCCAAAGTGAATGAGCCTCTAAAGGGTCAATGAGATTGGTGGACTCTCACATGGAACATAAGAAGTGTGTGTGTGTGTGTGTGTGCGCGCGTGAGAGAGAGAGAGAGAGAATTTGAGGTGTGAGCCTCTCAAATTCTAACAAATTAAGCAAGAGAAAGTCTATGTTTTGGGTAAAAGTTTATAAGGACAGAGGCACTGAAGAAAATATTCAATCTTCCCATATTACTGAATACCATACGTGTTCAGAGACAGGAAGCTTTTATTGGGCTGATTTTATCACAAGCATCAAAAAGCAGGAAGACTGGTATAAGAGGATAAATAAGTTTCCAGGCTGTAGGGATAGGAAGTGAGCTCTTCTGCCAGAGTATACAGTGCTCCAGGGAGGCTAGTCTCTACTAAATTAATGATTATAG
>NW_006439717.1:2794528-2794958 GCF_000325575.1 Pteropus alecto
ATATATATATATAAAAAATAGCCCTTATATATTACTAAGTGCTTCTTTTCTGAAAACATTTACCCTTCTAAAGAACTTATGAGGTAGATTTTGCTATTATACCATTTCATAGATCAGGAAGTGGAGATGCACAATGTGAAGAACACAGAACATCTTTGGAAGTTCTACTTGGACATCAATTATTCTTAAATGTAAATGAGCAATTCTCTCTCACTTTGCACTTTATCATGGGCAGAACTGGACAGATGACTTCTAGGGACCCAAAGCTGACCTCTCGAGCTATTACAGACTAATCCTATTCTAAGAAAGCCAATGACATAATCATGCAGCTAAAGGCTGAATCCTTGCAGCTTCAGGACTGGATTTTTTTTAAACAAGTGACATATGAGAAATGCATAGTATATCTATGGTTACCTAGCAGTTATCGAAT
>NW_006439717.1:2794996-2817651 GCF_000325575.1 Pteropus alecto
GTGTTAAATGTTTTTCTTCTTTTATGTCATTGCCTTTGTTTATTTTCTTCAGTGTTTTTCAGGCATCTATTCCTTTTTTTCCTCTTATCTTTCATACTGACTACTAATATTTTCTAACTATTCTAAAACTTAAATCCTTCTTTATTTTTACTTTTTACATATCCAAGGTAATGATTTCTGTAAAAATCAAAGGTTTAATGAGGCTTAATGACTAGTTACATATTTTTAATATCTATCAAAAGAATTATATAAATTTTTAAAATATGCTTCTATGTATCACGTTCAGTCATCTTGCATGCCACTATTGCCTTGATGATATCTTGTCGGAAGGGTAAGGAGGGATGAGCATAGGGGAGAGACAAAAGAGAGGAAAGGAGGACTCTCTAAGTCAGACTTTGAGCTAAGTCCTTTATATATGTGGATCAGGTCTAATCTTCACAAGATACTCCACAGGTGTTGGATATCTCCATTCTACAGAGTAGGAAATTGAAGCCCAGAGAAACTAAGAAAAGAGCTAAGGGTCACACAGCTATTAAGTGACAAGGCTGTTATCAGAACTATCTCCTTCTTATGCCAAAGTTCTTGCTTCCAATAAAAAGAGCAATAAGAGAAAGACTACTAGGAGAACAAAAACTTAAGGGAAGCAGAGGCTTAGAAATGTGTTACACAACAGAGTAGGATATGAGATGGGAGAATGGAAAAACCAAATCACTTGCATGTGACTGCTGGTCTTCCTTCCACTATTGTTGTAACGACTAAATTCCATTCATTCATTCCACAAACAATCACTGAGTATCATTTTCTCCAGAAACTATTAGAAAGTTTCTTTTATTTCTGTCTCTCTAGCACCTACCACAGTCCTGGGCAAATACTAGGTTCTCGAGAAATGTTTGTTAAATAAATGAATTAGTTTAGTAAGGGGAAGGCTAAATAAACAGTTGTACTAAAAGCATGTTAAGGTCCAGGGGAAAGTCAGATTTGAGCACTCTGCCACTAAATCTGGCTTAGAAAAGGGGTCAGAGAGCATTTCAAGACTGGGTGATGCCTGAGCTAGGTTTTGAAGCAGAAATGAAAGTTAGCCAGGCAAAGAAGTGAAGGAAATGAGAAAGGATTCTCAATCGAGAGACCAGGCTGAACAGAGAAAGGAGAGGTTGGAAGCCACTTCTGGAATACAGGAAGTGGGGAATACAGGGGTGGAGGGAGGGGCCTGGAGGGAGGTGTGGTCTAGGAGGTCCTAGCACTTTCTCTCTGCAGGAGTCCCATAGCTTTCCCCCTCTCTTGAAGTTCAGAAGAGAACTGTACTAATAGGGAAGAAAATGACTGAATACAGTAAGTCCTCACTTTAATATGGTTGACAGGTTTTGCAACTTTAAGCAAAATGACATATAACAACAATTTTACCGTAGGCTAATTGATATAAACAAGAGTTAAGTTCCTCCAAAACAACATTGAATGAAAAGACATTATTCGAGGACCTGCTATACAGGAATTAGCAATACATTTTATTATTTTATCATTTCATTATGGCCCTATAATAGAGAACTATAGTTATTAGACTCTTCATAATGTTAGTGTTTTAAAACCCATGTTCAAATAGAAAGACTAGACTTTGTTGTCCCCTGTATAGGAAAACCAAATTATTTTTCTGGTTCTCAAGGGTATATTCTATTTTAGCATAGATACAATCAACACAGTCAAGAAAAAGACTTCCAAATAAATGCACTTCTGTGTTTTTCTTGGGAGGTAGCTGGGAGTGGGTGTATGTGGAGAGGATTTCTCTCCTTATTTTAGGTTTTAGTGGTTTTATTTTTTATTTTAGTGTGTTATAGAGGAGTAGGAAGTAAAAATGTATTTTTTAAAAATAAAGTGAGATGGGGAATGGAATAATAGTAAGGAATGTCACCCTCCTATCTCAAAAGTAGATGTTTATGCTAGTTAAGATTCTGGCTTTTGATAACAGACTTTGAAAACTTATTTCCAAATATCTCTCTTTTCATGAGGAATATTTTATACCAATTTTTTCATTCTTGGTCAGAGGTCTACATGCCTTGTCACCATTTTCATACTTACAAAATACTCTTAGTCGTATTGTTATTAGGAAGAGAATTCAAAGGGTAAATGAAATCTACAGATAACCCCAAACCTAATTTCAGTTAATAGATTAAACCCTCCACTTTTTACCATTATATCCTTGGGCAAGTTTTCTAATATTTCTGAGCTTTAATCTCTTCATCTATAAAATCTGGATCATAATAGCATCTGCCTCATGAGATTAGTATGAGAATTGAATGAGTTAGACCAATGTAAAATGCTTAGACTAATGCCTGATACATAGTAAACACTCAGTATGTGATAGCTGTTATTATTCATGTTATTACTTCTGCCACCCACAGCATTATTTGAAATGTTAACATATGTCTATACTAAATGTTCTTTTATTATGTGTTTTCCTTTAACTGTCATAACTAAAATGAAGGAAACAGAAGAGAGGAAAGGAAAAAGGGCTAAATAATACTTATGTAGGGTAGTTGAGCCCAGAGTAATGTCATTCCCTGTATTGTAAGTTTGAAATGTTCTCTTATTTCCTGTTGGCTATTTGCCCCTATTGCTCCTGATAAATCTAATGTGTTTCATCATTAAAATGAACATCACCTCCAGTTCTCTTGTTTTTTCTCATTTTTATCTCTTTTGGTCACTGCTCTCACCCTGGTGCCTCACATAGTGCCTGGCATAAACAGATACTCATGCATGTTTGTTGAACGAATAAATGAAGAAAAATTTGTTTCTTTTTTTTTTTCTCACAATATATATTCTTCAACTAAACATTTTTTCATTGGAATATTAAAGGCCTTTAATTAAAGTGAATTTGTGCATTGTTTATAGTCAATCTGGATATTTTAAAATTAATTTATTTAAATCATTGTGCATTGTTGCACATGATTAAGCATGCGGGCTTGGGAGTCAAGGCATGTGGATATGAATCCTAGTTCCATCACAGAGTTGGGCTTCCTGGATTCAGATCTTGGCTCTATTGTTTGGACTTCTTGGGATCGAATTTTGGCTCTCCCACGTTCTGAGTGAACTTGAGCAAGTCTCTTAACCTGATTGCTTAATTCTCGTCATCTGTAAAATGAGGGAAATAGTTCCTATTTCATATGGATTTTATGAAGATTAAATGAATTAATGTGTATAGAACATTTAGATTCATCCTTGGCACTTTGTGAGCATTAGAAGTATTTGTTAAATTCAAATTATTAAAAACCCTAGCTTTCTATATAGATATAATAATAGTGCCTACCTTATAGAATTGGTTTGATGATACTGCATGGCACATAATAAACACTCAATAAATGTTACTATTACTCTTGCTATTTCTGTAAATCTTTATTTCTATTTTCTGCTATTAGGAGTTGGGGCCCTGACTTAGCCTTTTAATTTTTGGGTCCATTGAAAGTCTTATCGATTCTATCTTACCTTTCACACACATTTAATTTTGTCTACCCACCCTGTTTGTTCTGTCATTTCGCCTTGCGTCATTGGCGCCTTTTACATTGCATATTCCTCAGGACAAGGACTTTGATCTTTGTTTTGGCATAATTTTATAACATTGGGTACACTCACGATACTATAAAAATGTTAAAGAAGAAAAAGAAGAAAGACATTAACTCAACAAGAGACCACTTTGGCCGATAGCTGTCGGGCTGCTGCTCTGTCTGCAGTGTTTGCACTCCCGCCCACAGCATCTCAGCAATGGCTGGTGGCTAGTGGCTCCTGGCTCTAGGGTGACATGCACGTCCTGGTCAGCTGCTGGGGCGTGCGGGGCTGGGGAGCATGAGCTGGCTCTTGGAGCACAGGGAGGACCGCGGGAGGCCAATGCCTCGGGGACACAGCACTTCTCACAGGTTTGTCTGCTTTTGCTATGACTTCATTGAGAGACCCAGGCGAGTGAATGAGATGAACGTGGAAGAAGTTGTAAAAAACTAAAAAAAGAGGGCAGAGCGAAGGACTCATTAAGGAGAGAGACTGTGGTAGCCCTTTCAGTTTTAAGAAACATTGCCTGCATGGCTACACATGCTATGGTCTTATTTTCTGCAATTTTTCCATATGAGAGGAATGTGGTATATGGATACAGAATGTTCTTATAAACTATATGGCCAAACTGACCTTGATTGTTAAAGTGATCTAACTAAAAGGGTTTGTGTTTCAAGCCTTACTTTGTGAATACCTGAAAAGCAATCACATGGTTCAGAGCACTACATAAATGGAATGATTTTATTATAGTCCTGAGAACACATTTCATCACTATTTTATCCCTTCTTGTCCTTTGAAGCAATTCCTTAGTAACAGCACACTTAAAAATATATATCTGACTCTCTTTGGGGCATGTGTTGCTATGCTATATTTATATTTGCTATACAGAGGAGTCCATACTGTTGGTTGCCATATATTTAACCTTTTTATTTTGCGGTAATCAAGATTTGCAGGAAGTTGCAAAGGTAACAGAGAGAGGCCCCCTATACTTTACATCCAGTTTCTTAAAATAGTTACTCAGACATAATTTTCTGACAATATCAACACCAGGAAATTAACATTGGCAAAATATGTGTGTATAGTTTCTGTCATTTTCCACATGCAGATTTGTGCAGCCACTGCCACAACCGAGATACAGAAGAACTTCCACTGCACAAAGATCCCCTTGTGCTACTCCTTTGTAGTCACAACCACCTCCTTCTCCCTACCCCTGGCAACCAGATGTTTTCCATCTCTATATTTTTATCATTTTGAGAACGTTACAGAAATGAAATCATATCATATATGATCTCTCTGCGACTGATTTTTTTTTTTTTCATTTAGCATAATGCTCTTGAGCTCTATTCAAGTTGTCGTATCAATAATTGGGTCCTTTTATTGCCAAGTAGTATTCCAGTTGCTTGACTATATTTAGTAGTATAATTTTTTTCCCTCAATCGATATACTTATTTAGAATTTCAGTGGGATTAAAGAGGTGCTGAGACCATTTGGTGAGGTAAAAAGTGTGAGGACAAAATTTGAATAAGGTTTTCTTTTCACAGTGACATTTGTGTGTGATGGGGCAAAAGGATCTATATTCTAGATCTTCATTTAATACAGAGGCCACTGGATGATTGGAAAGAAAAGAGATAGGGCAGAGAAAAGTATATATTTAGACAACAAGGTATAAAATCTAGCACCTTTAAAAATTTCCAAGCCCATATAATAATCTATTCTTTGATTTTACTTTTAGGTAAGACAACTCAGATTTCTTGAAATTAGTGAAAACAATGTCTCTGCAATAGGGAACTCCTTGCCAGTCTATGCTCGGTCACATAGCTGGTAAGTCAGGTACACAGGCATGGCTGGAAATGACTGCAAATGGCTATTTAGTTTGACACAAATCACAGAGAGTCAAAACAGCATCTTCAGCCCAAGGGCAGCTATCAAGGGTCCAGAGACTGTCAGTGTTATACTATTCTGTTCTTTCACCCCACCTGCCAGTGTGAGAAGCCTCTCCCAGAGGTGACTTCAATTAGGTTTTAAAATGAGAATATTATCCTTCACCTGAATGCTTACAAGCAAGGGTAACCTGAGCACTGTTGGCCGTAACTAGCTAAGGAAAGTATATCACTTCTGAAAAGTACCTAGAAGAGTTAGGTGCATCCCCTCCCTTCATCAGCACCCATTGGGAAGCTCTCCCCTTTCCCCATCCCCCAGCAGAGGAGAGAACAAAATATCCACTACTATCTGCAAGTGTAAATACTTCTTTCAGTTTTTAGAATTTCACATTTAGGCTTTCAGAGACAGATTGGTAATTCACAGATAACACAGGCTATCAGTAGGGAGCCCTGACTAAACCCAGTTTTAACTGAAGGCATTGCTCTAAGTCTCCATTTTAATGATTTCTGTTACCAGAAAAATATTTCTTATCCCAAACCCAGCCAGAGAATAGAAGGTAGGTAGGGGATGCTATATGTCCGCAGGTTAAATATATAAAAGACTGACATAGTTAAAATAATTTATTAAATTTATTAATTTATTAAAACTCCTTTTATAGGCAAATTTGCTTTTTCTGAATCTTTTGAAATAGAATAGAATCCCTTGTGCTATCTTTATGATTTATTTTATTTTATGTAAACGATAGATACCTCACATCACTTAGCAGGCTGTTCCTTTGGGTCCTATCTCCTGTGTGTGGACAATAAGGTGTCACAGCATGTGGTAGGGCACCTAACTCAGCCAGGTAACCTTGAGGGACTGAACACTTTGCTGCAAATCGGTAGACTGAACAAAGACCCACTGAGTTTTGTTTACTTCTCTGATATTATGCTGTTTACTTATTTGACTAATGATGACAGTCATTAGGGAGTGTGATAGGAAATGTAAACATGTAGACTATGGTTCTCAACACTGTAGGCATTGTTTTTTTAAGGGGTGATGGAAAGTTTTGTTTGTTTTCTGAACTTTTTTTAAGAGAAGAAATAGAGATTCGCAGAAAGAAAATTAAATAGAAATGCCTCGTGTACTATATCGACATATCCAAATGTCAAGTATTAGTCGTACAATTACTTTCAGACAATTCTGTAGTACTATAGCAGTATCCACACCTGGAAAAAGGGAACCAAATACAATGCTTTACATTAGTTTTTATACCAGAATTCCATAAAGTTTAAACTCCTTAACCTGGCAGTCAAGGTCAACCTCAGCCAGACTTAAACATTCCATTTGAGCTAAAGTAGACTTTAGTTATTTTGGTACTACTGGGGCCAAACCTCTGACCTCATTTCTTCTGTCTGGAACCCCCTCCTCTCTCTGAAGTCTTACCATTCTTCATGAACCCTGCTTTATTTGCCTCAGCTCTCCAGCTGAGCTCTCTAGTTCACTTCTATATTTCTTGAAGATGGTGATCTAGTTAGGAATAGTGTCCAACACAAAGTAGGTACCCAATGGTGATGGAATATCATTAGGAGCTGGGCTCTGCAGTCAGGCATGGGGGTGTAAGTCCTGGCTCAGCCAGTCACCAGCTTGGTCTTCGGGTAAGTTAGTCCATCTTTTTGAGTATCAGTGGCCTGACTCAAAAATGGGGGTAATAATAATAATAACTACCCCAATAGTGAAGGTATTACTCATTTGATAGATGTGAAGTGCTTGACACAGGGCTCTGCTATCATAAATATAATTATTACCAATGAGAACTTAAAAAAAAAATGAGATTTCAGACTCTACAAAATTAACAGAACTGTGGTCTGAGCAGAGAATGCAGACCACAAAATTTGGTTCTCTGTGTCTCTCAACCCTTATTGCTGTGATAAGAAGAAAGGGACAGAGTGCCTCTATGCTTGTCAACCAGGATGAGAGACTCTCTAGTTGCCCACCCACTGAGATTGGACACAGATAGATTGAACAGATTGAAAAAGAATGATTCTTCCCTTCTAAGATTTAATAGAAATATGTGTGGCTTGGCATACATTTTATTTTTGATAAGAGGTAATCAAATGATGAATGGATTTCTATAAAGAAGAGAACAAATGCTAGATATTAGCTTCGAAGAGTAATTAAAATAGCTTCATGTTGAGTCATCTATCCTTGAAGCTATTTACAAATACAACCTGTAGCCTTAGAAAAGTGAAAATGTCAACGAATTAACAAGTTGCTTGATCTATAAATGCAAAAGTATTAGGTTTTCTGATATTCTCCTACAAATTGGTTGATGTTTCTCTGAAGCATGGCTTCAATCAAATCAAGGGCACAACAGTTAGCATTTTTTGGTTCTTTTTGGTTACACCGATGTCTAAACAAACCTCTTTTGTGTTTTAAATTACAGATCTAAAAATGATTGTTTAGACCACAACATGCAATTACAAACAGAACAACAATACTTTAAATAAATAGCAAGATAGATTGGGTTTGGAATAATGCATGCTGTTACAAGCAGATTCTGATTTTATCCTATCCTGAGGCTACACCTTTGTTAAGTAATAATTACTTTTTGTTAAGTGATGGGAGATTTATGTGTGCAAGAATTTTAAAATAACAAACCCCTGAAGATGTCCTCAAAAATTAAGTGAGGTATATACATGCACATGGATATATATAAATTTCACAGTCACAGAAGAGGGAAATTCTGCTCAAAAGTCTTAGTTGTCTAGCTAAGAATATAGAAACACTTTTTGTTACATAATTAGGGAATGCAGTGTTCTGATTAAGAAGAAATAATACCTGCCATTGATTGTCAGTTTTCAAAGAATTAGAATACAGCAAGAGCCATTTTGAAGTTAAAATTTTATTGAATATAATTTAATCTTTCAATGTTTCAGAGGGCTTTAGGCTCTTCATTGTTAACTTCAACTATGATGGCAAAACTCAAAAGTGCTAGTTAATAGAAATTTCTGATTAGCTGAAGAAATTGATAGGATCTTCCTTCTGCTTTCAAACTTTTGGGAAGAATATTTAGAAAAATATATGAAGTAGTTCTAAATTAGGAAGCTTAAACTTTTTTATTATGGAAAATTTCTAAAATATTCTAAAGGAGAGAATAGTATAATGAAAGTCCATCTTCATCCAGCTTCAACAATTACTAGTACTTGTCTGTTGTATTTCACCTATACGCACACCTTTCCTCCCTGCTACCTTACCACAGTCATTACTAGATTATTTCCAAGCAAATTAAAGTTATCATATGATATGATCCATTCGAGATGCAGATGTATTGTAAAAAGATAAAGAAATCTTTAATAATAAGTATTATCACACTTTAAGTAAACTAATATTTCCTTAATATTATCAAATTTCCAGGCAGCATTCAAATGTCTCTGATTATCTCTCTTTTTTGTTTTACCCTTTGTTTGAATCAGAATCCAGTCAGTGTTTACACACTTGTTGGTTGATATGTCTTTTAAATCTGTCTTAATCCTTAGGTTTAGCCACGCCTCATTTCTTTTTTTGTCCTTTTACAATTTATTTGATGATAAAACCAAGTCGTTTCATAAATTTCTCATAATCTGAATTTTGTTGATTTACAGAACATTTAAAATTTCATCCTTAAACTCCAGTATTCTGCTAATTCAATCTCACAAAATTGCTTTCTTTTAAAGAAAAATTGCACCTTGTCATTCCTTTTCCTGCTTCCTTGAGGATCCTCCAGCCTACATTTTGCTCAGTTTTGCCTGGTTTTGCCCAATCCTCCCTCTTACATCAATCTCCCATGATTTACCTAATGCCTCTTCCTGATACAAATTGGCTGACCTGGAGTGCCCTTTCAATTAAAAAGTACTTTTCTGTTACTGGAATACACAGATATATTTACTAGGAAATTATATATTTGGGATTTGCTTTAAAATAATGGGGAGAGGGAGTGGTAGTTTAGTTATAATAGGATTGGCTATAGTTAACAACTGTTGAAGCTAGATAATGCATATGTGAGTTTTCACTATATTATTCCATCTACATTTGTATAAATTTGAAATTTTCCATAATAAGAAATAAAAATGAAATGCACCATTCTGCCTAAGCTAAGCAATGAAACATTTCAGTTTTTAGGTCTATATTATAACACTTTTGCCAAGGATGATCAAAAAATCATGTCTAAGGAACGATGTACTATTTTTTCTCATTCTCCAAGTCTGGTTTGCCTAAAAATAAGTCAGTTTTAGAGTAAAAAAACTCAGCATGTAAGTAATATTTATATTAAATATTATTTTAATTATTTTATATTATATTTTTATTATTTTATATTCAGTATTTACTATTTAGGTAATGAATTGGAATGATTGAAATGAGTCAGAATTGCAAGTTATGCAGAGGTGCTTCATAGGATTTTGTGATTGGTCTAAGCTGCTTTTCTTAAGGTTCTAGTGTGTGAGAACTCAATGACATACTACTACAGTCTACCAATAGCTAATGAAGGACTCCTAGAAATGACCCAAACCATTCAATTATTCCATAAGAAAAGATGCTAGGATGGATTACGAAAGTCGCACTTACAAGCTTTTCTTGCTACTATGCCAGATGAACAGGCAGGTCTTATTTTCTAAGGTGAAAGTTAAAAGCAAACCTTTTCAAAATACCTGCCAACTTTTAACTTTAGTCTGATTTCTCTTTATTCTGTTCAATTACTGAAAAGACAGGAGAATTTAACATCTTATGTTTACACTATCCACATATACTAGAAAACACTTTTTAAAGAGCTTTAGCCTTTATTAATAATAATTTTCTATTACTTCATAGTATTATATTTAAGTAATTTATTTAATAGTTATTAATTTTTAACTGCAATTAGCTATGCAATGCCAAAATTTAAGACTCTAGAAACATTTTAGTGAACAAAAGATGAGAAGTTGAAATTTAATTGTATTTATTATTACCAATTTAAGCTATGAAACAATATCATTGGTGATATTTTTGCTTTTATGAGTGTAAAAGTATTTTACAGATTCACACAGGTTTGGCCCCAACCTTCTACATCATATCTTCCCCTTAAGTTGTTAAGTTACTCCACCTGGAATTCTCCTGTCATGTACTTTTTAGCAATTGGATCCTGTCATCTGGTGAGAATTTATTCTACATGCAGTTCTTCGATCCCTCTGGGCTATTAAATACTACCGAGTCGCTTTTTAAAATATTTTGATCAGAATTTAAATAAAAAGCCAATTGTTGCCCCTTTGTAATTCTCTCAATAAAGCTAATATTATATATGTATATATTTCTGTTTCTAGATTTGTAAATATTTTGCTTTACAAAAAAAATTAGAAAAACAATCAATAGCCTGTGTGGGTACATTTTTTTACTCCTTATTCTCCACCACAATTAACTAAGAAAAATAAATGAAGGCAACACATTTTTGAATAGGGAAAGTAAGGAAATGGTCAAGTGTGATAGGCTTCAAATTCCATGGCATTCAAACCCCCAAATATACCAAATATGGAGGCCAAAAAAAGACTCAGTCACCTGCCCACTTGACAATAAACCACAGATCATTTTCTCAGAATAAAAATAGAAAAAAAAATTTCACACTTGTTTTTTAGAAATAGGTATAGAGTAGTTTTGTTTTGGGTTCTTCAAGGTTTACTTTTAACTAATAAACTATAAGTATATTTAAAAAATATCAAGCAAAATAAAATAAAAATAAGGCATTTATATATCATGTTTTTTATAAAATGATAGTCATTAATCCAAATTCTTTCATTGCTATGGTTGTGTATTCTTTGTCAGAGTCACTGTAATGCATTCAAATACAATAAACTATTAAGATTCCTTTTGTAAATAATTTCCTTTTGGAAATATGCTAAGTATTTAGAAATATTCTTATGGTTTCATATGTAAATGTTACTCCTATATACATTTCCATGGTGCAGAATTATAATCTGTACCTGTACAACTAACATATTTTTGTATGTTTCTTTAAAAAAAAAATTCTCTTTATCTTAGAAACATGTATATGTTTTGTGTAGCAGTGTTTGCTATGGCAAGTCTGTATATTTTATTGGATACCAGACCGAGATAGTGTTGGAGGCATCAAGACCATGTCAGCATTCCTGTTATAAATATTATCTATATTTTCAGGGTTTCCTATGTAGGAAATGTTAACTTCATAACAAGTTAACACAAGGCAATGAATACTAATGTCATGTGGCTGAATATTTTAAGAGTCCCACTAAAGAAAGCTATTTCTCTTGGGGATCTATGAATATTGTAAATAACAAAAGTCTGAGGACCATTCTTGGAATGTCTGTCAGTAGGCCTAGGAATTAAATTTGCCATCTTGTTTTCAGCCAAGAATATGGAAATAAATTTTGAATTGGGGTTTAGTTAATATATGATAACATTCTTCTGAATCAAAAATAATATACTGTTTAAGAGTAGGTTCTCATAAAAATATTAAGTACCTAGGCTACTTTATGTGGTTTACTGATTGAAAAATATACATAAAACCAACAACAGCAATTATTTAATTCTTACTAAATCTCAGGTCCTGTTCTAAGCTCTTTACATGTTATTATCTCACTTGCAGAAAAGTAATAAAGCATACACATGCCTTCTTTAGCTACTGTTCTGTGTGGAAGGAAGAAAGGAAGGAAGGAAGGAAGGAAGGAAGGAAGGAAGGAAGGAAGGAAGGAAGGAAGGAAGGAAGGAAGGAAGGAAGGAAGGAAGGAGCAAGCAATAGAATAAAAATAAGGAGACCTTAATTTACCAGTACACTCAGTCTACCCAAGATATAAAATGAAGGCCATCTCCATATGATACATAGAGCTATAAAAAGAGAGTGAGATATGTATCCTGTAACCACTTAGAACTCTTAAAAAAGTTATTTCCTTCTCAAATTACTCAATACAGGAATACTATCTCTTGTGTGTTTTGCATCAATTATTCTCAAATAATTTCATTTGTCATAACACAGAATAAATGTAATTAGATAATGCAAAACTTTGAAAGAAAATTGTTTCTTAAACATTTTAGGTGAAAACTCATGTGCCACAAAGCTATTTATAACCTCACCTATTTCTGCACACTGAAAATGAACCCATATATACTTAAATTTTTTCTCATGGATATATCTAAATATTTATGATAATGCACATAGAAATTGGATACTTTTATTTGCTGAAATCCTAGGGGGAAAAGAATAAACAGAGCCTCAAATTTTTCACTAAGACTGAGTGATTTAGCTTCTCGAGGTAATCATAAAGAGATTTTTCTGTTAAGATGACATCTAAAACTGTGTTTCATTTTTTTTTGCCACATATTTCTAAATTCTTATATTAGTGTAATAAAAGTAAGTTATACTGGACATTAAAGAAACATTTAAATGTTGTTTCTTGTGACCAAACCATGACCAGAAAGCAGTGACTAAGATCCTACAGCATCTTTCAACAACTCACTACAGCTCATTTTCTCTATTTTGCATTATAGTTCTTGCTCCTGTTGATTCTTTTCATAATTGAGCATATGAGTGATAAAAAATCTTGTTTACTTAATGATTGTCCCTGGAAACTCTACATTGGACAATGAATAGTTCAGCAGACTAGTTATTATTATTCTACTACCAAATAGTGCTACTTATTAAAAAAACAAACGGAATTTGCCTTATAAAAATTAAACTAGGTTGTTGAGACCATCTGGATAGGTACTAATGACATCTATATTTATGTAATAAATATACTTCAACATTATTCTTTTTAGGAGGAAAACAGGGATTTATTCATGTCGATATATTTACTCTTGTGTGAGAATAACTCAATATGTTAGCAACCAGAAGACTAACCGTTTGAAAGGGGAAGAGATGGAAAGAATGTAAAATACCAGAGTGAGACCCAACTTCCATTAGCATTATATTTATTCCCATTTGTACCTATACTACTCAACAGATTAAAGAAAACTGGTATATTTCTCAAATAGCATAGGAATATTTTATAAGAATACTAAAGATTTTTAAATTAATGTTAATTTTAATCTCTATGGAGTTTCTATTTTAAAACACCTGTGCATGTGTTTCCTTATCTAAATCTTAAAGAAAGAATTGAATTGGGCCTAATAAAGGATTTAACACTGCACACTTTTAGATGTCAGCTCAAATTATAAGCAGTCTTATCCAGGTTAACCTTAAATTAATGAGAAGTAGCATAGATGCATGTTTGTAAGACTTCCTTGTATTTGAGAGATGTAAAGATAGAAGATGCCCATCAATTACGAGGGTCCTGTTTGATCAAAAGCTGGATCAAAGAGAGCCAGTCATCCATTCATATTGCCAATTTATCCATGTGCTGATTCATGATGATTAAAAGGGTCTGAGATTTGAATCAGTTAAGATTAGTCCAAAATTATGTGGCTGACCAATTTGAGAATGAGTACTAAAATGCCCAGCAGTCTCAAATCCTAGAGTGTAAGCAAAATATAGGTCACTTACTTTGGCATTTGGAAAATGTGTCTTGGTACATCTTTGGGTCTTCATGTTTTGTTAATCTCATATTTTGTTAAAGAAAAATAACCCATAGAAAGACACATCGAACCCCTCCAAAATCTACCAGTACATTTGCATGTTTAAACACTGCCTCTGAGGACTGATTCAGGGGTAAATATGTACCATGGTGCTGTTCAGCTTCACAGGTTGGTTAATGTTAAACAAACACATATTGCAAACTATGTATTATTACATGGTTGTTTTCTGAGATTCCATGGGTCAGGGTCAAAAGCTGTTGTTTTCTAGCTTTTCTACAGCACTAATCAATAATTTAACAAATGAAATAATGATTTAATGAACAGTGACAATACACTTCTAAAGCAAAAGGTGTTGAAAGTAATTTAATTCTATGACCAAGTTTGCTAATGTCCAAATTGCCATATGAATGAATGGTAATAAAAAATACCTTTTACGTGTATAACACTTAAATATCCATTATTTCATTTAACCCTTGCGACTTCGTGTAATGTTTTTATGAGACCCAGTTTTAAAGAGAAAACTAAGTTCCAGAATATTTACATGACTTTACTTAATCAAAAAAGACTTATAAGTAGGTACCATATTAGGTTTTGAAGTTAGAGTTAATTTTTTAAATATTTACATGTAACCAATACTTATATAATGTTTACTATGTACCAGAAACTCTTCTAAATGCTCTACAAATACTAACTTAGTTGATTCTAATAACAGCAGGTGCGGTAGGCATTATTATTATCTTCCTTGTACAGATGAGGAAACTGAGGCACAGAGATGGCAAACAATTCACCCAAAGTCAGACAGCTAATAAGTGATGGGAATCAGATTTAAGTCTAGGAAGTTGAGCTCCAGGATCTATACTAGTTAATCCTATGCTCTATTGAATAAGAAACGGTGTCTTCGAAGTCTAGAAGGGCAGACCTGTAGACCAATATGTTAGTTCAGCATGTAAGCACAACAACGCTTGTGGCCTAGAGGAGGGAATGATTAACTCTGTCTTATCTAAAGTCTCTAAGCTAGTAGGCAACAGAATGAGGATCACATCTGTATCTTTGAATTTGAACTCCAGTGTGATCTTCATTTCATAGGCAGCCCCATATTTGATAAAAGAATTTGGAGTCACAGTGAGAAAACAACAATGCACTTATGGAAACATACATAGCATGAGAACCAAAGGATAAAAGCTGAGTTTCTTTGAATAAGAAAAAAAAAGCACTATGATTTCTAATAGGCATAAATGTAAATATAGATACAGGTATGCAGATCTCTCTCTTCATATATGTAACATAAATATGTAATTTAACATGTATGTAGACACTGACAGAACTCTTGCATGTATCAGATCAACTGCAAAGCTTCCTAGTTAAGTCTTGTCACCATTCAGAAAAAAACCAAGCCAGATGTTCGCCAGTAGAAGGAAAGCCTAAAGACATGGAAACACTCATGACCATCATCTGGATACATAATCGATGTTCAGTGATTGCTAGCTAATTGAATTATTGCTTGATTGACTGACCAAAAACAGGAAAGAGGAAGAAAAAAAAATAAAGACAAAAGACAATTCATTCCATTGTTCACCTTTTAACTTCGATAAAAATTTTGATGAGAATTAGTTTAATTGAAATATTTAGAATCAGAATTTTATGACAACATATCAGAATTGTGTGTCCAACGTGTCTCTATTGGACAACCACTTTGGTATTTCTTTGACCACTATACAAGTGTAGCTATCGCCTATTTACATTTCTAAGTTTCGTTGTCCAAACAGTGGCAAAAGGAGTTTCATTTGAAGAAAGAAGTAACTATTTCGCCAATCTGACCTATCGTCATATTTATATTTTTGGCACATAGTAGATCCTCAATAAATGAATGAGTGAATTTCACTTGCTCCTCCCAGTGGTTCTGTTTTAACCCAGCAATTATATACTTTTTTTAAGTGAGTGATGGAGTTAGAACTTGAACCCAAATCTCTGGAATAGAAGTCCAATGCTAAGTGTTAGTATAACAAAGGAAGAAGAACCTGTTCAGTCGTTTAGATTCTTTGGGTGTCAGAAGATGTAGATTAGAAAGGATGAATAGAGACAGTTTCAAGACAAAAAAAAGTGAGCCTCTCAGGCTTCCTCTGAAAAAGCTAATGTTAAAAGTCTTAAGCAAGCTTCAAAGAAAATGTCATCAGCCTTTTAAACTCTAGACAAGGGCACAAGCAAAATTATGTACATAAATATGATTGTCTTATGCACTTGTAAAAATCACCCATCATTATAAAGCAAATACCAGTTTTCCAGTTGTTACTTATCGCTCTACACTAGACATTATAAAAAAAGAATGAGACTATAGGTGCATGAAAATTAAGACAATATTATTCAGTAAATTACTCAAAATTTACTATCAATCTTTACTTAGATATATTTTAAAATAATTAAGAAAAGTTTAACTATGTTGAACCTTAAGTTCCAATTTAAAAATAATTTTCAAATATCTAGGAAGAACTAGAGAAAGCCAAGATTTCTGTAGTTAAAAATTCAATTCTTGTAAGTCTTGTAATTAGCTGGGTTTTTTTTTTTTTTCATGTATTTTACATTATTTGAAGCAAAATACTTCATGAACCTGAACTTTTCTGTTCATGGCAAAATTATAATACAACAATCCTGTTGGTCCAAACACAAAGCAGAGACCCCAGCCTACATTAACAATCTTTCCAAGGACTCAGTGCAGGCAAGAATTGCCTTGTGTTACCCTGTGGTTTTTACTGTTTGCAGTATCCTTTATTATCACGAGTTCTAACAAAGCACATTTTCTTTACATAACTGAAATTTTGAGCTCTATGTGGTACCATCGGGCTGGTCTTTTTTATGAACTCATTTGAACTGAACAGAACAAAGAAAAGACATGGCATCCAAACGCCCCATGATCCCACCAATGTCCTCTCCTGTTGTATGTCTCAGCATTCCAGGAACGACAGGTAGTCAAGAGCTGTTTCTCTTCTTTGCCTTGGCTCGTGCTGTCCCTCTAACATCCCATCTGCTCCCATCTCATTGCTCTTGGTCGGCTCCTGTTTATTCTTTCAGTCTGAGCCTAGCTGTTACCTTCCCCAGTAAGTATCCTCTGTCCCTTTCAAGTTGAGTTGGGTGCCACACTTTTACCCCTCAGTTCTCACAGGCACTTTGCCCATGATATTATAGCATTGTGACCTACTTAAGCAATGGATTCCCTTGAGAGACCAGGGCTTCTTGAGAGCAGAGACTGTCTTATTTTTTTACTGTCTTTCTTGCCTTAGCTCCTACATAAAGGCTGGCACATAGGTATTCAATAATATTTACTGAATGAATCAACAAATATGACTCCTTATTGTGGTATAATAGAAATTGACTATCTCATAGCATTATGAAAAATTTTGAGGCTCCAAATATATTTTTTAAAAATCTTCATTTTCTCCGTAATATTTTGAGAGCTATTAGAGTGCTAATGGGGAAAAAATAATTCATCTTTCCAGAACAAACTGGACACGTATAATTTTACCTAGACTCTAAATAACTCATAAATGCCCATTCAGAATTGAAGATGTTTTAAGAAAGTTAATCATTGCTGGTCAAGTACCCAAAATATTCTCACTAAAAATAAAGATTTAACTAGTGGCTAATGTCCGGGATTGATTAACAATTGTTACGAAACCTAAGAGATGAACTCTTTGTTTTTGTTTTTGTTTTGTTTTTTTAAATAACATTTATTAGTTTTCTCAGAGTGAAAGTAATTCAAACTTTTTAAAGGTTAGTTGGTGAATATAGATGAGGAAAAAATAAAAATTATCTACATTTTCACAATCTGGAAATAACCACTATTCATATTTTGATGTGTTCTTTCAGGCTGTGTTCTTCATATTTTGATGTGTTCTTTTCCTTTGCAAAAGTTTTTAGATATTAAATGCATAATTTAAAAAAACACAGGGATCATATTACTATTAGATTTTGTATCTTGCTTTTAAAAACTTATAATTTTGCCATGCCCTTATTATTATTTGAATATTCTTTGAACACGTGACTGGTAATTACTGCTTAGTATTCCAGGAAGGCCTGTCTCTATACAGGGACTAAAGCCCCTTGCACATAGCATGAGCATTCACTTTACCATCTCGCAATTGGCTCTGAACATAAGAAGGAACTACTGCATTTTAACATATGGCAGGATCCATCACTTAGAATAATTATTAGAATGTTTCTTGTTGCGATCTTTAAATAAATTCTAAATTATTTTATAGGCACAGATTGAATCAGTACCTTTAATAAAAACTTTCATTCGTTCAACATTTATACAGTTCCTACTATGAACCAGGCATGGCCTAATATTAATCACAGGAGACAGACAAAAGAAATCATTTACAACTAATCTAAACTGGCTGTCTGGACATACTTGAATCCATACCCAAATCTCCTAAATATGCCATCTGCCCAAATGTCCCCCCTTTGTTGCTGTCCTTCTGAATGAGGTCAAGACATTTACTCTTTCTGAGTCAACTTTCCTATATTTAAAGAAAGACTAGCACTACCAGCTTTATACCCAGCCCTCAAGGAATCATAATTCCTAATTCACACAACCCATTAAGAACAAAGAGCTCAGTTAATTTTGCCATGCTGGGCACTGCTAACCCTTGTAGCAAAGGATGGTAATAAGCACTATGTGAGGAGTTCTGGCTGCATTATGGCCCAGCCCTGGAGTTGCTTACAGCCCTGCAGGGGAGGTCAATACCCCAGGCAGAAACCTGCCTCCTCATTTACTGAGGAGACCTGACTCAGAAAATCCTTCTTTGCAGGCACCAAAAAGTTCATTAGGAAATGTTAATGTCACTACTTATTAGGTATTTCAAAATCCTTTGAAGAACACTTTATGGTGAACGTGCATTTGCTTTTTCGACATTCTGAATAGCATATTGAAAAAAGCCAGCCCGAGCATATCGTTTGTTATTAGGGACACTAATTCTTTTACAGCATAAGTTTGTATTATCACCTTTTAAGAGAGCCTTCCCCGTTGCAAATCCTGCTGAGTGCTCTTCCCGCTCTCATCCTCATTACATCCAAGTCTATTGACTTGGCTTATTGGGTCACAGCTCGGGATACCGTTAGGGGTCCAAGTTCAAGCAAGATGACAGATTTACAAAGTCCAATCATTGATGAAATAAAAAATCAGAACGCATAAACATATTCTAGTAGGAAATTTGCTTTTTAAAGGAAAGAGATGGGTGAGAATCTGAAAGAGAGCAAAGGAAATTAATATGCTGTAGCCCAAAAAGAATGTAATTTTTAAAATCATCGATTGCTATTATTGAATTAGAAAGGCAGTTGACTCGACTAGCACTATATTAATATTGCATTCTATGCCAAAAAAAAAAAAAACTTAACAAGGTGATTTTGTTGTTTAGAAAGTGTAATAATAATTATTATAATTACACATCTCTTAGCAATGCTATCTACTCTAGCAGGGATTTTAAAGGGTAGGAATTATTCTCTAAAGCAAGCTTCTAAAAGCTCTAATTTAACATTTAGAATTTCAATACATCATTTAAGTTGGACTCAGCTGTAGGCCTCACAGACCTGTTTTCTTTCTTCACCATGATCTATCAGCTTAGGCAGAAACCGGGAATGAACTTGCAATACTATTTTCTCTGCGTCGTTTCAATGAGGGATCAGGACATGAAATTGACCAGAAGGATTTGAATTTCTTGAAAGGGGAAAAGTCAGAGAACAAAATATCATCAACATGAGCAGTCTCCTGTTCCCCCGCCCCCCACCACCACCATCAGCTGAGACTAAAAGAATTTTCTATTTAGGTCTGTGGTAAAGTCAGTAAATTTGTCAACCTGCACCAAACTTGTTTGCTAATTTTGCAACATAGTGGTTGACTATTCAAACATTTCCAAAATGCTCCATTGTATAATTGTAAAGGTGGTTTAGGCTGGGCTAAAGAGAGGGGGATGCCATCAACTAAAAGCCATGTCCTCAGCACGTGTAGGTCATTGCATTTCCCTCGGTCAGGAAAGTTTTTAGAACAGAAAAGCAGGGCCTCTCCCGGGGGCCTGAGCAGGGAAGTCTTTTGGGGCCTCGTATTCAGGAGGGCCCCAAATTTAGATTTTTAAAAGTTATCATCAAATGAGGTTATTCATAAAGTCATTTGTATTGTACGTATGTTAAGGTGTTATTTTGTTAAATGAGAAGATTAAAAATGTACTACAATTTAGTAATCCTGTTTTGGATTTTTAAAAATATATTTGGAACCTCAAAAAATAGAAGTGACCTAAGGTTCTATGGATATCTGAGAGGCTCTGTCTAAGGGGAATTAGAAAATTGTTAATTTTTACTTTTATGTTTATAATTAATTTAGTAGGTGGCTCTTTTGGATAATATTCAATATTACCTCCTTTTATTCCTTATTTTTTATTCTGTAAATTGAGATTAATAATTACATAATCATGAAGAGATACAGCATAGCTAAGCTTTCATCACTTTGCAAGTGAGGTAGTAACTCAACTCACCTTCAGAATAACATGGAATTTTGCTATGTCAATGATTTAGGAAGATTTCTGTAAATTTTTTGCATGAATTTTCTTCTTTTTTAATGTAATCATATTAAGAGAGATGTAAATGAAGAATTTGGAGTGTCAAAGCATGACATTAAAAAAAATCACAAATTCTATTCATCGCTCTAAGCGTGAAGCACAAAAACCAGGGGGTAAATCCTATGTTGAAAAGAAGTAATCAAAATCTTGTTTTTAATTGCGGTTGTGCTACTGTCTTTCATTTTTAGGAATGACTTAGTAGGTCAGACAGACATTTATCTACTATACTATAAAAAGTTGTTGGATTAATGTGGTTTTTTTTTTATATTTGGAAGCACTAATATTGGCTGTAGGATGAAGACAGATATATAATCTTGGTACTTGATCTGCTTTATTAGATTTTGAGTTTACTATAAAGTCTGAAAATGATAAAAGGTAACTAACTCTTCTTGGAGAATAAGGCATGATAAAAACAGTGTGATGTAGAAAAATTAAAAAGAAACAGAAGCAAGAAAAAAGGTAAGTGACCTGAAAGGAAATTGAAGCAGGAGCCGTGTGAATGCAGATACAAAGGTAGTACCAAATTATTAGTTTGGTTTCTTAGTCATCACTGTTTCTACTCATCTTCTTCCAATTTGGCTAAAAACAGATTCTACTTCCAAGTATTATTTTTTTCTATGACTATAATTAGAAATTTGGGTACAGTCATGATGAGAACAAGAAGTGTTCTCCTCAGTGTCTTCCCCAGTGTCATTGCAAAATGCCATGATGGTCTGGCTAAGAGATTTTTTTTTTTTTTAAATTGTTGACCAATTTTGACTTGATCCAGCTGTACTTTCTCTTCAAAGACATTGTCGAAACAAGATGATCAATAATTTTTAAATATGGACAAGAAAAATTCTACTATAATGCATAAGTATGATCTGAATCACTTAATTTATTTTGAGCCAAAAATTTTGTACTTTCAATAAATAACATATTGGAATATACATTCCAGGACCTTCTCTGTACTATTTGAAAATGATGGACACAGATTGATGGAAGGGGTGCTGAAGTCCATGAGTTATCACCATATATTGTCTTTCTCCATCTCTATTTTATTGCAAGTTTCTGTTCCTCATAGAATGATCACGTAAAATGTATAGCATGTATTGTTAGCTAGTGAAAGTGATAAATAGAAACAGTAGTACAAGAAAGAGTCAAACTACTGCTGACCCTAATTCAAATTCTTTCCATCTGCCTTTCCTTCTGCCATCATTCTCGGGCAGGTAAATGTTGCCAAAGCCAAACCATCAGTCAGCCTCCTCACTGTCCTCCTTGTCCTGGCCTCCATCTTTACCCCATCATCCCACTTGCACTGCTTCTCTTCTGATTTTCTTTAGAAACTTTCAAGAGATCCTCATCACTAAAAGTCTAGATTTCCTAGATTTAATGGCTATGCCATTCTATTCTTCTGTTTTTGCTCCAGAAAGTCTCCAGTGCAGCCAAACTGGTTCTCTCTGTTGCCAGAATATGTTTTTAGCATTTCTGCATTTTTCATCCAGGATGCCTCTCCTTTAACTCTCTACCTATTGGAATTTCACCTGGACTTTAATGCCCTCCTCAAGGTCCATGGGCTCCCTGAAGCCTCCTTGGGTGGCCTCAACCCCTGGGGACTCTTCTGTAGTCTTGGAGCATATTGTGCAATTCTAACATTAATTGTGTTACAGTCTGAGAAGCCAGGTATCCCTTTACTGGACATATCTTACCCCCTGCAACTCCCCTATGCCTCTCTCCAGACCAAGTCTCACATACCTGTTCTTGGTGCCCCTTTATGAATTCCCTATGTGAAAGATCAGTTGAAGTGTTTATCTCATTGCTCAGAATTGCTTCATTATTCCCTACTCACATATTTTTCATTTTACTCATTTTGTAAAGTCTGTACATATTCTGGTCCATTACGTCTTTCTATGGTGATATTTGAATTAAATTGGAGCCTAACTGAATATGTTGTAAAAATCAAAAGAGTATAGATCTATTATCAAATATATATAAAATTATATCATGGTATAATTTTTAAGCAATATTCAGAACATGAAACTATAATGTTGTCTGTATTTTCCTTATGAAAGGAAAGTTACCATGAGTTTTGTCAAGACCAGACCATCCATTTCTTCATTAATT
>NW_006439717.1:2817694-2834401 GCF_000325575.1 Pteropus alecto
GGGGGAATAACAACAAACAATTTCCTAAACTATTTTAATTTAGCTAACTTTTGTTAAATTAGTGTTTGTATGTATATATTTGATTTTTGAGTCATTGTTAGGAAGGTTTTGTGATAAGAATTTTGCAATTAGAGTAGGTTCAAAAGAAATATAATAGGACCCTTCATTGAAGTTTCCTATGTGTGTTTTTTATTTTAATTCAAGATGGCAATTTACTATAATTATTTATTACATTTGAAGAAGAATAAAATGGTAGGGAAACCAAAACTATGAAATTTTTTTTTTTCATTTTTATTTTTTACACCTATAGCATCTGGTCTTACTAGGTGGTCTCCCATCCAAGTACCAACCAGGCCCGACCTTGCTTAGCTTCAGAGATCAGATGGGATCGGGCTTATTCAGGGTGGCATGGTTATAGACTCCAAAACTATAAAATTTTAAAGAAGTAAAACTTTAGATATTTATCCATTTATCTCCATCTTATTTCATATGAAGATATCATAGTATAATATTCACATTTTGGAATACATTTATTCTTTTTCAGTTGACCCACTATCAAATGAGATTTTACTAGGATACAAGTATTTAATTTTCTAACAATTATTTCAGTTTTTTGCTTGCTTAATCTTATACTCATTTGGTAACTTTGCAAACAGAAAGAAATCTTAAATTGGAAAGATCACAATTAAATAATGGAAGTTATTTGAAAAAAAATATTCTTTAAATTTCTCTGAAACTAAAATTAGTGTATACTTGTTATCCCTTTTTTCCCTAGACCATAATAATTTTTATCTGATAAGGGACTAAACTAAAGGGCAACACTGAAAAATAAAGAACAAGTTAACTAAAAGGCAAATAAAAGTAAGTATATTGTATTAAAGTTAATAGACCAAATGAGCACATTTGACAAAGAAAAGAAAAATGGGACACCTCATCAATTGGACATTTTGTTTGTTTAATGTCTTGCATCAACTTAAGAATTTCTTACTCAAAGAACAATGTTTAATTGTTTCTTCTAGAAATAAGGAATTAATGCAACTGTAGTAATCTAGCATTTCTTCTGATTATCAGATTATTCATTCATGTTATAAAAATTTCTTTTCAATACATAAATTCTCAGTTTTAAATATTAAAAATATATGAATTTCTTAATGTATAAAAATCTATTGAAAAGGCAAAGAACCCTTAATTCTGGATTGATTTTTAATGTTTTTCTCACCTTTCTTTCAGAATAAGTCTACTTGATACTTTCCGTAACAGAATAAATTATTTGCCAACACATTTTAACTCTCTCTGATATGTGGAAAGCCAAGTAGATTTTTTTGAAAGGAGGAAAATGTCTGTTTAAAATTTTTTAAAAAACTCCAAACAGAATTCTGCTTACTCAGCACACCTCTGGAATGGTAGCAGTGGCTGACAGGGCTTATGATTTCCAACCTCATGCATGGCACCTTGAATAACTTAGTGCTATTTGGAAGTGTCTGTCATTCTACAACATTTTCTCTAAATAAGTCAATAATTCAAAAGAAAATAACTCTTATGTTGTATAATTAATATTTTTTATGCATTTTGATTATAGTATTTCATTTAACAGTCTGACTCCATAACTATATTATTGTTGTTTTACTTTGCCTTCAGTTCATAAATCTTTGAAAAATGACCATTTCTAGATTTATTAGTCAAACAACCTATAGTATCTTGATATAGAATGACATTACTCAAGGTAGAACTTTCAGTAAATGAGTATTTTGTTGTATAAAAGCCAAAATTCTAAAAGCAAATAGAAATTGGTGTAACCGGTGTTTAATCCAAATGTAAAACAGTAAACTGATTTAGCTTCTCTTTTTTTAAAGAGCTGACGCAAGTTGGACAGAGGGAGGTGTTGGGACGAGGTGGTGGTGGTGATTGGCTTGTCTCCCTCACGCCCACTGGTCTTTAAATCATTGTCTAGATGCCCAAAGTTTCATATAAGTCAATTCTGTTTTAGAGTTCTGCTATTCTGAACAGTTCCAGAAAGACTGAACAGTACTGGAGGAATAATTAAGGTAAAGTTCTTTTTACATGGATATATGCAGTGTTAAAATAATGCTTCCTTTCTTCTTTTTATGGTGTTGACTATTTATTACAAATTAAAATGCTTGAAAATACTACTTGGGTAATTTTTCTCATTAAAAAAAGATCAATTTACTATAATGTCAGACATTGAAATTATTTACCCAGATCCTGACTGCAGTGTTCTTTTGCAGATAATTTTAGGTTTGAGCACAAAATTAGGGCAGAGGATAATAGGAAAGGAAAACATGGCAAAACTGGCAGGCAACAAGAGTTTAGTTATTTACATCTCCTGATTAGTCACTGAATAAAGTGAAGAGTCAGCATAATTTGTCTTAGGAAAAAATATAAAGTTTTAGAAGTACGTTCTCAATGTTATGACACTAAAGATTTTCTTTATCTTGAAAACAAAAACACCCACGAAAATTTAGACTAATCAAAGAAGGAACATTATATGCAACAGATGTGAAAGGCTGTGTTACTGTCAAATGAAAAAAAGAGTCATGTTTCGCCTTGTCTTCTTATGTGACCATTTTAATGGAATATTTGTAGAGAAAATTTACTAGAAGAAACTGAGAAATTGAATAAAATGTAAGCATAGCTTTAGATCTTGAAGGACTAAAATCAAATATCTAAAACTAGAGCTATGATCAAATTTATTAATCGGACAGGGAGAATTCTCAGTGGATTTAGGTATTTTTGTATTTGGAGCATCTTACAGAGCATATGGTGATGGTTTTAATTAAATGCCCAGGTGATAACAAAAGTAAAAGTGCTTCATAACTCAGTGAAAAAATATTTGCCCTGATGATATATATTGTATTCACAGACAGTTGGCTGAAAAAAAGCTTTATTTTTGATAAACTGAAGAAATTTTCTAGAAAAGATTTCCATTTATTTTACCAAGGCCAAGTTTTTCCAGTTATTCAGATGTATATTAAGAAAATATTTTGGGAATTTTTCTGCAAGTCTTTATATTTATACTCTTAGGAAGTATATCAGTAACATTTAAATACTGAGACATATAGTTTTGAGGGCTAAACTCTTGAGTTTTATTTAACCATGTTATACAGTATGCTTTATGGATTATTGAAGCTATTATTTGAAATATATGAGTTACTTTAAAGAAAGTGAAATTATTTATTTTCTGGGAAAAATAGTACCCTAGGGGTGGTTTACTATTGGTTATATAGAATGCAGACATTTTGGAATTTACTATATCCACATTTCATTATAGATTATTAAATATCATGTATTAACATGTATAGCATAAAGAGTTCACTATGTGAATTTCATCTATGCTACATATCCCTGTACATTTGTGGAAACTAACTACTGTTTGGAGAAATAAGAAATAAATTTTGTGCAAGAATTTAAGATGTTTCTTAATGTTTAAGATGACTAGAGAATCTATGTCATCTAAAAGCAGAGCTAGAAAGTTTGTAAGCAAAACAACATATTCAGATTTTATGAATAGCCCTTTATATCTCAAGTGGTTGCTTTAATTCTTATATTAGCAAGCATGTAATATTCTTAGCAAAAGGAAAAGACCTCAGCATAGGGTTATTTATTTTAACTTTTCTGGTTCTCCCTAGATATTATTTCTAAGCTGTGTCTAAGCAGAGGAAAGGAATAAAAATGCTAACACATTAGCACCAGCAATAGGGAGTCATCAAGTAAATACCGTTCTGCTGTTATTGGCAGTTTCTTTTTTAGGATGTACCTCAGACTGTATGTAGTGATTGCTTTTTAATAAGTTAATTTCTGTGAAAAAATCATGCCAGAGACTAACAAGCCATCTGACTATCAATGTGTGACTAAAATGGCAGTGTTGGGGAAATTGTTTAAGAGAATTTAACATAAAAGTAATATTAGATCGTTTTTACTGTCAAAGTTATGTTCATATATCTCAGATACATGTTGGATGTAGATTTAAATCAGATCCTTGGATCCAAGGTAATTTAGCTTTTAGATGTTTCATGACCAGCTATATCCAGCTTGCTCAACAAAAGGGTAAATGACATATAAGCCTATCTGCTACCTAAATCTAGTTTTCAGAGTAAATTGGTCACAACTGGGTTGGTATGAAAGACAAAATAGGTAGGGATGGTGGGAAATGCTCTGAAAATGTTAGCTCCCTTTTTACTTTTACTTATCAGGTAAAATAAATGTTTGCAGTAACTAGGGAAGGTCATAACTTTTGCCTTTTGACTCAAGGACAGTTTTGCTTTCCAGATTTGATGTCTTTCTTTGAAGTTAGACAACATAAGTAAAAATTTGAGAGATCTGCTTTTTTGAGAATTTCTTATCCTGTTTCTTAGGTACCTATTTAAACAAGACATTATAAAGTTTAATAACAAGAATTTGGATATAAAGAATTAGTAGTTAGGATATTTAGATATCTCTTAATAAATGTGATAAAACAGTCTTCTAATGGTGATAGTATTCTAAATATTTTTATTTCAAGTTTTAATTTTGCATCTTCATGAATGGGTGAACTGAAGCAATAGTGCAGAAGACTACACACTGGAATATCTAGTCTGTTTCTGAAAAATAATTTTGTATCACAGAGAAACTTAACTTCATTGGAGAGAAAGGCTAGAGTACACACAGTTCTGTCAAATCAAATTTGATTTTTCTATTAGAATAACTTTGAGCGTTTGTTGTACAACAAAGCTGTTCTTTCTTCTGGTAACCAGAGGAAAACATTTCCATTTCTCTTTGAAATTATAAAGGAATAACAAGATTTCATACTTGTTTCTGTAAAGGAGATCATATAAAGTTGCACTGGTCTTAGTAGAATATAACACCCAGCACTGTGCTAGATGTTGAGAATATGTAGAGTCTGCAAACCTGGGATCATTTCCACCTTCATGAAGCTTTCTGCCTAGTGGAAGAAATAGGTATTTATCAAATAATGACACAACTAAAAATGTAAATGCAAAGTGTGATAAATACTGTGAGGAAGAGAACATACTACAGGAGCATATTATGGAGGATCTAGTTTAGATGTGGGGCCTTTCTGACCATGTGACATTTAAAGATTTTTTTTTTCAGGTTCTTTTAGTTAATTTTGAGAGACACCTGGGTTAAGAATGTGGGAAAGAGCATTCCAGGCAGAGGGAACAGCATGTTAAAAGATTCTGAGGTGGCAATGGGGACATGAAAGAAGCCTCATATATCCAGTTGGTGAGGGTAGGTACGATTAAATATAGGACTAAAGAGCTATGCCTGAATTAAAGTATGTAGAGCCTTACAGCATATTAGAAAATCTCACTTTATTTTAAAAAGCGATGAGAAAATCATTTTGGGGCTTTAGCAAGTAGTCATTTGGAATAACATAATGGTCATGGAAAAAGAAGTAGATGAATTTTAAATAAATTTTGAAAAAAGGATTGATAGGACTTGGTGATAGATTAGATTTGGGAAGGGGGATTCAGGATAGAGTAAAGAGAAAACAATAAGACGTTTTAAGCAAATGAGTGGTATGATATAAATTTTGTTTCCAAAAGATCACTCTGGTGAAGTCAGGTAGGCAAGAGAGGATTCAAGGACCTCAGTTAGGATTGTTACAATTGACAATGTAAGAAATGATGGTAGCTTAGACGAGAGTAATGGTGGAAGAAATGGAAGTAGACTAATTTGAGAAATAGTTTAGTTACTTGTAAAATCAACCAGACTTTGTAAAGGACTGGATTCTAGTGGTAAGAAAGAAAAATTTATAATAGAAGACTGGTATTTCTGGTTTGTGTAGCTGGATAAAGGGTGACAACATTCTTTGGATGGGAAAGATTGAAAGAAGAGAGAACTGTCACAAGTTAGACTTTTATTTTATTTTTTAAACTAATTAATTATTTAATTATTTCATTGAAGAAATTATTTTAATTTTTTCCCCATCTACCTTCCCCTCCGCCCTGCCCTCTGACACATTGATTTTAAACCACCTTTGAAATATACAAGTGTATGTATCAATTAGGCCATGGGACACATGGAACTAGAAACCAGAGTAGAGGCCTGGGCCAAAGATGTAACTTGAAGAGTCCTTGGTGTATAGTCTTGGAAGTAGATTGGAAAAAGGAGAACTTAGGACCTAGCCTTGAGGAATTCAAGTAATAAGACAAAATGATGTTTTTTAAAAGGAAAAAACCCACGAAATTCTGAAAAATAATAGTGGGGTCATTAACAAAAGAAGTTTTGAAGAATCCCTAGAAGCCAGAAAGCAGATAGAGCTGGAAAAATCTGTGAAATAGAAAAATCTGGGACCAGAGGGTACTCAGTAGCAGTTCAAGTCAATATATACAGAGAGGAGGCATGGGTCGTGGGAAACCAATGATCATGTATTCACCAAAGACCATTAGTGATTAACTTGACCTCCAGCTGCTTTGTTCTCCCAGGAGGTTGGAGGGTGGGACTGAAAGTTCCAACCCTCTGATCACATGGTTGATTTTCCTGGCAACCAGCTCTCATCCTTAGAAGCATTCCAAAAGTTGCTTCACTAACTTAAACTCAAGTGTGTCTGAAAGGGACTCCTTTCACCTTTATCATTATTATTTCAGGAACTGGGAACAAAAACTAAAAACTAAATATTAATTTACTGTATTACATTAGTAGCTCTACCTGGAAACCAGGGATAAAGACCAAATATATATATCCTACTTTATCACAATATCACACAGCAGTTCAAATTTGTTAATTTGGATATGACATCAAGGAAATATCTCTGAACACTGAACAGAAATAGAACAATTTAGCAATATAGATTAAAAGGTCTAATTTATTTTGGAGTAAATACAGGGGAAGAAACAGTTTTTAAATAGAATATTTTTCTGATTAAAGGAAAGATATGTCTCTTAATTAAATGGGTTCCCCACGTGCAGAGTTAGATAAATTTTTAAAACTACTCATACCTATTTACATTCTGGAGAAGTTTCTGATAATGATAAGGAGAAAAATTCTAAAGTCCTTCAGAAGGAAAAAATAATCAAAGAAATGAGAGTCAGACTCATCAGTGGAAGCCAGAAGTCAAGAGATAAGTGTCTTCCACATTATGAAGGGAAATTATTTTGAATCTAGAATTCAAACAATCAACCAAGTTCGAGGACAAATTAAAGACATTTTCCAACATGAAACAACTCAGAACTTTCGTTTGCAAACATGGACACATTGTGCGAAAAAAAAGTCATTCAAGGTGGTATTTCAGTACAATGCAAAACAAGTTGAAGAAAGAAGATGAAATGGCATTCAGGAAACATTGGCACTGATGAGAACCAGAAGGTGAAGGAGCAAAACATTCAAAAGATAAAAAAAGTATGGAAAATTCACTTTTTAAGTTTGAGTAATATAGGATCATATTTCATTTATTATAGTCAAATCTACCACTTGGCTCTTCGGGACATATTATTTACACAGTTATAATGTTGTAAGTCCTGATTACTCATTTTCAGTGATTAGTAAACAACCTGTAGAAAATGATGAGATTTGTTTTACAGAAAAGTATGAAAATAATGTAAATCTCAACATTGTAAAAGTATTTCATTAACTAAAACAATTAGTGTGTGAGAAAGGAGAGAAAAAGGTATGCTAATTTTTTATCTTCCATAGGTACCTGTTGAGTTGATAAACCCAAGTCAGAGAAGTTTTAGTGAGTAATTTAAATTTAGAATGATTAACTTTAAATGAAGAACTTAAAACATAAACTGTCATTAGTGGTTGCTGCTGGGAAGTGAAATTGGTCTCTGTGATGGGTGAGAGAAACTTTTGTAGTTATTTAACACAAATTTCTATTTTTCCTTTTAACCATGTCTTATGCATGTCTTAATTCTATTCTCTCTTGTGACTTTCAAGATTTTTCTTTTTATCTTTTATGTTTTATACTTACACTACTTCATATTAATGAATATATTCATTTTTCCCCTCCTGCTTGAAGTACTGTCTGCTTTTTTTAAATCCTGAGAACTATTATCTTTTTCAGTTCTGATCAATTCTCTGCCATGGCTTTCTATTTTGTCTCTCCCTAGTCTCACAATTCTCTCATATTAGAATAACTATTGGAATATGTTTTAACTTCTTATTCTTATTCTCCCCCAATGTATTTTAACTTTATATTTTTCTTTCTTTATTTCTTTTTGATGTAATTTGAGTGATTTCCACAGATCTATCTTCCAATTTCATTACTCTCCCTTCAGCTAAGTTTTCTTTATTCCAATTACTGCGATTTTTGTTTTGTTTTGTTTTGTTTTTTTGTTTGTTTGTGTATTTTTTATAGTTCCTTTTTGGCTCTTCTTCAAACCAGCCTGATCTTTTACAATGTTCTTATTCCATGGTTGCTATTCATCATTTTGAATTTTTTTTTATTACTTTTTATTTATTAATTTTAAAGTCTCTTTTAAATTGATTTGCTATTTGTAGTTACTCATGTATGAATCATTTCTCATGCCTATCGACATTCATCCTGATGAGTTCCTATATGTTTTTTGTAACTTTTCGAATTTAGAGTGAGAACTCATCTCAAGTGTGAGTTGCCTTCCACAGATGTGATGCTGTACCCCTGAATTGTATAAGCATTCCCAGGTGGAATTTTTTTCCCCCATATTTTTCAGGAGATTTACAAATTTCATGAACTCTGAAACAATTTTTATATTAGTTTCCCTGATCAGCATTTTTTGTACCAAATGAGTAGTGCACATTTCAGAACCACACCTTCCAAGAGTGATCGTATTTCTCCCAATATAATGGTTCATCAAGAATTGAATGATTTAATAGTAAAAATTTCAGAAGAAATTTTATCAACAACATTTATTACACTTTTTTTTCACGCAATGCCAGTCCGCCCCTTTTCACTTTACAGTTGAGAAAAATGAGGTCCAAAGAATTTAAATAAGTTGTGCTGAGATCCAATGAATTAAAGGTGAGCAGAACCTAAGACCTGGATCTCTTCGTTGTTAAAACACATTATAATTTTGTGTAGATGGTGATTGATGTTGATTCAAAGATAAATCTGTACTTCCTATTGTTACTATTCTTAACTTTGGCTTCCTGATGCAAGTGCCTGTAAAGTGACTCCCTACTCCTGGGCATATCCTGTGTTGCATGTTATCAAGCATTTTGGTGGCGTTAATTCTTTCATGTATAATTAGCAAATGAAAATGGTCATCTTCATATGTTACTGCTAGTAGAGATCTGCATTGGCGGATCTTCCTTTGTCAACAATTTATTTTTCTCTTCCTTTCTCTTAAGTCATGCAAACTGCTTACAAATAACTAAAGCTTCTTGAAGATTGCTGCTTTGTCTTAAGAGTTATTCCCGCCACCAGGGTGACTAGCAAAGCACCTGCCTCTGTTCATATACATGGGCACTCCATAAACATTTGCTGATTTGGCAATTTATTAATAATTTTTTTCTCTTCCATTTTCCCTCTTTGTGTTGGGTAAAGGAAAGTTTGTGGGCATATTTATGTAAAGTTTTCAGGAGTATACTTACTTTCCAGGTCTTTACAGAGAGCATACACAAAATAGGTGATGCATATTCATTTATTTCATTTAAAGAAAATTACAATGATTTGTTTTGTGTTCTATTTGCAGAACAGAGAGTACTGGACACCAACACAAAGTGGAAGAACCTTAAGCTGAAGGTACAGTATATTGTTTACACTGAAGGAGCTCGTGTGTGGACAAGAAAGTGCTGACAGCTGAAATGGATCCTGTGGAACTGAGAAATGTCAACATCGAACCTGATGATGAGAGCAGCAGTGGAGAAAGTGCTCAAGATAGCTACACCAGCATGGAAAATTTAGAAAAGGCAGCAATGAGCAGGTACGAAGTTTAAAATGAACAGGTTCTATGGAAAAATAAGAAAGGAAAACAAGATTCTTGTCAGGAAGAATTAGATTTATTTCCTATTTGAGAGACAACAATGATATTGATGTTAACACATCAACTACCTGATCCTGAAGTACATATTATTATAGCATTTATATGTCAATCCTTTGGTGACTAGTTTGGAATTGAAGTTACAATGTTCCCATCCCCACTAATAATATATAATAATTTAAATTATATTAGCCTATCACTTTTCTTATCTTTTGGACCATTCTCTTTTACATTCCTCTTCTTTGACTATCCTCTCAATGTTGCTACATCTCCAGAGTTCTGTAGGGATAGTTTTCTAAAAGCGTCTGATTCACAAGCTCATTCATAACTGTGATGGTTTCATCCACTAAACGTGTCTCCAGCTTGTTAGACTTCTCCACTGAACTCCAAATCATTTATATCCACCGTCTACAATACATCTCTACTGGATGACTCATGTTTGAATTGCCTCATTTATAATTAGATATAGTCAAACTTGTAATGCTAATATAGAACTTTTACAATTCCCTTCAAACCCTGCTCTTCTTCCAGTAATCCCCATCTGGTCAAAAGTCATTATCGTTCTGTAACTCAACCAAAAGAACCTAGTTGTCAACTTTGGCTCACTCCCTCCCCCAAATAGCACATTCAATATTTGACTATATCTAATTGGTTCTACCTCATTAATGCTTCAAATGCACCCTCTTCTCTGTATCCATTGTATTGTGATCTTACTTTAGGCCCTCATCCTCTCTCACCTGTCCATTAGAACAGCCCTAATTTGTCCCCCTGTCATACATTTTGTTCAACAACTCTACCTCCTTAAAAAGTAATCTTTTACAATTGCAAACTGACTCATGTGTCATCCCTGGATAAAGCCTTTCAGTGACTCCCCATTAACTATAAGATAAAGATGAAACTATACATTGCTTGGCATGGAAGGACCTTCATGATCTGTCCCTGACCAAGCTCTCCTGTCTTGGCTCTTGCCAGCTCTCTGTTGTACCCTATTCTCCAGCCTTGTTGAGCCACTCACAGCTCCCTGTGCCTTTATGCATTCTGCTCTGTCTGCCTGGAATGCCTTCTTGGTGTCACATAACCACCTTCCCTTTATTCTCTATCGACTCTACTCATCTTTATCTCAATATCAGGTCTCCTATGAAGACTTTTTCCAGATAGAAGTGGCCACCCTCTCCTTTGTGCACTCTTTTTCTCTATCCAGATATGCACGATGCCACTACTACAAGTTAATGGCTTCTGTGGCTCCAGCACATATCACACTGCCTAGTATGTAGTAGGTACACGATAGTTATTTGATAAGTAAATTAATTTCTTAAAAAAGGTTATATATTACAAATTATGCATGACTTAAGACACTCAGAAGGTTACACGTGAAACTAATATAATATTATATGTCAACGGTAATTGGAAAATAAAAAATTATTTTTAAAAAGATACTTAGAAGGGACTTTTTGACCAAATCAAAGCCTGAAGTAGAAACTATTATCCTCAGACAAGGATGTCTCATTTCACTTACAATATCCAGAAAAGGCCATCAAGAGGAAGCACTGTTCTTCCTTTAAGGAGTCAGTGCAGTAAATTTTAGGGTTGTTGGATTAGAGAAGCCCTGGAGATGTAAATTATAGCACTTTCTAGCAGGAAAAAGAGTGTGATAAAACATGGGGCTTTGGAATCTGCATAGTAATTGCCTAACTTTGGAAAAGATATTTATCTTCTTTGAGCTTCAGAGAAAAATGCAGAATGGCAAACTAGCACCTACTTTCCTAAGGATAAAATGAGTACCTAGAATATAGATGATACTCAGTAAGCTTTCATTATTCCTCCTCTATTTCATCTCTCAGTATATTGATCCAAATCTGAGGGCTCTTTTGTTTCTGAGAAGGATGCATATAGATATGAGCTCTGCAGAGGTGGCCAAGCTGACGAGGACACCATCCTAAGAACAGTCCTTACAGAGCCATTCCATTTGGTCCTCCAAAAGCCATAATGGAAAGAACAAGAATGCTTTTGTTACACTTCATACGACATGTTCTGGACAGCTCACAGGGACTTACTTTGTAACTCCTTCCTCAAATACAAGTCATCATTTCGCAATTTTATAATTATTTTTAAAAGATGGGTTTTGTTTCTGTTTTGGTTTGGATTGATCCCTTAAATGTAAATTTTTGAGAAATTCAATGTAATGCATCTATTTGAAATCATTATACTTGTGTTTTCAATATATGTTGGGTTTGGTATCAAAACATTTAAGACAGTGGGCACATTTTTCATATTTTTTATCCAGTCTTGGCATGTTTTATGACTACAGCTCATCCCATGCCCAAATAAGAACATGCAAATGCCTCATAAAAGAAATCTAATTACTTTCACATTCTAAATTTTAAAAGCTACTCATGGACTAAAGGATTCTAGTTTATTGCTTAAGGTTAAAAAAATTAGAATGTTGGATATTCCAGAGTTCAAATCCAGAAGACACTTTTGTTTTTATAATCCTTATGCTCATTTCATCTTATTGTCTCAGATTCCAATTGTGAATATTATATACCAGTCTTTATATAGCAAGTATATTAACTATAGACTATTTAAATACTGCACGAAAAGGGGGTGGGTGCAGAGATGGAAGAAGGCAGCATCGGAAAGCATGAGAAATAAGAAGAGAATGCCAGGAAAAGTTTCTAACTTGTATGTGCACCATAAGGTTCTAGAAAATCCACTCTTAGGGTTCTAGAAAAGCACATAAAACTTTGTCATTTTGTCTTCTAGTTCTATCTACACCTAACATTGTTCTCTATTCTCAAAAAGTAAACTTGTTACTTTTCTTCCTCACAAGATTATTTTCATGATTAGTTCCTATTATTAAAGATAATTTGTACAGATCTCTTATAGTTATTTTGTACTTTTTAAAAAATTTCTAAGGGTTATTTGAATAAAACACTCTCCAATTACTTAATCTTACTCTCTTGTGCAAGAAATGCCCCCAAATTGCCATCTATCTGATTATAAAGCACTTTTAAGAAGCATTCATAGTTGAGCATTTCATATGACAGAAAAAAAGCCTGTGTGATATTTTATAGTGTCAAAATACAATGGTGGCAGCTGGACTCATTAGTCAAGCCTTCTGGAAATGTGGCTAGTACTAGATTCATATCCTCAAAACCCCTGACATGCAACTGCAGGAGCTGACCAGTATAGTTAAGGGGTGCGCAGCTTCCAGCCTGAGTTCACATAGACCACAGTCACAACGTTCCATTCATGAATAGTGACATTTTAAAGTCCTGCTTCCCTCTCAACTCTTCTACTAATTCATTGGCTTTTTAAATGTTTTTCTAGCTTTGTCTATTGTCTAATAACCCAAGCACATTTTCAGAGTAATTAAATACACGCACATGAAAATAACCAAACACAACACAGAGCTACCATTCAACCACTTCCCAGCAAGGGCTATGCGAATAAATTGGTGGAGCAGAAAAGTACCAGTTATAGGGCCCTGCCTGGGACTGCGTGGCACCATGGAAGACCCTAGACTTGCAGTCTGGTGCGGTGGGCATGCTTCTTCACTTATCTTAGTCACAGTTGCCTCATCTCTAGAGCAGGGGTGTGAAAGACCCTCTCATTGGGATATTTGAGCATCAAATGAAATGAAGATCACAGTGCCTAGGCATTTATAAATATTTATTGAATTAATAAAATCATCTGATTATGATGTGATAGTAGTTGAGAAACCTCAGTCACGACTCTGTAGCCTTCCTTTGGAAGGTCTCTAAATGGGAACAAAATTAGCTCTAATTATTTTCTTTCTTGCATAGTTAATGTGGAGAGGAGAAATGTGTCTTTAAAAAGTTTCAATTTAAAACAGTATTTTCTTCTTTTACAAATTCCTCTCTCCCTCCCAAAGTGTGTTCATAACTGGAGCTCAGTCTTTGGTCTGGAAGGAACACTAGTATGAAGGAGGAAAAGGAAAGAAAAGTTTTAGCTATCTTATTTTTCCTCCCCTTATTCAGTCACTTAGATCACCTGAAACCTAAATATAATTCAGAGCATTTACTTACATGTTCTTACTTTCTTATTTTCCCTTTTGTATGCGTGTTCAGTCAATTTGCTGATGAAGATGCTGAAAGTCAGAAATTCCTGACAAATGGATTTTTGGGGAAAAAGAAGCTGGCAGATTATGACGATGAACATGTAAGTGAACCTCTGCTTTCAGGCAGTAAACAGGACTTGAGGGTGTCTGATCTACCTAGCTCTCTGTGGGAAAACAGTGTGACTGAAATTTTCCAAGCCTTGATCAGCACATTCTTTGTTTATTCAGGCCCTTACTGGAATAGGGGCTTGTTTTTCCTGTTCGCCATATGGCTGCATAAATCATTTATGAAATTTATTTGTTTTTTAAAGAAATCATTCTAACCCAAATGTAATCTGCAATCATACATGCTTTCTCTTCTTTATACTACTCAACCCGTGTTTTTTATTTTTACTGAGACCCCTGCTAAAGCCAAGCACTACATTCCATTGAAAATTACATGCTTTTATTGAAGTTGAGTCAATAAAAAGCTTTTATTCACTGTGATTTTATCTTAGTCTTCAATCTTAGACTATAATCTCCTCCAGTAAAGATAATATGAGAATAAGAATAATCCAAAAACGGTTTATCCTTTGGCAAATATTTGCTTATGATGCATTCCTTTTCCTTCAAGCATCCTGGAACCACCTCCTTTGGAATGTCTTCATTCAACCTGAGTAATGCCATCATGGGCAGTGGAATCTTGGGTCTATCCTATGCCATGGCCAACACAGGGATCATACTTTTTATGTAAGTGAATGGACATATCCACATTTGGTTCAAATCCCGTGCATGCCTGGTGTTCTTTCAATTCACAATCTAAAGTTTTATCTTTGTGAACAGGAATAGTCTGAGAAAGTATTAGCATATTCCTCTTGCTTTTTGATAAAATAGCAACCTGAGGAATAATCAGAGCAGTCTAACCATAGTACCTAATCAACCATCCCTAATCAAATGGCAGAAGCTTCATGTACTCAACCACCCAGTGATGGAGCAGCCCCACCAGACCATAGAGCCATTTTAAAAAGTAATTCATTGTTCAGTGCTTACTTAAAATAACTTGGTGTTTAGTAGTCAAAAGATCTTTCCCAGAAGCAAATCTGACTTTATGATACTCTTAGGGAAAAGACCCCATACCAAACCAGGTTTACAGAGCTCTGTATGCCCTGGTCCCATGTCACACTCCATCCCCTGTGTCCCTGGACACCAGATATACTGGGCACACTGGCCTTCTCTCCATCCCATGATGGTGCCATGTTTTCTCTCACCACAGGGCCTTTGCACATGACCTTGGAATCCTTTTCCCTTTCCATCTAGTTAACTCCTTATATCTCAGCTCATCCTCACCTCTGTGCTGCCTTCCCTGTGACCTCCATGACTGGGACAAACCACTTTATTATACTCTCACCAGTTTTAATATTTCAGTATAATTGTCTAATTCATTTGATTAATATCTATCTCCCTTGCTACACTAAAATCTCCAGAGAGTTGAGCCCATGCTTGTTTTTATTCACCACATGTCTGTCCCTAAGACCAAGTACATTGTTTGGCACAGGGAATATTTGCAGAGTGGCACAAGTTTATTCTTAAACCTATCCACTTTAATCAAACATGGTCAAATGCTGCCTAAGGGTAGTAATGTCACATAGCCGAACTAGGGGATGGATACTGCATTGTTTGTGACAGACAGCCACAGATGTTTGTGAGCATTATGTACTGCCTGGTATTTTCCAAGACACAGTTGGCAGCACTGGAATTCTTCACAGGAATAAAGTCTAATGTTAGTCAGGCATCAGTGTGAATGCAGATCATAATCTCTAATGCAATGCTAGAGCATTAAATAACTGTCTAAGAATGCAACATTTATATTACAAATATATGCTATTTATGTTCTGAACATCACTAATGATTAGATAATCACACAAATATTTGAGGGCTAAGGATCAGGCAGGACTATAAATGTTTACATCGTGTTAGTGCTTTCATTGAAATGTTTTAGTTACGATGTTTTTTAGCTGAGTGGATGTCTACATCAACTTTACTTTTATAAACCATATTTGAAATAAACTAGTTTTTTAATCCTCTTAATCTTAATGGCTAAAGATATTCATATGTATAGTTGTATATTTTTGTAATATACACTATCTCTAAGTCAAAAAGACTATCTTCTCCTTATTATACACATACTATTAAAATAATTAGGAAATTAGCATAGATCATTGATGAATAGAAAAAAGAAACTTCCCCAAGTCCTAGAGCCACAGATCATTCTCATGGGAGGAGAATATTTTACTTTTAAAATCAAGGTCCTCATTTCAGTCTTGCAAACATGTAGCAAATTAATTTGGCCAGAGCAACTAAATTACTAGACAGTGTGATTGTGTTTTTTGTGTCTAAGCAGCATAAATTGGATTCAGCCCTCTTCCTTAATTCACAGCAAGTGACACACGATTTCATTGGTATTACTCTTAGTATTTTCTGCCAAAGCAAGTCTGTATTTAGAATACAGGAAATGATCATTATTTTTTTCAGGGAACAAAAATATGTAATCTGAATTACATAATTCTTTAAAAACAGGTAAGTTATTAAGACATATGGAAAAATACATAAACAAGTCATTGATTAGGCAGTTCTGGCAAACATTTTATAGAAAATAAGAGCACAGTATAGTTAGAGTAGCTATAAAATTAATAACTCATGGTCCAAATGTACATTTGCAACCCTGAG
>NW_006439717.1:2834461-2852548 GCF_000325575.1 Pteropus alecto
GGGAAAATGTAGTGTGCTCTCATCATGTAAAACAGAGAAAGAATACGATTTAAAAGAAAAAATTCAGGTAAAGTTTAGTATTATTCCTTAACTTATTATATAGATACTTTTATCTACACTTATTTTTGCTCTTTAATTCTTGATTCTGGAGAAACAGTGATCACTATCTACGTAAAGAAATCATACATGCACGTGAGTCTGTGGAGGGTCCTGAACCAGAAATGATTTTTTTGAATACACAAAAGGAATTTTCCTGCACCCTATTCTTACCTTTCTCTGTTTCTCTATTACACAGGCAATTGCCTGATCCCCTAGTTCACAAAGTGTCTTGTCGCCCAATGGGCCAGATCAGTTCAAACATTGCACGCATTTTCTTTTCTATTTCAGATTTTAGATTAAGGTTTAGTCATACTATTGAATAGCCCTTCAATTATAAATGTTGTTGCAAATATCAAGCAAATATGATGTACACGGATCCGTGTACTGAGGAAGTAGATATAGTATTTGCTAATTTTGCTATACATTTAGCATCCAAGTTATGAACCAGATTTTACTCCTGGGTAACACTGAAGGGAAAAAACGATATGTTACGGACTTCAAGTAGTAGGTTTTGGTACATAAAAAATAGCAAATTCCAATTCTGTGACATTAAAAAGTGCGTGTAGAATTCTTAAAAGAATTTCTCAGCTTCCCAAAACTCCAAAATCTTTTGTTAAGTTAGTGATTGAAAAGACCAATGTGATCATTTGTAATATCTAATGTTATTATGTCTTATTTATTACAGACACTTTATTTTCTTCTCTATTCCCTTAACAGAATCATGCTGCTTGCTGTGGCAATATTATCACTCTATTCAGTTCATCTCTTATTAAAGACTTCTAAGGAAGGAGGTATGTTAAGTCCAAAATGTTCTATTTTGATTCTCACTAAAGGGTATTTCAATCTATAGCTACATAACTATGGGATGATTTGGGTCAATTTCACATTCCATTTTCTTCTGACTCCAATGACACAATCTCTCAATGTTTTTAGTTATTTAGGTGACTGAGAGGAGTGAAAGTCAATTGGTTCAGGTTGAAGCCAAATAGAAAAAGAGATTTTTAGTAGATGATGTAAATAGCAGTTTTGACTTGCTGCACTGAGCTAACATGAATGAAGCTATTTCTTCTTGTCTGAAGAACATTTTAACGTATTAGTTTTTGAGATTGTATCTTTTAGGTTTTATTATTTCTTTGTGGTATATTTTTACATATTTGATACTCCATTGTAGAATTATATTATAGAAATATTTTAATCATTAAAACAATTTTTTAACAAGATTATTTTATCTTTGATTGTAGGATCTTTAATTTATGAAAAATTAGGGGAAAAGGCATTTGGATGGCCTGGTAAAATCGGAGCTTTCATTTCTATTACAATGCAGAACATTGGAGGTAAGGGGATATCGCTTTCAACAGGCTATTTAAATTTTCTAAAGAATGTTTAATATATAAGAAAACTCTTATGATAATACATAAGTACTTTAAATACAGAAAAATAGCAGCTTAGCAGTTTTTAAATTAAAAAATAACAAATTTTAAATAGACTTGCTGTCCCTCTTTAATTAAAAATAGCAACATGTAAGAATGAAATACTCTATAGAACCCTACCGATTGATTTCTAAAATTAAAATATAGAATTAAACCTGTTTTGATTTCAAATGCTGTTATGGCTTTAATTATTACTTTAAAAAATTAAAGCATTCATGCTTACTTCTGTCGCTGCCAGACAGTTGATGTTTCATGTATATGATTAAAAGTACTTTATAAAATTGAAAATTAAGTATCTGAGGGGCACGGCCAAATTTTGGAGTCCTTGAGACACAGCCCTCACAGAGCCAGCCCACTGGAGATAGTTCCTAAAAGTTGTGCTAAGGCAAAGTCTGGCTAGGTATCAGAAGCATTATAAACCACAGATTCCTTCATTCTACAGATTCTTATAATTCCTACTGTATTATAATTTCCAGAATAGAGCTTATTTTTAATAGTGTTCTGGGTGATATGTTTGCTCATCAGCTTCACTGGTCTTATTATGTGTGTCTTTGACCCTCAGAATGCATCTAGACCTCTATGTCAGATGTCCTGCTGACTCTGTGCTCTTGCATGGCCCAGACTATATCCACGCATAGTGGCATTTGTTTCCTCTCCTCCTACCCAATCCCCAAACCCACTATTCTATTCTTTTGTTCTTTCTTCTCTCACTGAACAATACCAGCAGTATCTAGTTTTTTAAACCCGAAATTTGGGTATCAGCCTAAATTTTTCCCTCCCTCCCTAACCCTCAACGTCAAATCAAATACCAAGCAGCTCCTGTCTTGAATCTCTCCTCTCCTTTCTATTCTCAATGCCACAGTTTAGGTGAACACTATTTCTTCTCAAACTGTTGCGGTATCCTTCTAATTGGTCTCCTGCCTTGAGTTTCCTCTACTCTCACCTCTAATTTATCCCCCAGATTAACTTTCTCAAATTCAAATCTATTCTTGCTTCTCCAGTGCATAAAATTCTTCCTCATTATTTTCTACATAAAATTTAAACTTTTTGGCCTGATACATAAGGGTCTTCATTATCTTTCCTCCGCCTACCTGTCTGATACCTTTCTTACCAACTCTTGTATGTATGTATGTATGTACGTACGTATGTATGTACGTATCATCTATCTATCTGTCTATCTATCTAACATCTATCTATCTGTCTATCCTCTATGTGTCCTGCATCATATCATAACAAACTATATTCAGTTCCCCTATTCTTGTAGTCCTCCTACCCTAACACACACACACTCACACATTCTCTCTCTCTCTCTCTCTCTCTCTCTCTCTCTTTGTCTCTCTCTTTCTCCTCTCCTCCTCCCCACCCCAATTCATTGCTTCTCCAGGCTTTTAGGAACTAGTTCCTCCAGGCTCCCTTATCCCTCTTTGTAGATATCTGGTCTGTTACTGTTTTATATAAGATATTTTAAAACCCTTGCATAGATAATAGACTTCTGGATTCTGATGCACCTGAATTTGAGTCTGTTTCTGTCACTATCTGTGACCTTAGGAAACTCACATTACTCCTCTGAGTCTAATTTTCTATCTATGAAAATGAGAGTAATATTCCATCCTCACAAGGTCATTGTGAGGATGAAATAAGACAAATATAGCACAGAATACGGGTTCACAACGTGGTTCCTTCTTCCCTGGTTCTCAGGTTCAATATCCATATCTCTGGAGTCCTTCTAATTATTTTTTAAATGGGCATTTTTATAATTATAAGACAAATACATGCTAACTGTGAAAAACTAAGACATTACATAAATATATAAATTATAAAGAAATGTTTCCATAAGTCACCCTTAGAAATAACTACTCCAGGTTTTCCTTAATGCCAAATTTAACAAATATACTGTTACTGTTAAAATCAGATCATCTTGTAATATTGATTTGTAGTTTGCTTTTTTAATGTAACAATATACCTTGAATGTATTTATATATTATTCTTTTCAGTGGCTTTCAAGTTTTCCATTGTATAAATGTACCATAATTGGTTTACTCAATCCCTTATTGATGAAGTTAGATTGTTTCCAGTTTTTCATTATTACAAACAATGATGCAATAAATAAATTTGCACAGAAATCTTGCAAAAAGGTAACTCTTTTTGATATAAAATCACTGGAGTCATTTAAGATTTCTGGGATGCCAGAAATTTCTTTAATAACCTTTATCCAACTATACCTGCTACTGATAATGGATTGTTGGTAAACAGAAAAAAAAAAAATCCAGGTGTATCTTAATGATTTGTATTTATTTCTTTTCATATTTTTTATATATTAAGACTATAGTCCTGGGTAGAATTTGGCAGTAATGCCAGGATTATTTCATTCATTTTCCTGGTTTGGGGCCACAAGCAGATAAACCTACAAAATAGACTGCTTTACACTGGGCTCATATTTTCAGACTTATCAAGATTTAAAGGATCGAGTGTTTCATAGGATCACTTTATAGTTGATCTAAGTTATTTGTTTGGACAACTGAAATAACCATACATGTATTTACCCCTGAATTCAACAGGCTGAGCGGCAATAGCAGCATCTGTTGCTCAAAGTATAGCTACTAATATGCTTCTAAATGATGGGATAAACTATAATGTGGTCTCTCAGTCAAGCCATACACGCAAAAAGAAGTGTGGTTTTAAGGGAGTAAGATGAAATTTTATACATCATTCCTGAAAATGCTCTCACTTTAGTTACTTCATACGATTAGTGATTATTTTGGCCTAATGGAAATCACTTGTATTTCTGCATTTAGCAACTTCACACTTAGAACGTTTAATTTTCTCAATCCCCTGAAAAATTAACATTTACCATAAATGTTTCGACACTGGAAGAATAGTGTTGACATTACCCAGACAGGTCTGGATCATTCTGAACTTTCGAAGACCAAACACATTAACAGTGGTAACATCACTGAACGTCAGCAATTAATAGCTCTCTAAAATTGAATGATACCTCACTGAGCCAGTTAATCAGAAATATGTCCTCTGTTTACACTCTGTAAGATTTAGCTTTAGTCAAGGTCTTTGTAAAGATTAACCAAATAATGTTTGCAGAAGACACATCACGTATTGTAAGAATCATTTCACTTCACAATAAGAGAAGAAACACTGGCCCCAAATCAGGAAACTTATGTTTTGGATGTGGTCTGTCATTTTCAAGCTGTGTGACTTTGGACGTGTCATTTAAGCTCTCAAAATCTTTATCTCCTTAGCTGTGATAATGACATACACTTGCTGTTTCATAGATGATTTCAGATGATTACATGGAGTTAATGTGCAGAACCAAACAATGTGGAGAATTATTATCATTATTATTACTTTTGTTTGAGGTTGAGAAACTATCTTTAATGTTCATTAATTTAATATTAATAGTTCAATTTGCAACTTAGGTATCTGCTTTAAATGTCTGTTAGCAAAAATTCACCAGAAGGATGAAGCATGCAGTTAAAGCTATTAATGCAAAACTCGTCAGTTTATTTTTAAGTGACTCTGATGTTGCATAAATCTCTATAATTATAGGAAAAATTGTATTATGTATATGTGTATATATGTATATATACACACATTTTTTCAGGGAGAGGGTTTATAGATTTCATTAAGTTGTCGGAAGAGTACACGATCACACGTATATCACTTATCAAGATGTTCAAGAAATGTTGCCACTTTGAATGATTTCTTATTTGGCCAAAGGGGAGAGGCTAGGATATAGAGGGGAAAAACGTCATTAACATAGTGGGAGAAGCTATTGCCTCTGATATTTTTTTATCAATCCAGTATGACTCCAGTTTAGACAATCAGTGGTCTGAGACTTTGTGTGTCCCTCAGGGAGATTACAGAGGAATAGACTGGCACCTACCCGGGGAGAGCCAGAATGACATGTAGTACACTTACCTCTGCCCTACAGTTCTGGCCTCTCCCTTCCGGCCCACACCTTCTGTTGCCAGACCCTTCTCCATGTTATAGACACTAAAACTGGCATGCTCAGTACAGTCTATGATGACTTATAACTAATGAGGGGAAAAACTTTCAAAGTACAGCTTCACTGAAAACCTCAGAGCTGGATTTAACACAGAATCAGCATTGATACTGTTAGGAAAGTTCCATACACAAGAGCCAGAAGGCCAAATGTCTATTTTTGAAAAGAACTTGGAAGCAGTACAAAATTCACAGAGTGGCTTTCTTTTTTGTTCGGGGGATTAGATGCTCGTCTTAACCGAGAAGAATGTATGTCTCAAATGCAAGAACTTCTCCCAACTTGCCTGTGACTTCAGTGCTATTCACATTACTAAACTGTCATGTTTCTCATTTTTAGCAATGTCAAGCTACCTCTTTATCATTAAATATGAACTACCTGAAGTAATCAGAGCATTCATGGGACTTGAAGAAAATACTGGGTATGTCTTATGCTCTCTCTGAAATGTCAAGTGATTCATCCTAGCTGGTCTTTTCCAAACCCAATGTTCTGGTTCTTCTTTCTCTTCTAGAGAATGGTACCTCAATGGCAACTACCTCGTCCTATTTGTGTCTGTTGGAATCATTCTTCCACTTTCTCTTCTTAAAAATTTAGGTAAAGTCATTTTTAATTTTTATTTTTATTTCATATTCTAATAGGTTATCTGATTGTAAATGCCATATTCACCTTCCAGAATTTCTCTGCTAACTCCTAGGTTACCTTGGTTATACCAGCGGATTTTCTCTTACCTGCATGCTGTTTTTTGTCAGTGTGGTAAGTGATTTATTGACACGATTCTTGTAGCTTGGGGAGCATGAGATGTTTTTAGTCCTTGAATTAGTGTTCTCTTTTGTGTTCAAGCACTTCATTGGCATGAAATAGTTCTCATATCACAAGTAATTTTTTTTGTATTCTAGCTTGGAATGTGAAAAGGATAGTCATGAGTTTAAAAATAGTTGAGTTAGAATGTCAAGGTCATTGCTAAGAGTATGTTTTAGGCACATAAAGTATATTTGGACAGAAGGACCACTTCAAGCAGGAACATGACAATAACCCAGTATTTAGAAAGGTGGAGGTAATAAAAGGGAAGAGCCCCGAAGAGAAATGAGTAGGCAACAGAATTAGCCATATCTGCATGAATCAGCCATTTTCTCTTACACATTCTACCCATGAAGAGAGGGTGACCACAGTGGGATTAAAGAAGAAATCCCTCTCCTCACCTCCCCTCACTCTCTGCCAAAAGGGAAAATTTCTTGTAATATCCTGGATGCCAAAATGTATATAGTATTACCCCCAAAGAGGTAAAGGGGAGGGAAGTTTTTAATAACCCATATTATTATTATTAGTTTAAAGAAATAAAAGATATGACTAGAACAGGAAACAATCATCTTTGTCATGGAAGAGTATGAACGAAGCTTAGGATGGATTCATGCAAAATGCTGTCCTGTTGACTCTATAGGGGAGGACTACCAATCATCATTCCAACTCTTTCTTTAGGACAGAGGCTTTGTTGTCCATTAGTCTAAAAGGAATCATGAGCAGAGACCTCTCATCTCCACCTCAAAAGCCACACATATGGATTTTCATTTCCTTGTTCTTCTCAAAGGGTAACTTTTTTTTTTTAAATCACTGGGTCTAGGTGATTTACAAGAAATTCCAAATACCCTGCCCTCTGCCCATTCTGGATCACAATGTTGGAAATCTGACATTCAACAATACACTTCCAATGCACGTGGTAATGTTACCCAACAACTCAGAGAATAGTGGTGTGAACTTCATGATGGATTACACCCACCAGAATCCTGCAGGGCTAGATGAGAACCAGGCCAAGGGCTCTCTTCATGGCAGTGGAGTAGAGTATGAAGCACACAGTGATGACAAGTGTCAACCCAAATACTTCGTATTCAACTCCCGGGTAAGTGAGAGGCCTGGGCCTCTAACGAGCCTAGCAATGTGGGCTCTGAATTTTTATTCATAAACTCAGATGCCCTGGGATTACCATCTGTGTTGAAATGCTAAATATGTGGTGTTGTCTTTGTTTTTCAGGCGGCCTATGCAATTCCTATCCTAGCATTTGCTTTTGTATGCCACCCTGAGGTCCTTCCCATCTACAGTGAACTTAAAGAGTAAGGCAGCTATCATTTTAACATTCTAATTTGCTTTGAAAATGGGCTCATATGTTCAAAGTTGCTTCATACAGAAGCACGGTTTATAGCTTTTTCTTCAGAGAAAGTTTGTTCTACAACTATTCGGTAACATGCTTTAACCAAAAAGGTGTGAATCAGTCCCATCGTAGCACTGCCTTATCTGTTTCCTTCTCCCCTATTCCTTCACCCTAATTGTCCAGGGAAGGGGATCAGGGCAGAGGAAGGAGGAGCCAAAGGCTGTAATGGTTTTGGCGGGCATGGGGAATTGAAGTTTGAATTTTAGCGGAGAGAAGTGACATCACCTGAACTGGAAATGACTCCACCCATAAAAACCAAAAATTAAGGTTAGGGTGGCCACGCTAAGCCACTGATGTCACTTGTGGTCAGTTCCTAACCCTTGTCTAGAAGACATTCACCATAGAGATGTGCAAACATCTGGCCTTTGTTGTCTTATCTGTACAATAAAGACACTGGTTAGACAATCTTGTTTCTAATCGACTCTCTGAATCATTAATACTTTTTTCCCTTTGAGGCTGTTGACGTCTACTTGGGGATGAATTGGAGCCTACTATAGCTGCTTCCCTCTTTACCTTTAGAGGTCAATGTCATATAATAATTTTCAACTTATTTAACCCAGACATCAACAACCTCAGTCTTCATTCTCACTAAATAATAATAACTTTCCCCATAAATTCTGATTTACTTTATAAAAAAATTTTGGAACATTTTAATTATTTTGATGTCTTTGATTTACTTGGAAAATGACATGTAGCAGTTACTCTAGAGGCCTGACGATTGACTTTAAGTCACCGAGTGCCTTCTAGAATGGTTTCCAGAAGCTGTCCAGGTAATACCAAACACCCTGGTAATAATATGCAAACTCCTGGAAGTAAGGCTTTGCTGATTCTAATATGTTCTTGTCCTCATTAAACTCATCTCACTATGAAATATGAAGGCTTTCTACATTAGGAACCAGTTTGATCTTTATGTTAATTAATTCTTAAATACTCAGCACAGTGGTCTGAGTATTTAAGTAATCATTAGGAAAATGATTATTTCTAAGACCGAAGTAGTGTTTTTAAAACATGGAAACAAATCCTCCACGGCTAAAGGAAATTTAAATAGCTATGTTTCTGCACTAGAAATGAAGTTTCATAATGAGCAACATAGATGCATATTCTTTCATTATTTAAAATTTTTAAATTCTAAATAGTGATATATTCACAAATTATAAAAAAAAACTCAGTGTTCTTTTTCTTTTCAGTCGGTCCCAGAGGAAAATGCAAACCGTGTCAAATATTTCCATCACGGGGATGCTCATTATGTACCTGCTTGCTGCCCTCTTTGGTTACCTAACCTTTTATGGTAGGTCAGTCTGTCAAAGTCATTCTCTTTGTGCAAATCCTAGTTGGACTGATCATTAACCTGGGTAGGTATAATTATTTTAAATAACCTCTATAAGCAGTATGATCTATTGATACAATTACTTATTTAACATGCTATTTTAGACTTGTCACTTGACCTAAGAAAATGGGACCTGAACCAGCCTAGCCAACAGGTTACAACAATTTGCGAATTCACACATATTTTATTTTGAAAGTCTCTTAAATTTAATTATTTTCCTTCAGGGATAGATAATATTTCCTTGGTTTAATTCCCTAGTCCATCTCAACCTAGAAGCAATGAAAGTGAATTCAACTGCATGTTGCAAAGCTCTTTTGGTGGAATAAATAACTACCAAGCAAATGACAGAAAAAGTACAATGTCATTGAGTTGGTGTTGTCAACTCATTTATCAGTCAATTTGAATCTAAGGGCTTGGAGCATTAGGCGATTTTTTTTTTTTTTTGCTTATCCTATTCTATTGTGTTATAGTGAATGTTTTCCTAAACAAGAGCACATAACAGAATTACCTTCATTCTTGGAATGTACTATCAAAAATGTATATATATGAGTATGATCACATTAGATTGTGCCTAAAATATTTCTTCTATGACATATTAACGGGATACAAAAGGAGTAGGATTGCCATTTCCTTCCATAAGCATGGCCCTATAGACAAATTTCAGGGGATCATCCCACTGGTCAATGTGAGCGACATAAATATATTTTTTGTATAAACTTCAATTGATTGCAAGATAAGTTAAGGAGGAAAAAACTGGAGGAAAGGGAGCACCATTATTTTTTTAAATCCTGTTTTGTTTTGTGATGCTTCTGTAGAGCAGAGATAGATTTATCAGAGGGCAAATGAGCTAGAGAAGCCTCTTGGCAATTTCATGTTAGCTTCTGCAACTTTATAAGCTTCAGAGTCCCTTTTTTAAAAGCCACACAGCTAATAAGCTCACAGACAGGGTAAAAACAGAAGTGTCTGGATTCCCAGACCTGGGTTTTTCTACTGTACTGTGTTTCCTCCACAGACCATTGCCATAGGCAACCAGGTCGACTTGACAACACCAAACGAACTCTTTTTCTTCTTCCCCTTTGTAGGAGAAGTTGAAGATGAATTACTTCATGCTTACAGCAAAGTGTACACATTCGACACCCCTCTCCTCATGGTACGCCTGGCAGTCCTCGTGGCAGTCACACTAACTGTTCCCATTGTCCTATTCCCAGTAAGTACATGGAGGTTTAGTGAAAGAATCCTGCTTTACCCTATGGATCAGTACACATGTTTTGACTTGATGTAGACTGAATTATAGTGTGAGTGAGCAATTGCCATGCCTGAGGACATTATTATTTTTATACAGCATTTTGGAACCACTTAAAATTGACCATTAAATATGGAGATAGAGCACATGTTTTTAGATGTTAAGTATTTTAAAGTGCAGGAAAGAAAATCATGAAATTTATTTTTACTTATTTATTTTCCAGCTTTACTGAGGCTGAAATTTGTTCTTAAATTCAAATTCAAAAAGCAGACCTTGAGCTTCTATGTTGTGAATTAGTAGAAATGAGTAGGAATTCATATAACTTCTGAAACTTGAAAGTCAAAACCACATTAACTTTCAATGCACATTGCATTTTCACCATTTTTGAATGTATTTCATCTTTCCCCCAGTTTATTGTGCCACAGTAACATCCCAAAGTAGCCGTATTTAATCTGATTCCTTGAAGGCTAGTGAGAAGGGAATTCAGGTTAAGTAAATTACATCCTAGAACCAGATTTCTTGAAAATTTTTCGTTATTCACCATATATCTCTTCTACTGCTCCCAAAATGACACATGTCCTTACTGGATTGCCTCTTCTTGGCATTTGCCACTGGCGTCAGTTTTTCTGGGAATCGCAGAACAGGGGTGGTCATGGAGATTTGAGCTGCATGAGTTAAAACCACCACCTATAGAAAAACATAGGTCTGCACTCTCCTGCCAACTCTTCTCCTTTCATAAACACTGAATTTACTCATTCATTTTAGAGGAAAAAATAAGCAACCAGCACTACCCTGTACAGAATGTTCCATAGAGGGCCAAGCATATGAGGACTACTCATATAATGATAACTGTGGTCACTTTAAATGCAGTTTGTGTGCTGAAATATTTTTTGGCACATTCCTTTTTCATGAGTGCATGAAATCAGATCTTTATTACTACATTGGCTAATATTTAACTCTTAAATAATGTCTTGCCTCTCATATATCTGAAAGTATTCAAATGACATGCACACAGCTTTAGCCTAAAATCAACTCCATTGTGGCTACAAGGCAGAAGACAGCTATAGACAGAAAGTCTTTTCCAGGGTAAAATTTCCAAGTAAACAGCGTCACTGGGCGAAGAATATCAAAAGCCCTTCTTTTTGTATGTTAGGATATCACTAACTAAATTTTTGTACACAGTAGGCATTCATATCATTGTTGAATCAAAGCATTTTACAAAAGAAATCTGTGATGTGCTTCTGTATTGCTTTATTCATAAGCCTTAAATATAGTGCTTTCAAGTCATGGTCTCAGGGGATTAATGGACTTGGCTGTGGTCACACAGCTTGTCGGTAACAGTTGAACTAATGAGGGGCTCATAACATGACACTTATGGCTGCAATCGTGGTAATGGAAAGTGAAAGTCAGCCTTTCATTTACTGATGACCATTGCTCCTTGACATTAAGAATGCAGACATCTGCATGGAGCATTTCCCCCTTCTGACAGATAAAGCACTGGCATAAGTCTGACCATTAGGAATGGCGGTGACTTGGAAACATCTCCCATCAGAGGTACAACAGAACCAAAACTGACCATTAGAACCAAATTTCAGAAAAATAGTTAACTGCTATCCTTCATTATGTATCTTCACCCAACCTTAGCATTTATGGAAACATGCACATAATTCTGCTTTGCTCTTACAATGTTGTGAGATGATCTGCATAACTGTCCAAATTTCCTCCTGGGGAGTAAGTCCCTGGAGGTTAGAGATATGCACAATGACTGGCACAGGATGAGCTCAGCAATGTTTGCTAAGAAAGAAAAACCATCTCCAAATGAATCTTGACTTTTCTTGAGAAGTACAAACTGCTTTTTCTAGCAAAAGCATAGGCTCTTCCCCTTGCTGACATTTGCCACAAATTCCAGTTTGGGGGACCATCTGGGCTAATGAACCAAGCCTCTATGGATCTGATGGATGACATAAAAGCAGGCCCAGCCTCCCTGTCTCTGTCAAGTCCCAAACGGCTACATTGACACTCTTCCCCCAAAGTGATAGAAGAAGTTAGTGGTGTTTTTGTTTGTTTCTTACAATTTAGAAGATTTTCAGTGTGTCAAATGCTGAGTCACAGCATGGTTCTCCTGTCAGGTTTCTCTGAATTAAGAAACTCTTAAACAGTAAGGAGTCTGTTTCCTTGGCCTTATTATCCCCACATATGAATAATAAAACAAACAAGCAAATAAAACCTAATCTGGATTAAAATCTGTCAGGTTTAGGTATTATTTTATATTCTCCTCCTTTCAATAAATAACTGGGCTCTCTTTCTGAGAAGCCTAGGAAGATATAAGAGGGGTTTTATTGTTGTTGGATAGTTTTTCCTTTGATTAATCTATTTATTGTCTTTCTTTTTTCCAGTTAGGTTAGTTTTTTCTCCTTAGTAAAAGGCCCATAGTGATAGCTTGAAATGTTTGTTGAACAAAGGAATAAATGAAGTGAATAAGAAGCTTTTTCATTAGCAACCCAACATTTCTTTTCTCTTTCTTAGTGTAGGAGGTGGGTGATGTGGGGCAGGGGTGTCTATCGTGGGACTACACTTCCTCCCCAAGGACTGACAGTGCCGTATATTTGCTTGTGCTTCCCTTTACGCAGTAAAATTCACACAACACCATGAAAAACAGAAGAACAAATAATCCTAACGGGTTTATCGAGAACACAGAGGCTTAAATTCTACTGCCACATCTTACAAAAAAGAGATAATGCCTCAGATTCTCCAACCACTTCTATTTCATTTTACTATAGTAAAATCATTCTTTTCATGTATGTTGACTTCAGATTGCCTGTTTTGAAGTTTATGTAGATATAGGCATAAAAATATGGCAGATGTTGCTATGAACTGGAATAGAATAGCGATCCTTAGGTATTTCTAACACTCTTATCTTAAGCCATCCTAAAGTGAAACTGTGATTTACCCCTAAGTAATAGAATTAATTTTTTTTTTTTTTAGAATTCAGAACCAAGCCTTCCACTTTCTACTCTGCCTGCATATTTCTGACTTTCACACTAGGTCCCCGCATGATAGCATAGTACCTATAAAGAGGCTTATGTGCAGAACAGTCTCTCTGGAAATAAAAGTTTTTTCTAGGGCTGCATAGAACTTTTCTGGAATCATTCTGGGTCAGAAGCCATGGCTGTTGCTGGGGACTTCTCCCACCCACAGCCACATTTCCAAATTCTTATCAATTTGTGTCTCTAGAGAAAGGGCACTTAGATAAATGAATTGGAGGCAACGCTTTGTGGGTAATAAGCAGAATTGCCTCTATCCTGACATAGGCAAATAGAATTGCTGAGGCTCTTTTGATCCCAAGCTCACTCCTCAAGGCAGCGTTTTAACAAGGAACAACCAGCAAGCGTCCTTCTATTCTTCTCCACCGCCCACAGCCTGCTATCTCCCTGTTTGCCCTGTTGCCTTCTTCAGGAATGCACTGGCAACTCTGTTTACTTTAATTTCTGTTTGGGTTTTGTTATTCCTTACTCACTATGAGAAGCAAGCTTTCACTATTTACCCCAACTATCATTCCTGTGAACCTTCTGTCTCTAACATCATCAGGCCAAACCTGAGTCTTTCTGGGACCCATAAGGCCTACAGAAACCATTTATATTCAGAGGCTGTATACATAGAGGATTACTGCTAACTCAGCTTATTGAATTAAATGCATTATTTTAAGAAAGGACTAAAAAGCACATAGATGTGACCTCTGCCTGAAAACAACTTGTATTCTAGTTGTTTATTCTATAAATTTAGCACTTTCAAACAAATTCTTAAACACTGCATATGTACCATAGAAAGCTTATTTGAAGCCTACTAATTAGACCAGTTTGGACAATATCAAATAATCATGAATTGTAGGGCATAATATAGAATTTATAGGCTGCTGAGGAAAACAAAATCAAAGCATTTACTTTCCTCAGTCCTACTTTTCAGAGTGATTTTCATAATTTTCACTAATCCAATTTTTAAAATCTGTTACAAAATCACTCTTAAACTATTTCCAGAGACTATCTGGTTTGCCATTCTGGAAATAAAACTGCCTCTTAAACCTGAACAGATGGCTTTAATTTTTGGTGGAGTGGTATGAAAGGAATGTCACATTAGAAACTGTAAGCAATTCAGCTCTAAGTTTTTGTCATTAATACCTGTGTTTTAAAATATATTTTACATTTTCTTTTAAGTAAGTTATGATCTCCATAACATTAAGAGACTTCAGAAGTAAAATTTTGAAGTAAAAATCAATCCCAGCATTTCTGAAAATGTGAAGTCCCAGCTTAACTGAAGTGCTCACTTATTGAAAAGCCGGTAGATTAATTCCACTAAATCAAGTGTCCTCTAAAAGATTCCAAAGATAAGACTATTTTCAACTTGGTTAAGCTGTTCAAACATAATTGGCACTGCCTCCCTCTACTCACAAGGATCTCTTTATCTGGTTACATCAGAGTAACTTAGGCGGCAGCTGCAAATGGAGCCTCTCTTGACCCTTCGCCTACTTATTTCAGCCACTAAAATAGGGCTAAAATCTGTCAAGGATCCTGGAGGGAAAAGGTTCGTCCTGTTCAATTTAATTCAACATTTATTGAGTGTCTGCTGTGTGCATGACCCTAAGCTAGAAACACTGAGGAATGTTAAGATTATTAGGTCCTGTTCTTTGCCTTTTGTGCATTTATATCTATAATTAGGGGAAGGAATAAAAGGGAAGAGAAAAGGATAAATACAAAGAGTGTCATATTCTTTTAAATCTGAGGTGGAAAAAATGTTCAGTACAATGCAAAATTAAGAAAAACCCAGGTTTGTAAAAATTTCATTCTCAGCCCTGTGCAGATCAATTCAGTGCTTGCCCTTAATACTTAATCCAATCTGATGAGACATGATTAGAAATCAACAAGGGTTTTACTGAATCTCTGAATTATATCTGTTATCTATTATTTTTATCTCTTTCTGACTGAGATCATTTTGAAGAAAAAATTCTGAAAGCTGAGAAAGTGGGCACAAGCTTTATCACTAAGGGAAAATAACAGTATCTCAAACATCAAAAATCATCATCAAGGTTGCACAACAATATAAATTTACTTAATACTACTGAACTGTATACTTAAAAAATGGTTAAGATGGTAAATTTTATGTTATATGTATTTTACTACAGTAAAAAAATTCTCAAAAAATCAGCAAATCAGCATCAAGATCTTTTCTGGGAGAAAAAGGAAAAACAAAGAAAATGCTCCAGAGCGATGAGAATATTTGAAATAATAAAGGCAAAAACAAAGCAGTGACCTTGCCTTTGAACTTTCTTGTTGCAGATTCGTACATCAGTGACCACTCTGTTATTTCCCAGAAGACCCTTTAGCTGGATAAGACATATCCTGATTGCAGCCACGCTTATTGCACTTAATAACGTTTTGGTCATCCTTGTGCCAACTATAAAATACATCTTTGGATTCATAGGTAAGTTTCAGAAAGGCTTTTACATAGTCATCTCAAGCTGATATCTCCTTAAATGGTTGACAAGGAGCCAGGGTTGGGAGGTCAAGGATCCTCTGTCCGTCTCAGGCTCACAGGATTCCTATTAGTCCAGTAGGGCTCCAGCTGGTCATCTTCCCTCTATCCCAACTGACACTGGAAGTTATTCACAGGATCAGAAAATGTTAGCACTAAAAGCTACTTTATAGGTCATCTAGTCCAACTGCCTTTTCTGACAGATGAGGAAACTGAGCCAGGTAGAAGTCAAGTCATATACCTTAGAGTTGGCCCAGGATTTGCACTTAGGTCCTAACTTTGCATCAAAAAGCAAGGAAGATAGATTTTATCTACAGGATGCTTGCTCTCTCAGATCTGTGAGTATCAGCTGAGCATTAAAGGTTGTCTTTGGAGGAGGAGGAGATTGATTTTGTATTATTTCTCTTAACTATTAAGGAAAATATACTTAATTCCCTTGACGGTGCATCTTAATATATTTCATTTTTCATTCTGTTGATTTGAGGGATTGCTCCAATTTTAAATACAATATAAAACTTTTAAAAATTAAGTGTAAGCAACTTGAAAAGTTAGAAGTGGATAGGAAGGGTGTGTGATAAGTTCAATCTCCTTAATCAGTGTTTATAGTATTATTAATTTCCTGTAAATCTGTAATATTCAGTCTTTATTGTTTATTATATGTTATATATACTCAGTATGCAGTTATGATGTTAGGAACATTTTAATTTTCTTTATAGACATATCTTTGAATAAGCAAACACCATGAGTTTATAGTGCATTCAGTGCTAAGATCAGGGAAGCTTCAGATTTGGTGTCTTTAAAGTGCCTTCAGTTTCCGCCTTGCTGAGTCAGACCTGCTGTGTAAGACATTGATCTGTCCTGTGTTTCTCTCCTCAGGGGCTTCTTCTGCCACTATGCTGATTTTCATTCTTCCAGCAGCTTTTTATCTTAAAATTGTCAAGAAAGAACCTCTTCGGTCACCCCAAAAGGTTGGGGTAAGTAAGGCTTGCAGTTTCCCCCATTATAAGTTTCTCTTTTACTACTTAAACTAGGAAACACACATGATTCAAAGAAATGAATTTATGAACAAGAACAAGAAAATCAAAGATGAGCTGGAATTCTCCAGTGGAGAGAAAGGGGGTTATATTTCTGGCACTCAGACGATTCCTGAATTTTTTCTCTTCAAATACCAAATATCTTGTGTTGAGTCCTTCCTACCTGTCAAAGGCTAATATAGTTTCCCCGCAGGCATATGTGTATACCACTTTCCACCACACAGCTATTGCTATACTACCTATGGGAAATTAGGCACCCTAGCAGTGTTATGAAATAGTGGAAATGTTTTAGTCATATTTGTTAGGTTTGTAAGGCCAAAAAAAAGATGTTGCTTTTGTTTTCCCCTCTGTAGTACCTTGTCCTCTGATGGACTAAGATACAGAACAGAATCATCCATTTTCCAGCTAACCTCTTTAGATATAAAATGTAGTTTTATTAAACTAGAGAATGTGTATTTCTTTCCCATAATAGAACTACAGAAACATATACTAGACATAATAATTCTTTTCAATAATTAAATATTATCAGTGTCTTCTTAATAAAGCCTTATATTAGGGCTTGAAAAGAATGCCTTGTATTGAATTTTGTCTGGGAATCATTCACCTCTTGGGATTGTTCAGGGACTTCAGGACAATTTGGTATCAAAAGCTCCTCTCATCTCTCATCTCACCCCCGAATTTCCACAATATGCAGGCCTTCTTACTTGAATTTTTAGAGCAAGTTATTTGTCCTGTTTATGATCCATTTTTAGTTTTATCAGATGTAAAAATGAATAAAATTATATCCTAGATTCTTTCTAGTGAAAAAAATTTAGCTGCTGCTTCCTCATCTATAGAATTAAAAGCTTGATCCGTGTGGTGATATATAAGGTTGCTTTTAGTATTAAAATTCTAAAATGTTGTATTATACACACACATACATACACACACACACTTTGCTTTTTTTTCCCCAAGGAATATACAACATATATCAGGCTTTCGTTTTTGTTTGCTTTATAAATTTTGATCATTTTATATCATACATATTACTCTTTTTATAACCTTCCCCTTTTTATCTAAAAGATTATGAGCTCTCCCTAGGTCATTAAATATTTTTCTGTCACTTGATTTTTAATGATCGCAGGGTAGTCAATCATTTTGATGTAGCAAATTGATGGACCATTACAGTATTTTGAACATGTGAGTTAACTATCTCCACTGAATTCACGCT
>NW_006439717.1:2852567-2863494 GCF_000325575.1 Pteropus alecto
TTCCCTAACTAGGGTTCTAAATTGACTGACCTACTAGGCATGGACATCTGAACTATAAGGAATAATACAATTCACTAGGCAAATCAGATTGCTGCCTTAGGTAAACAATTTACTGTTTATTTACTTAGCACAAAGTGTGCTAAGTAAGTATGGTTTCTGTGTCCCCTAACAAGTTCTCTCTGACTTACAGGCTATAATTTTTCTTTTGGTTGGCATCATCTTCATGATTGGAAGCATGGCACTCATTATAATTGACTGGATTTACAATCCCCCAATTCCCAAGCATCACTAATCCAAGGAAAAAAACTTCCTTTTTCTACTAAAAATGGTTGCAAATTATGCTCCAAAAGACATGCACGTTATCTTGATTGGGATGTTATTTATAGGAAATAACAAGAGAATTCCAAAGACATTTACTAGTAACATCACCAGGCAACTTCGGAAAAGAAAAATCATCATTTTTGTGAAGAATGATTGTGTATGTGTTTAAAGTCTGTGGTGCACATTTCTACCTAGGTTTTACTAGAGCAGTGTGAGAGGATTTTTCCTACTGTACAAGCAGAATAAGGGTAACCGTGTGTAGCTAATCAGATAATACCCTTCCCCTGCAAAAAAAGTACCAAATACTTGTATTCTCGAAAATCAAACAAAAATGTCCTGGTGGCAAAGCTATCACCACTTAACGCCTTCCCCTAATCTTGCATCAAATACTCTGGGTCTATTTAATAACTGAAGCAAAGGCATGTCCTATGAACTGTCCCTGTAAGGTACGTGAATGATCAGACACCAGGCTAGTACATCTTATTGTCAACAGTAAAGGAAAATTTCACCCATCCTGTCTGTGACATTGAATTAGTGATTTCTTTATTCAACAGATTTATTTTGTAAACTAACAATAATAGAGAGGGGTTTTATTTAAATTATAGAGCAACAACAAAAATAATGCTAATAGCTAAACTACCTGTTCTGGAAGCATTTGCTTTTTAATGTTATTCCTAGTCCTCTTGTCATACTTATATCATTGAACAATGCTCTCCCTCTCGTCTTCCATTCTCATTCAGAATTTTTAGAGAGCCACGATTTATGTGGCGATACACTACCCAGTATTGTTTGATACATTTTTATTTGACAAACATTCAGTGCAGGAAACTGTGATTGCTATATGTTTATATATATAATCTTATTCTGTAGGCATCAGAATTTTAATGTATAGTACATTTGATTTTTATATTTTACATGTGTAGTTTTCTTTCTTTGCAGTCAAAACATTTATATTATTGGGGGTGGGAGCGGGGAACTAAGTTGATGGGCTAAAAATTCATTTGTATGTATCTGTCTGTTGGGGATATTTTAAATTTGAAGCCTAAGTTATATATAGTTCAGTAATGCTCTTCTTCATTGTTTACAACAATATTATAATCAGTTACAAGAAAATAAGTTCCTATTTGCAAATAATTATTAAAACTAAGGTTGTTCATTTAACATGTATAAAATGGCATTTAGCTCACGTTAGCTTGCACAGGTGTTTGATGACATTCATTTACCACTTAATACAATATTGAGTGGTTCTTCATAAAAATAAAAGTGCTAACACAGCAAAAAGAAGCAAACTATTATTCTTGCTCACTTCTACGACTGACATAAAATGGATTTAAAAATAAGTACTCACTGCCTGTAATTTCTGGAGTTCACTACTTTTTTTCTCAAATCAGTAGCAAGAACATTTGTTATATATTTTAAATTTTAGTAAAGCCAAGTATGAAGTATAAGTATGATGATATTAAATCATATTTTAATTGTTTTTCTAGAATGTGCATTGTTATGGAAATTGAGCATTACTAGAAACTATCATAACTTGTGGGTTATCATTATCGGAAAAAATTTGCCAAATAGCATCTTTCAGATATATTGTCATAATTTAAAGAGTGTATCAAGATAGCAAGTGGAAAAAGGTAGCTTCTAAGTGTTAAAAAAAAAGAAGTTTAATCTGAATATATTTAAATGTAAATATCAACAAATAATCCAAAAAGTGGAAAACTTTTATATAAAATCTATATATATTTTGAATGCTTTACATTTCAAATGACTGACTTGAAAAAAACATGTGTAATTCTATAAATATTCAAGAGCAATACTAATGTGCCAAATAATAAAGCACCATTTTTTCCTCACAGCCATTTTCAAGATGAGTTCACATAGACTGCAGGGCAGACATACATACGGTTTCTCATACTGGCTAATTTAACCCCATTTATAAACAGATGAAAATTTTATTTTCTTATTTCATTTATAAGATGGTTCAATGTACTGGAAGGCTTTTTTATTACAGAAAGTGTATATTGGTATACAATAAATAAACTCTTCAAATGACTCTGATGTAGTTTTCTTTCTGTTGTTGAAGGCTATGAATTATTTGTGCAAGAAAATTTTTTAATCTAAATATAGTTTTCCTTATTTTAGTATATGTTTCATTTTCATTTTTACTCTTGACATATAACAAACATCTTTAGCTGTCAAAGAGAATAGTTGACATCTTATTTTGGCAAAATACACAGCTAATTCTAAATCATTTTTATTTATGACATTACATATATATCTCCTAGAATAAATGTGGAAGAAATGAGTCTCTTTGTGGTTAATTAGGAAGAATTCATTTGGGATGGAAGAAGAGGGACTAGAAGAAACACGAGAGTAGTAAAATGAAGATATGGAAGATTTAGGAGCAAGGAAAGCAACATGGGAGTGCTAAGGATTGGGTAGAAATAAACTATTAGTGGGAATGATGGGTCATATGGTAAGTGTATGCTTAACTTTCTCAAAAACTTCCAAATAGTTTGCTAAAGTGGTTCTACAATTTTCATTTTCACCAGTAATATATACAAGTCCCAGTTGCTCTGTATCCCTGCCAACATTTGACATTGCATTTTATACTTTATAGCCTTTCAAGTGGGTGTGAAATAGTATCTCATTGTGATTTTCATTTCTTTGATGACTAGTGTTGAAAACTTTCATGTGCTTAATGGTCATTTATGTTTCCTTTTGTAAAGTGTCTATTCAAATATTTTGCCCATTTTTAAAGTTAGAATGTTGGTCTTTTTATTGTGGATTTTTCAGAGTTCTTTAGATATTCTAGATACATGCCCTTTGTCAGATAGCAAATGTATTTTTTCAGTCTATGATATGCCTACTCATATTCCTAAAGGTGTCTTAATTACATGTTTCTGAGGCTGTGTCTTTATAACTTGAAGTCCTGCAATTTCTGTCTTACTGAGATAAAATTAATTAGAATAGTATTGCCATAATTGATGTTTAGATTTTCAAATTTGGAAGGTAAGCATCTTTTTTTTCTTTTTTCTTTTTTTTTTGGTGGGGGGGGTGTATATTTTTTGCCTTATAGTTAATTTTACTTAATGTGCGCTAATCTAGTTATTGTTTTCTATAGATATTTGATTAAAAATAACTTTTTCTAAGTTACTTTGGCTCTTGGTTAGGAGACCCAGTACTACCTAGACAGGCCCAGGACATCAACAACCATTTCTGGCTACTAGTAATCAACTTTATTAGTTTTCTGAGCCTTTGTCACAAACATATATAAATGAAACAAAAGAAATTACTTCATTCAATTCTTATTTACCAAATTGGAAATTCTACCATTTTCTCTTGACTCTGCATTTTTCTTCACATGTAGAAGCAGAATGTGTAGAGCCTTTGCTTCTGTAGCATGCATCATCATGACTATCTTTTCCCAATAAAAAATTTTGTACTAATTATTTAATAGACAGTGTTGAAGAAACTGGTTGAAAAAAGAAATCAGTTGAGAGCCTTTCTTTGCACCATACACCAAAATGAAAAAAAAAAATTCAATATGAAAGCCAAAACAACCAGTTGACATTTTAGGAATAACTATTTGATAGCTGTCTGTGAAAGTAAAACGCAATGGAAGAAATCACAGAGATCATGATGAATAACTGCATAACAGTGAAAAATAATTCTGTACTTTAAAGGATAAATTTTAAAAACACCAGCTACTACAAAATAATACCAAAAATCCTTAATGTGTGAAGAGATAATAAAATCAATAAGAGAAATACTAAGACTCTAATAGAAGAATGGGCAATGGACATGCAATCATAGAAAAAAAAAATGATTGGTGATTGAGTATTTATAAACAGTTTTACTTCACTATGATCGAAGACATGCAAGTAAAAACACAAATACAATTGTTTTTCCCTATCATATTACTATGATAAAGAAAAAGTAATATTCTGTTTTGGTGAGTATAGGGAGCTGAGCACTCTCATTCAATGCTGGTGGCAGAAATCTTGGCTCAGCTTATCTGGAAAGCATTCTGACAATACTTTAAAAGATCCCTAAAAATGTTTGTAGTAGGCAGAATGGCCCCCCAAAGATGTTTACACCCTAATTTCTAGAACCTGAGAATATGTTACTTTACATGGCAAATACGACTTAACAGATGTAATTGAAGTAAAGATCTTAAAATAAGATTATCTTGAGTAATCTAATCACACAAATCCTTAAAATCAGAACTTTTCTTCGACTGAACTTAGATTCAAAGCATGACAGAGACTCAACCTGCCATTGCTGGCTTGAAGATGGAGGAGACCATGTGCAAACTGAGAGGAAAATGAATTCTGCCAACAACTTAAATAAGCCAAGATGATGACTCTCCTCCTGAGCCTCTAAGTAAGAGCTCAGGGCATCAACACTTTGATTTGAGGCTTGGGAGGCCGTAAGTAGAGTACTCTGCTGAGTCAGCCAGACTTCTGTGAAATAATAAAGGAGTGCTGTTTTAAGCTGCTAAATTTGTGCTAAATTGTTATGGCAGCAATAGGAAACTATGAAATACAATGATCATGTCTTTAAATCTACTAAGAATCCAAAGAATCCAAAAAATTTTCTAAGAATCTATTCTTAGGAAATACTCAGAGAAATGACTTGCCTTTTACGTACTAATGTATTCTTTCAGCATATAATGGGTTACAATTTTGAAATAGTACTAATGTCCAAAATTATGGAATGATTTAATAAATTGTAATATCTTCATATTCTGAAATATGATGCAGTCATTAAAATGTTTTAGAATAATCACTATTGAAATGAAAAACTATGATATAATATTAAGTGGAAAAAGAACAAGAATAAATCCTTTATTATCCCAATATAAAAATGCCTGAAATAGAAAAATAAAAATAGAAAAAAAGGAAATAGACCTAAAATGTTAAAAGTAGATATTTGTCTTTTCTGTTTATTGTATCTATATGAGATGATAGATGTTAGCTGAAACTACTGTGGTAATCATTTCACAATATATGTAAATCAAACCATCATACTGTATGCCTTAAACTTATACAGTGATGTATATCGATTATTTCTCAATAAAGCTGGTGGGGGAGTAGATATTTGTACGTAGGAAAATAATGAGTGGTATTAGTCTTCATTTTCACACATTTCTTCACTGCATTTTCTAAATTTTCTATGCAAAGTATATACTTTTATAGTTAGGAAAAATTTTAAGGAAAAGTTTTTCTGCCAATTTATATTTTCTGGAAAAAGAATTAAAGCATGCTGCAATTTCTATACATTTTTATATTTTCAGCTGAGTCTAAAGGCAGAATTGAATGAAAATGCAATTCTCAATTAGGGAACAGTCACCATTCACAGAAGCAGACAATGAAAGGATGAGGCAGACTCTAGCCAGAGGTAGGGCTGGGAAGAAGTGGAAATGAGTTGTTGATAAAAGTGGTGTAGCATAGCCAGTAAACAAGGACTTGAGTCCCAGATCCATGATTTGGGCAAGACATTAAATTTTACTGAACATTAGTCTTCTCATTTTTGTTGGAATTATTTCTGTGTAATGCAATTCCTAAGATCATTTAGCATTTAGATTGGAATCATTGGAAATATCTGAAGGTCCTTATGACATAGTCACATCTCTAGTACAAATGCTTAGCATTAGTCATAAATAAGGGATCATCAGAGAGTTCCCAAACTACCTTGTGGTAATGATTTTTGCAGCTTGGTCTGAAAGTGAGTAGACATGTCAAATGCTTCTGAGGAATACTCTCTTATTACTCAGGCTTAGTAATTTAATGGACAAACATTTATTCAGGAAAGACCATCTGCCAGATACTGCCCTAGGCACAAGAATACAGAGTAGTCCTCACCTTTAAGGTGCTCACGGTCCACGGGATTGGGTAGATGTATACAGATGATTACAATATAAAATGGAAAATGCTATATTATATACCCAGTATTCCATGGAGGCTCTAGGGATATTGCTCAAGTCAGCCTTGGGGAGAGAGGAATAGTCATGAGATTTCAAGGAGCAGATGCCCCAATCTGAATCCTAAGGGACGCATTGGAATTATCAAGCAAAGAGAGGGAGAGGTAGAGTGAGAAGCATGCACAAAAATATGATTACTCTAATTGACACTCTCACCCCATATACACTCAAACACATATATGCATACATTAGATTCCTTTTTCTGCTATAACAAATTACTACACATGGTGGTTTAAAAGAACATATTTTATATTATTCTACAGTTAGCACCAGCAAAGATCAGTAGAAGCCTTGGCGGAATCATATAAACCAAACAGAACAAGTAAAACAACAAGAATCTAATGATTAATTATAAATTATCTTGAAACAAATAGGACATCTCAGCAAAAACAAAGAACAAACAAACAAAAACCCCTAGAGTTATAGAAGAACCAACTGGAAATTATAAATCGAAAAATATAATAAAAATTTAAAGAAAATTCACTGGATGTGCTCAGTAGTAGAATGAAGATGACAGAGAATGGAATCAGTGAACTTGAATAAATATCAATAGAATTCACTCAGTCTGAACAACAGAGAAGAGACAGAGAGAGAAAGAGAGAAGGGAAGAAAAGAACAGAAAAACTAGACTGTGGAACTGTGGGACAAAAAGAAAAAATTCAATATTGGTATTATCAGAGTCCCAAAAGTAGAAAGAAAAAAAAAGAGCTTGGAACCAAAAGACAATTTGAAAATAAAAGTTTGAAAACTTCCCAAATTTTGCAAACATCACCAAGCTACATATTTAAAGAGTTTAGTGAATTCCAAATAAAATAAATCCAAAGAAATCCACACCAGATCAAACTTCTGAAAACTAAAGACAAGGAAAGAATCTTGAGAGCATCCTGAGAGACACAATATATTATCCATAGGGAAACACTAATTTGAATGCCAGAGGATTTCTCATCAAAACATGTGGCAATCAGAAAGAAGAGGTACATCATTTTTCAAGTGTTGAGAGAAAAGAATTGTCAACTTAAAATTTGTATTCAGCAAAACTATCCTTCAGGAATGAACGGGAAATAACAACATTCCCAGAAAAAGGAAAACTAAAGGAATTGTTGCAGACCTACCCATAAAGACTAATTAAAGAACAATCTTCAAACAGAAAGTAAATAAAAGAACAAATATTAGAGCATCAAGAAAGAAGAAACAGACAAAAAGACCAGAAATCTGGGTATATTCAATAAACTATACTTTTCTTCATGAGTTTTATAAATACATTTTCTGATTGAAACAAAACTTATAATACCATTTGATATTCAAGGTAATGATTTTTTTTAGTGGAGAAGTTAGAGAGATTTAAATAGAAGTGAGGTTTTCACAATTTGCTCAAGGTGGTAAATGTTAATACCATAGACTGATAAGTCACATATTTATACTGTAATACTCAGAACAACCACTAAGAAACTACGTAGAGGTACACTCAAAAACACTATACATAAATCAAGATAAATTTCTCAAAAATGTTTAACTAATCCACTGGAAGCTAAGAAGTAAGAGCCAGAAGAAACAAAGAGAAAACAAATACTAAAATGTCAGACTAAAATAATATCAATAATTACCTAAATGTAAATGTCTAAATACAGCAATAAAAAAAAAACAGAGATTGGAAAAATAAATAAAACTCATGACCCAACTATATGTTGACTACAATAAACTCATTTCAAATTTGATGACATGGGTTGAAAGTAAAAGTGGTGAAAAGATAGGCACACAAAAAAAATAACAATAACAGAAAAACAGGAGTAGCTATATTAATATCTGATAAGTAGACTTCAGAAAAAAATTATTAGAGACAAAGAGGTATCCCTATTACATATATAATAATACAAAGGTCAATCCAGCAGAAAGACATGCCAGTCTTAAGGGTACACATACCAAACAGCAGAGCATCAAAGTACATGAAGTAAAAACTGACAGAGCTGAAGGAGAAAGATAAATCCACAATTATTGTTGTAGATTTCCACACTCATTTCTCAGAAACTGATAGAACTACTTGACAGAAAATGGGCAAAAATATAGAATATCTGAACAACTATCAACCAACAGATTCTAACATATATATCTTGAACACTCTACTATCACAAGAAGAGTACATAATTTTTTCAAGCACCCATGGGACATTCACCAAGATACACATATCCTGGGTCATAAAACAAACCTCAACAAATTTAAGAGAATTGAAATCAGACATAGTGTTTTTTTCCGACTATAATGGAATCAACTAGAAATCAACAGCAGAAAGGTACGGAAATTAAATAATCCCCAAAGAAAAAGTATCAAAGGATAATTTTAAATACATAGAACTGAATAACTTCACAAAACAACATATCAAAATATTTAGAATGCATTTAATGTACTGCTGAGAGGGAAATTTATAGCACTAAATGCTTACATTAGAAATGAGAAAAAGTATCAAATCAATAATTTAAGTTTCTACATTAAGAAACTAGAAAGAGAACAAAATAAACCCAAAGCAAGCAGAAGGAAGAAAATTAATAAAGATAAGAGCATATGTCAGTGAAACAGAAAATAAGAAAACAATAGGGAAAATCTATGAAGCAAAAGCTAGTTCTTTGGAAAACTTAAACAGATAAAATTGATAAACTTCTAGGAAGACTGACAATAATTAAAAGAGTAAAGAAAGCATTGTGTCTCGGTTTAATTGGCAGCAGTTTTCCTCTTCTAGTACTAAATAAAATAATGGTTCATCTTAAAATTTAAAAAAATCTTAAATTTAATAAAATATTCTTTTTGTAAAAAAATCTTATTAGCCTTCTGTGGCTAAAAAGATGTGGGGCTCATTTTTTTCTAGAGTTTCTGTGCACAGTAATACAAAATGGTATGGTAACCATCACTGTGTGCCACTCTAAGTCTAGGATGGTAGTATGTATGTGTGTGTGCGTGCATGTGTGTGTGTGTATGTGTGTGTGTGTGTGCATGTGTGTACGTGTGTGTGTCTTAGAGGTGGGATTGAAAGAGTCAGGCCAGACCAAAAGAGGGTTATAGAAGGCAACCAAATAAAACATGAACTCACTGAAATCTGAATTTTTTCCTCAAATCAGTCTAATTTTAGTCCAATTGATTGGTTTAGTAGATTCATAGGAAGAAAATATTATATCTATTTTACTAAAGGGAAAAAGAGACCTCAAGAATGAAGGAATAATAGCAAAATGGTTGCCACACTGCAGATGGCCTCCTGGTCTCGTAAGTGCCAAGCTACACTGGCTGCGGCAGTGTATAGCTCTAGCAATAAGGCTCCTGGACAGCAATCTTTACTCTTAGTTTGATATTAAGTTTAAATGTCACTAAGCTGGAGTTTTTCCACCAGTTTTACTTGGTGAGTAAGAGGTTGTCTACTGGGCTACAGCCCAAACTTCTGTTCCTAGATGTATAATCAGCATTTTTTTAAGCCTGTGTTATAACTCGGCAATTTAAAGAGAGCCAAAAATAGTTGCCATTTTACATTTATCTCTTTTTCTTAGGGTTCAGAGCTTGGCTAGTCACTGATGGGTTTCTGGAAAGGAATAGCTGCTAAGATGACAGTAGTCCTCACCTTGCTGTGCAGGAAAATGAAAAGAAGACAGACTATGTCATCAAATAATTATTTATCTGTGGAGGATGTTCATCACATGGATCACTTTCTGTTTAATAATGTTATGAAATGAGATACTCTTTAGTAGAGCTCCACATAAGGATCTTGGCTACTTATTTAGAATGAGTTAGCCAAATTAAATTATTTTGCTTCCAACTCCAACTCTGCCGATGAGAGAGTTGAAAAATCAAGAACTGAGGTTTCGAAGGCCTGAGGACTAGACCCCACGTCCTACCAGGTGATGCTGGGAAAGCACATCCCTGCATCCAAGCCCTACCCACAGAAAACCCAAACTGACTGAACTGGAGCCTCCACAAATGGATGTGAGTCTATGAAGGAATCTCCAGGTAGAGGAAAATTTATCAAGTAAAAGTTGTAAAATTGCTGGATTCTTGTGATATTTTAAAAATTTCCCTGAAAGTCAAATTGCCTCACAGTTGGGGCAGAATCTTGTGTTAAAGTTGAGAGCTATGACATAACTTCCTGGTTTATATAACTCTTCACATCCTAGCCCCATGTTTCTCTTATGCATGCACCCGTGCGCACGCGTGTGCGTGTGTACACATACACACAGACACACACACTGCTGCAAACTGAATGTTTGTATCCTTGCCAAATTCATATGTTGAAATGCTAACTCCTAATTTGATGGTATTTAGAGGCAAGACCTTTGGGAGGTAATTAGCTGTAGATGAGTTGTTTTGTATTGATCTCAGCCTATCACTAATCAATGTTGTGTCCGGACCAGTCCTCATAGTTCTTATTATGATTGTGAGATGAACTTCAGCAATAAACATCAGGAAACTTTAAAAAAAATAAAGGTTTATTACTCACAGAATCTGGAAATTACACAGCACACCTGGGGCACACAGTGACATGGTGGGGTGCGGGGGAGAGGACATGAGGGTTTGCTTTTATTGGAGTTGAGGGCGGGGACTAAAATTTTGCAGGTTCACTCTTTGTTCGTGAATTCAAACCATAACAGC
>NW_006439717.1:2863546-2874053 GCF_000325575.1 Pteropus alecto
AAAAAAAGTAGTGCAAAAGATCCTTTACTAAAATAACCAAGATATCTAAAACAAAGGAGCATCGGTGCAGGGAGGTGGCCTGGCTCTTTTTGTGTGGATGGCAATGTGTTTATTTGAGAGTGCTGTCTTTGAAGTAGATACCTCTTTGAGATGGATGCCTTGGCAATCAAAGCTTATGTCAGCTACTTGCATTACAAAACCAAAAAAAAGCAACTGTCAGGTCTTAGGCTACATGAGGTCAAGCGGATGGGATGGGGACCCCATAATGGAATTAGTACCCTTATAAAAAGACCAAAAGAACAGGGCTCTCTTTCTTACATATGGTGATCTAGCAAAAAGGCAGCCTTCTGCCATCCAGGAAGAGGGCCCTCGCCAGATACTGAATTTGAGGACACCTTGAACTTAGACTTCCTAACTCCCAGAACTGTGAGAAGTAAATGTCTACTGTTTAAGCCACCCAGTCGATGTTATTTTGTTATGGAGGCTAAAGCTGAGACACACACACACACCCCTATCTTACTGCACCATGTACACATATACTCACCACACAACACATACATGTATACAGGTATACACATGCATACAGATACATGCTTGTACATACCATATCGTGGATATATACACACCACACTACACACAACACATGTACACATGCCTCCTCCTTCCCCAACCCACACATATATAGCACTCAATACTATGCCCTTGATTTACACTAATTTTCTATAATTCTCCAAGTATGCCTTGTCCTCCATATCACCTTTCAGGCCTTGACTCATGCTGTTGTCTATACATGGAACATTACTCTGTGACCCTCTTCATCTGGTTCATTCTTCCTCATCCTTCAGTTCTCACTTTAGATGGCTCTTCCTGCAGAAAGCCTTTCTGACGTCCGACATCCCCTTTCTCCTATCCCAACTGATTAAGATCCAGTGGAGTATGGTAATTGTTTTGTACTAGCTTTCAAGATCTGCACCTCTTTATAATTCCGTTCAGTGAGAACATGTTGGTAACTAGAAATTGGTTGGAGTCTTTAGACCACGGAAATTGACCAACACTGCAATGGGGGAGAGGGGTTTGTTAGAATGTTTCTTTTTTTCTCATATTAATCTATATTATCAGTTTCTTATAGACATTGTGCTGATGTGAATTTTAAATGACTTAAACAAAGTCTTCTGATGTCAAATATCTCAGTACAAGTAGTAATTTAGTAACCTGATTTCATTACAAGGGAGAATATAATTATCAAGCAAATATTCATAATAATGAAAAGATAGGATAGAAAACCACCTAAGCAAGAACCTTTTGAAATAAAATGTTACTTTTTGAATAGTTTGTTCTGAGGTACTTAAAACCATTAACTTTATGAAAGGAAAATTCTCTTGCTCCATATAAAGCTACAGCTTAAGAGTTTACTTGAGTGTTATGTTTTTCTTTTCATAATCTTCCGTGGAAACATAACATTAGTTTTCCTAATTTCCATACATTAGTCAGTTAATTTGGAATTTGGATATTTTATAACTTCTCCTTAATGCTTAGTGTGATGTTACTGCTGTGAAATTAAAAGCATGCACTCAAGAAAACAGTATGAGGAGTTATCCTAAAATAGAGTGTTTTTTTTTTTAATTTAGCTTTTCGCAAGTTATGTGAATGGAGATATAAAGAAGATAAACAGGTCGAAACAATTTCTTGTTGCTGATTTTCTCATAATTAATACCTACCTTGTATATTTTTAGCTTTTCGCAGCACATTCATATAGCAACATAACCTGCATAAGAAGCTCATAAGTTCATGAACTACTTATAGGATTCCATGAGAAATTCGTTTTCCAAACATTCTTTGACTCCTTGAAAGAAATTTGTAGGAATATGACCTACCAATTGAACTGGCACTGATAAATCTCTAAATGTGCCCCTAACCATCAGAACACCGTCGACTTTTTGTCTAACATTTAGGCATCATGTTGTGCTCATCCAAAGAGTCAAGTTCTCAGCCGTTCTTCCTGCTATGACAACCTGCTGTTAGAATAGGATCTGATACTAGTCATTTACAGCTATGATTGAATTTAAGTCAATTGTTTCCCTATTCCTGGAGTATTTACATATAAAGCGTCTCTCAAACTGAAATTTAAAACTCACATTTTTTTTGATTATGGTAAAAAAAAATAACATAAATTTTACCATCGTAACCATTTTAAGTGTATAGTGTTAACTGTGTCTTCATGTGGAGCAGAGCTCTAGAACTTTATCATCTTGCAAAACCAAAACTCTGCATACTGAACAACTCCTTTCCCCCTTCCCACAGCCCCTGGCAACCGCTATTCTACTTTCTGTTTTTTAGAGTTTGGCTACTTTAGATACCTCATATAAGTGGAATCATGCAGTATTTGTCTTTTTGTAACTGGCTTATTTCACTTAGGATAATGTCCTTAGGTTTCATCCATGTTGTACCATATGACAGGATTTCCTTCAATATGAGTGAATTAGAAATTTTTAAAAATTATAAAATTAGAGACCATCAAAAAGTAGCAAATGGAAGCACATAGTAATAGGTGTTTAATGGTCAATTTTATCAGCCATGAAGTCCATATGGTCTGAATTAGGCAAACCTTTCCTGGGATTAGAAGAAGAGTTGGTTGACTGATATGCCTTTAAGGCTCAAAATAAATGGACTACTTATTGCTTTCTTCTAAATGTCATAGAAGAAATAAAAAACAAATCCTTAGACGCAATAGAAAACCAAAAAGCTGACATTAGCAGACCAGAATATTAAGGAATTTCTGTCTGATATAAAGCAGATGGACTGGACTTGGATGCTGGCAAAACCTAACAGATTGTGGGAATGTGCTTTCCAGGCAGTTGCCTATAGCATTTGCCCCAAGTCTAAAGTCCTAAAGATACCTTTTCAAATAATAGTATTTTCATCTAGGGAATGTCTTCATGAGCCCTGAGGCTGGAGAGAGAAATAGGGAAATGTCTCAGGTCACTTCTGGCTTCACTGTGGATGTGGAGCCCCGTACTCAGAAAATAAGCTTCTCTGGACTTCAGAAGAAGCCCATGCATCGCACAGGCCCACCCACTATAGAGCCAGTCCCCAGCATTTGAGGAAAAAAGAAAGCAAGTCAATGAATGAAATAAGTAGAGGTATTATCCTAAAGGGAAGCACAAGTAATTCAAGAAACTAAATAAATCCTAAAAAAATCATTTACAGAAATCTGAGAAGTCAAGAAAATTGTATCAATTAAATGAGAAGGGAACAGTATGAAATTCAAGCATGTCAACACTAAATAATTCTTGAAAGTTAAACTCTGGTAGCTAAAATCAGAACTCAGTAGAAGGACTGAGTAGAAGGATGGAGAAGACTAGAGGCGTACTTAGCAACCTGAAAGCTTAAACTGAGGACTTTTCCAAGAGCACAGAAAAATAAAAGAAAATGAAAACTATGCGAGAAAAGTTAATAAACATAGAGCTCTATCCAGAGGTCTAATATTTATCCAATAAAATAAGAGAACAGAGGGCAGGGAGGAACAAATAAAATCTAAGAAATAATGAAAGAAATTTCCATGTGCTAAAAAAGATGTGCGCGTTCAGATCAAAAGGGCTCATCATGTGCTTTCTGCAAATATTATCAACACAATTTGGTGATTTTTATAAATTTCAAGGATAAAAAGAAAATGCTACAAACTTTCAAAAACAGAGAGAGAGAGTGGAAGGAAAGAAAAATTAGAAAGGAGGTAGAATGAATCTGTCACCAGACCTCTGATTGGCAAGTGGTGAAGCTAGCAAACCATGAAGAAATAGTCAGAACATTCTGAGAGGAAAGGATTTGGAAATTTTTCCCAGCTGAATTGCCAAAATGAAGATAATTTCAAACATGCAAGCAATTTAGAAATTTTGCCACCCACATAACTCTCTGAAAATATTATTCAAAATAAAACTATAATCCAAGAAAGAGAATTACATGGGACACAAGAAATAGAATAAGAATAGAAGAAATAGAATGAACAACCAAGAAAACAGAGAAGACAAATAATTTCTAATCATGCAGCTGTACTATGTACTGCAATTGTTGAGCAAAGTTTCCTAAAATAGAAAAAACAATTTAAAAACAATTTAGAACAATAGTTTCAAAAGACAAATAAGGAGGGGGAGGAGGGAAGGGAGAGAAGGAGAAGGTGAAGGTGAAGGAAAGGAGTGGGAAAGGAGCAAAATGATACCAAAGGTCTCGTCTTGTATAGATTCAAGGGAAGTCTGGAGGAAGGGCGCAATTCTCAGAAGGGTGCAAATTAGTAAGCAGGACCCCTGCCCCATTGTCACTAAAGATTCCATTAAGTTCTTAATTCTAGCAAATATCACAATTTATCAAAACACCAAGAACCCTATAGGACAAGAGCAGATGCTACATATCCTGGTATGACATTTTCCCGACTTCTTGTTTGTTTATAAATAAGTTGTCCATTAACTTTATTATCCAAATCTGGACATGCCTGAGAGTGAATGAGGCTATTAACCCGATGGATGCAGGGACAATATGCATCAATTAGGACTGTTCTAGAAAATGGAGATATATGTAAGGTAGTGACTTGTCAGTCACACTTCCTACACTGGATAGAGACCTGTCAATTTGGAGGAAACAGCTGGATCCTTGCTTGGCCACAAGTCATTTATGGGTTTTCATCAGCATTGCTGAAGAATTTACATTACTAAGTATGTACTTCCATGGAAAGGAGGGTTTGCAAATGTCAGGATCTGTTAGTTCTTGAATTAAGCTCTGTTAATGGCTGTTCTTGATGAGAATTTCCACTCTGCCATCCTGTTTACTCCTGAAGTGGTTATATCTAACAAAGAAGGTGCCAAATTTGAGGTCTATTGCAACCCTTGTTTACAATAATCATTTCTTCACATTCTAAAGCTAGGAGGCAGAGGCTGTAAAATGCTCCTTTGAAGGGACTTAAGAGGTAAATTACTATCTCAGCATCTGAGAGCTTTGCACACAGTGTCCATATGGGTTGGTTTTAGTTCGGGAAAACATAAGGAAGCTCGTGTGGGTAAAAAGACCATCAAACAGCCTTATTAAACCCAACTGTGCTTGAAGTGCAGGAAAACAAAGCAACTAACAGCTGTAAGGGCCCAGGGGGCCAGAATCAGGGTTTACCACTCAACAATCTCTGTCTCTACATCTTGCAAGTTTTAAACAACATCTTTACAGGTGGACCTTTCCCAGATATGGGCTTCCCAGGAAGTAGGCCCTGGGAAGGGTCTACAGGTTCCGGTACATCCTCTCAGGCTTGGAAGTGTTTATTCTCTGTCAGTGTACCTCTACTTTCTTGCTGTTTTCAAGGTCTTGTTTTTAAAAAGCCACATTTAGGTTATAATTAAAATTGGTCCAAATACAAACATGTATGTGATGAATAGGTGTGTAGTTCTCTTTCAATTTTTCCTGAGTTTTTCTGGAAAATCAGTCTCCAATCTTGTTAAGCGTAAGTGCAACTAAGTGTGAAACTGAGTGTTAAAAGAAATACAAAATTGAGCATCTAAAACAACTGGGTTATTTTTACATATAATATTTATACTTAATATAATATATAATCACATGAAATTGAACCTAATGTTCAGGATTGATTTATTCTTCTTACAATGCTACAGCATTAATGATGTTTAGGATCTTTGTCTTGATAACTCTCTATGTTTTTCACTCAAGGGCAGGATTTAGATAAAATAAGTCCACCTTGCAACATTTGCAACAACATGGGTGAATCTTGAGGACGTTATACTAAGTGAAATAAGTCAGCAGAGAAAAACAAATACTATATGATCTCACTTATGTATATAATCTAAAAAACAACTCATAGACACAGAGAACATATTGGTGGTTGCTAGAGGCTCGGGGTAGGGGATGGGAGAAATGAGTGAAGGTCGCCAAAAGGTACAAACTTTTAGTTACGTATACAATAAATAAGTCTTGGGGATGCTGTACACCATTATGACCATAATTAATAATATTGTATTGCATGTTTGAAATTGCTAAGAGAGTAGATATTAAAATTCTTATCACAAGAAAAATTGTGTAACTATGTGAAGTGATGCATGTTAACTAAACATCGTGGTGATCATTTTGCTATATACGCATATATGAAATCACTATGTTATACACCTTAAATTAATACAATCCTATATGTCAATTATATCTCAATAATACTGGAGAAAAAATAGGTACATCTTGGATCCCATCCAAAGGGGTTTAATTCTTGAAATTTTAAAAGAAAATCACTATAACACAAGATGATCCTCAGAATATGCTTAAGCATGTCCATTTTTTTAAAATTAGTAAATAAATGAATGTGAGAATTCACATGATGTCTACTATGTGCCTGGAACTATTTTAAGTGCTTTACAAATATTAACGCATTATAGTGAAGTCAAAAAGACTTTACTCTAGAAAAAGAATAATGTGAAGTGTTTCTAATAATGTAAAAAACTCTATTCTTAAGGCAAAAAAGAAAGACAAAGAAAAAAGGGAAGAGCAAGTAAGAGGGGAGGGAGACCAGAGAACTGAGAAACAGAAACAGAAAGATGAGGAAAGGAAAGACAGAAAGTGGAATTTGTTTTTCAATAGGAGAGATAACTAATGAAGTGAGTTAATGATGAGAGAGACAGTATAAAAAGTTACTCATTAAAAACTAATTACCTTCCAGCATTGGTATTTGGGGAAAGCATTTTATTAAAAGCACTATATTGGTAGCAAAAAAGAAAACGGTATGAGTATTTAATACACGGGCGAGGCATTTCTGCTAAATGAAGGCCAGATGATGTCACTGTGTACCTTTTAAGAAAAGTTTTTCATATTCTGAATGAAGAGAAGGGATGAGAGCCTTGAGTCATATCTTAATGCAAGAGAGCTTAGGTAGGGCAATCTCTGAAGACCCAAACAACACCACACTCACTTTTCACATTGCAGTGTAGCCAAGGAAAACAATTATTCATCACATTGAAATAATTAATTTTGCATATTATGGTTTTTACAGCTTTGTTGATTTTTAGCATATAAATTGATTTTGTTCATATATTTTGATAGGAATTACGGGCCATAGTTTATAACTAGTTTTTCTTTTTTTATATAAGAAACATTAAGATAAAAACAATTTAAGGTCCAAACACTAAAGAAGAAATAACAGTACTTTTACTCTAGCTCTTCCAGAGAAGAAAAAAGAATAACAATTCTCGATGCATTTTCTTAGGCCAGTATAACTTTGACACCAAAGAATATTACAATAAAAGAAAATTGTAAATCAATCTCTCTCATGAACAAAGATGCAAAAATCCTCCACATAATATTAGCAAATTGTATAAAAAGAGATTTTTCACTAGTTTATGAATCATTGATATTCAGAGGCATGAGACATTTGTATTAGAACAGTACTATGTAGCATTTATTAATTGTTAATATATGTACATTTAATGAGAAGAAACTTATTTTAAAAGTCAACAGCAGCATTTTTTTATTGAGAGAATTATTACTTTTTTAATTTGGCAAACACCCTGATAAGCCATAGTTTTGGAAGGTGGAGGTGTGCAACAAAGAGAAATTTCTCTCCCATGAATAATAAAAATAAAATAAAATAAATATGAAGTGTCTTTGGTAGCCCAGGAAAGAGGATATGAGGGGCTAGGCTAAAAGAAACAGAGATGAAGAAGTTGAAGCTGAAAAGGAGAGAGAGGCTAAGTAACTCGGCCATGTGAGACAAAGCAGTGTCCAGGAACACATTCCTGGCAATGAGAATATCCAAAGGATTTTCAAAAACAGGCATTCCATGCTTTCCACAGCACACTGCAGTGCTGTGGCAGAAGCTGCTGCTCTATGACCCTCTCAGCCTTGGGTAAAATTTTTCTAACTTGCTTTGTGATGAAGATACTTTGGGGAAATCTAGAACAAGAGGTCATGGTCTACGTTTGAACCAATGAGGTAGGAAAAAAAGAGAATAACCACAAGATGTGAGAAATCAGTGGAAGAGTTTAGTGAGCAAGGGCGGCTGTAATTCACAGGAGTGTACACAAATCTGGGGAGGACACTATAGATAGGACCTTTGGCCGTTTTAATTTTAATATCAAGAACAAGATGTTTCTTTGAGATGATGACATTTGGGTTACACAGGTATGAGAATACCACCAGTTTCTACCACCTTTGCCTTGACTTCTCTATGTTCTTATATACAGGATAAAATGTAAACTAAGCTCCTTCTTTTCTTCCTCCAGTACTTTATTGGTGATGGCATCATCAGGTTTATGTATTTCAAAGCCAATCCTCTTTTCAGCCGTTTGGAATTAGAATAAGATAAAGAGGGCTGCATCTTGAAACTCTTTTTGCAGCCCTTGAATGGGTAGATTGTCTTTGTGGCTCTTAGGCCCCTGCTTTAGAATGAGAGAGGAAAAGTTGCAGGAACTGAAGAGGAAAGAATGTTTTCACTTTTTTGTTTTTTTTGTTTGTTTTGTTTTGTTTTGTTTTCTGTAACTCAGGATCTAGCAATGGTGGAATAGACATGGTGCCTTGGGCTTATCGAATTACACAGCTGGCACACAACAAACACAGGCTAATTAGACACATTTAAGTAAAAATGTGGCATATGATAAAAGAAAATTACCAAACAAATTATTTTCTTTTACAGGAGCCATGCAATATTCAAGTGAAGCTGCTTTTGTGGTGTTTTAATGTATTTTGGCACATTTAGGTTAGGATGTCTCTTTGTTCCTGAGCTGGTTCACACTCGCCCGTGCAGTCGCAAGTTGTGCTAGATGCACCTGATTGGAATTAACACCACATATTTTGAGAACTTGTCATGTCTGAAAGCAGGAGCTTCCTCTTCTGGTGGACTGAGGCACGTACTTGCTTGTTTCAGCTCACTTCTTCCTTCCCAAAGGGCTTAGCAACTCAAGGAAACTGACAGCTCATTATTTCAGAGCTTGGAAGAAGTGTTGGAGTTGGCAAGCATGGGCCTGTCTTCCCCACAAAGGCTGCCTCCCAGATCCTCTATTTCCTGTCGTTCAATTACACAAATATTTATTATCGTCTTAGGTACAAAGGACTAGGCCGGACACCCATGGAAGGAAAAGGAGCATGACACAATTTCTAGTCTCAGAAGTCTTATTATAGGGGCATTACACAAATACCCATATGATAAGGTATGATAAGTTTCCTGAGAGATGCACAAAGTGCTGTGTGGAAGGAACAAGGAAAAGAGAAGAAACACTTAGTGCCCGCAGTGCCACTATGCACAAGTGCTGTGGTCAGTGCAGCTCTGCCCCTTACCAGCTGATGGGGAATTCATCTCACAGCCTTTTCTAACCTAATCTTATGTCAAAGAGTTGGATCAAGGATTAAATATTTTATTTTAATGCCTTTAGTATAGGACCCAAAAGATAGTAGAAACTTAGCAAATGTTAATCTCTTTTGCTTTGATGGTATCTTTAAGATGAATTCTCCCCAGAATGGGTGTGAGAGTTACAGGCAGAGATGGGCATGGAAATTTTACGCAGAAAAAAAAAGATCACAATAAGACACAAAGAATAGATTTTGTTCAGGAAAAAGTGAAAGCTCCAGTTTTGTTATAAGGAAGTAAAGAGATGGACTTGGAAAGGTAAATTGGGGCCATACTGGAAAGGTAGCAGGATCTGGAGAGGCAGGGAGGTGTGATGGGTAGGCCTAGGCTTTGGAGCCAGATTATTTAGGTCCCACTCCTGGTTCTGCCATACCTGTTCACCACGTGACCCAGAGCTAACTATCAGTGCTCTGCTCCTTCACCTCTAAAATGAAGTTAATACAAGTGCCTTTGCCACACAGTATTCCTGTTATGTGGATTAAAAGTGTTAAAATTTGTAAAGCAATTAGAACTATGCTTGGCACACAGTAAATACCCAATAAACACAAATTAATTCTTATTAGCAGTTCGACATATTTATCATGAAGTGTCACGGCCAGAAGGCATGCTCAAATGCTTACTGTTTAGAGGAAATTTGTTCTACTTCCTCTAAGGTAAATGAGCCTTTCTGATCTGAGAAATGGCTCTGCCTCCTTACCTTATCGAGATAATATGGAGGCATTTTAACAAATGATAATGAACAGATATACTTTGATAAAGGCTTTCTGTACCTTGGATGACACCTGTATGCCCCTCAACATCATTATGTTTCCTACTTCCGTCCCAGTAGGGAGACTCCCAGCTGTCAACCTTGAACCTCCAGCCAATAGCAGACATCACTCCTTCTTGCTTGCTAGCGATTGGAGGATCAATTATATCATGCTGGACAGAAGGATGACTGGCCAGAAACCAGCTTGAGTAAAAACTGTTTATGTTTTGGGGGACTAAAAGCCTCACCTTTACAAAGAAACTACCAGAGACTTTAGGTTCAAAGATTAAAATCTGCCTATATAAGCACCAGCCCCAGTCTCTGCTTGGCTGCATTCCAGAGGCTGGATGGATGGAGGAACTGCCTAAGAAGGGCCATTATGGAGGCCC
>NW_006439717.1:2874078-2885547 GCF_000325575.1 Pteropus alecto
AGACTTTATCTTCAGCTGGCAGGCATAGTTGTGGGGTAATGTTGTGTCCTTTGAGTTAAGAACATGTATCACCTTTTATGTAAGGTTGGAATTAATACTTTTGCTTTCAGAAAACTCATTGAGTGAAAAATTCAATCCATATATTTTGAAGAAGAGAAATTATATCCAGTGCTAAAACTGGTGTCTAATCCCTCAGCAAAGGGAAGAAATTAGGAGGAAAACCGTGTGTGTGTGTGTGTGTGTGTGTGTGTGTGTGTGTGTGTGTGTGTGTACTATAGCTCTGTGGTGAAGTGGATAAGGGTGAATTTTGCAAATTCACAATAGGCATAAAGTACTAGATTTATTAGGGAAACAAGTAATATGAGGAGATCTGAAGACCCCTACTCATCTTATGATATAAGCTGGAAAGTGGACTTTTTAATGGAGGGGCAAACACTTTTGTACTCAGATGCTGAATTTAAGTGCTTGCCGATTAGGGGAGCACTACGAATGCTAGCTGCCCAGGACCTGGAGACCTTGAGGGCTTAGTAAATTAGCAGCCCCTCCTGCTGTGGGAAAGAGGCCACCAGTTCAGAGGCCGCCATGTTCTTGGCAAGTTGGGTTCAGGTCCAGCCCCTCCTACTGGGAAAAAAGGACCTTCAGTCCCAACCAGCTTGTTGTTAACAATCCAGAGAGCTCGTAGAGAACCACATCCCGGGAGAATCGCAAGTTTTGATCAGAGAATGAGAGTCTGAGCTGTGCTCTCTCTCCAACAGCAATGGAAAGGTAGATTGAGGAGGAGGAGGAGGCAGGGGCTGTCACAGCAGCATTCAGAAATTCATGTAAGCTGCACCCATTTTGCTCTGGATATTCAAGATGGTCAAGGGTCCAAAAACCATATCCTCAGAAAACAGTTAAAAATATTTTAGAATGTTTAGCTGAGAGAGGCTAGATTCAAATTTAATAGTTATGCAGAAGGAAGGTGGACTTATTCAGTGTAATTTCAGATAGCAGACCTGAAAATAATGAGCAAATTTTACATCCACATAAAAGCAAATGAAAACACAATTTGAGCTGCCCTGCAATGAATAAAGTGCTACCCTTCAGAGGAGTAAGTCCCCCATCACTGGAAGTATTGAAGCAGAGATAGGCTATTTGTCAACTATTATGTAGGTGAGATTTCTGCACTGGGGATGGTTGAAGTAAAATTATAATCATATACTGTAATAAAAGTTATGTAATAAAAGAATGGCTTTGGGGCCATTCTTAAGTAAAATAAGGGTTACTTGAACACAAGCACTGCAATAACAAGACAGTAGATCTGATAATCTAGATGGCTACTAAGTGACTAACAGGCAGGCAGTGTATACAGTGTGGATACACTGAACAAAGAGATGATTCAAGTCTGGGTGGGACGAAGTGGACAATCCAAGATTTTATCATGCTACTCAGAAGAGAAGACTGATGATCTTAGAAGGCTTGGGGGCATAAATGGAGTTCAGAGATTGGTGGATTTTTAGGGTCATAAGTGAGTTGACATCATTTGTTGAATCACGGTTACTTGATTAAGACTCGTTGATTGGTGGCACACTCAGAAGTATGCTTATTTGAGTGAATTCATTCTTGATTGATTGATTTACAGAAATGAGAGGCTAATCGTGATTGGTTGGGTTTACAAAAGAATACTTAAAGAGGCAAGTTGTAGTTGATCTATTTAATGGGTTTAAAATTGGTATGGTGGCTATTCGTTTCCATGATTACAGAAAAAATTGATCTTTTCATAAGTAGGGAAGTAGGAAACTTTGTGAAGTAGAAAACCTCAGAGGTGACTTCCAATGGTCCCTGACTCCTGCTATCATGCCCTTGTGTAATTCCTTCCCTGGAGTATGGGCTGTATTTAGTGACTCACTTCTAACAAATAGAATGTGGCAGAAGTAATGTCACTTCCAAGATAAGGTTATAAATAGACTGTGGCTTCCGCCTTGTGTGGGTGTGTGGTGGGGGAGAGGGGGGTTGACTGTTTTCACTTATTTTCACTTGGATCTCTTACTCTGGGGAAAATAAGCTGCCATGTTGTGAGCAGCTCTGATGAGAGGCTCATGTGACAAGAAACTATCTGAAGCCAACAACCAGTAAGGGCCTGAGGTTTGTCAACAAACATTTGGATGAGCTTGGAAGTGAATTTTTTCCTAGTTAAGTTTTGAGACGATTACAGTCTTAGCTGACACCTTGACCTAGGTCTTGTGAGAGGCCTCAAGTCAGAGGCACCCAGATAAGTTGTGCCTGGACTCTTGACCTGCAGAAACCATGAGATAATAGATGTTTGTTGTTTTAAGCTGCTAAATTTGTGAATAATTTTGGTTTATTACACAGCAATAGAAAAGTTATACAGTGTGGGAAGTTTAATCCTCATTATTTAGCTTATGATTTGTGAGTCAGCTGGATAATTCTTTAGGACTAAACAAGTTCATCTGATCTTTCCTGGGCTTCGTCATGCATCTGTGGTAAGCCGGTGCATTTGATGGTGACTGCATGATCTGGAATTGCCTCACTCACATCTGATGTTTGGCAGGCCATTGGCTACGACTCCCTAATTCTCCTCCATCTTCTACCAGGTTAGCTGTGGTTGTTCACCTGGTGATCTGTCTCAAGTTTCTAAGCCCAGCAAGAAGACAAGCTCCCATATGCAAGTGCTTTTCAAGTCTCTGTTTGCCTTAGGTTTGCTAATATTTCATTGGCCAAAACAAGCCACATGGCTAAGCCATATTCTAAGGGTGAGGATAGACACTAGCCCCTCAAAGTTAGGACCTATAATGCCACATATTAGAAGTGTGTAGCTACAGTGAGAGGAAGAATTTGTGGCCATTTTAATTTAACATATGACAAAAATAATATTAAATGTCATTTCCTTTTTTCTTCTATTTTCCAAAAAAGAGATGAACAGCTCAGGCATTACTAAGCATTTATAAATAAACTGAAAAAAGTTCCTAGAAGAGAAAGTTAGGGAAGTATAGGGCTGCTTTAAAGAGGAACATACCATTTGGATAAGAAACAATAAGTGGAGTTCCTATAAGCGTCTATATATACATGTTTGCAAAAATAAGAAAGCATGTACAAACATGATCCTGAAGTCACAAAGATTAACTTGGCCTAAACATCAAGAAACCCACCTTCCAAAGGGATCTGGAACATCTCTCTCCCATTAATAAACTTTAGGAATTTGCATTGCATTGCAATCACCTCATTTCAGGAATACGTGGTGAGTTTTCTCAATTCAAGTCTAAGAATGTGTGTCACCTCCATATTTAGAGCCTAAGACTACAGAAAGGATTCCAGTACTTCACTCTTTAGTATATGCATCTAATCTATTGGTATCTTTAGGTTTTCCTCCTAGTTGATAACGTAACTTTAGTGATGCTGTAATTGCACATGGAACTCTGCCAAGGGATCCAGCTGCATAGGCGCATTGTAAATCGTGATCTGAGTCATACCTGTTTCTCAAGTTGCTATTGAAGTTCTCACATGTTTTAGAACTTTGTGGATCTGTTTTGTTTTCTTGGTTCTTGTACAATCAACCACTCATACTAGTTATTAGCAAACCATATTAACCATGTCCATTTGACCATGCCAGCTTCCATCCTAATACAATGGCTTTTCCATATGTATTGTACTCATCAGTGCAGAGAAAACTGATATGCTTCAAATGCTTTATCAAAGCCATAAGCTAGTATTTCTATAGCAAACTAGAATTATAAAGGATTGTCTTAATTTTTCTTCACAACAACCATACAATGTTTTATTTAGAAAAAAAAAAAGACATTTTATACAGCAAAGATTTTATTGTCACAGGGTATGGCTTGCCCAGAATCACTCAGCCAGTGAATGGAATAATTATAACCACATTCAGGTCCTCTGGCTCCGATCAACCTTCCATAACTATTCTGCTTTTTTATTAAACTTATTCTATGAGAACAGCATATGAGAAATACAATCTCTGTGAGTGTTTTCTGTCTCTCAACAATTACAGAACCCAGTAGACCTTCACAGTATAATTACTTGTTAATTAATTATAACAGTAGGCATCTTTAGGGTATGGAAAAATCACACATACTTACAAAATGCATCATATTAGTTAAATCCAAGCCCAAACAATAAGCAAGAAATTCCCGTGGTATGGGAGAAAAATATTTTGCACACTTCGGTTTTGAATTCAATATAAACATGTGTATACATCTGTCATTTATATTTTCTTGAATACTCTCAGCAAACTTTCATGTTTTAAAAAACATATAATGATATGAAGAGACTCGTGCATTTGTGGAGTGTCTTATAGTTTATAAGGCACTTTTGAACACTTTCTTTAATCTTCCCACCAAATTACAAGATAGGCAGATAGCAATTGTCCCCATTGTACAGGCATAAAACTGATACTCAGAGAGGTTAAGATTCCCTTGAGTTTAAATAATTCATAGGTGCAGGAGGCAGCTCACCTCAGAACATTAGAACTGGAAGAGCCTTCCTTAGCTATTACAAAGGGCATCATTTCTCAGCGTGGCTTCTGTGCCACACTGGTCTTGTGAAATGCTCTATAAAAAGTGGTTCAGTGCTCCAATAAATTTAAGTAACACTGCATAGTATATTCCTTACTCGAAAATTACAATACATATTGGCATAACAAGGCTCTGAGAAATATTACAGGGTTTTTTTTTTAAGGTTAATTTTGTTCAACTTAGATTTTTCCAAATTGACTTAAGGAAAGCTGTTGAAAAATGTTGACCTAGGGTAACCCCTACATTATGGAGATGAGAAAACTGTTGTACAAAAATATAAAAGAGCTATTTAGGATCACATGATTACTTACATTAGAGTTACAAGTAGAACTCAAATCTCTAAATCTCGATACAATATTCTTCCTTTATACCCCACATGGCTTCTCTATACTTAAAAGCTTACTTCTCTATTCCAAGAAAAATAATTTGGTTGGTCTTTATATCCAAAATTAGAAGCATATTTTAAATAAAAATCTTATAAAAAAATAAAAGAGACAATCTTTAGTTCTTAATTCCATCTTTATGCCATCAAAATAATTTTGGTGGTGATAATGGCAGCCATTCTTGTGTATTAAACATAAATAGTTCTTAAAGTTTTTAACAGACTTGCAAGTCAAATGTTTTTACAGATGAAGACAGTGAGGCTCAGAAATAAAATAACTTGAGGAAGATCATCCACTTATTAAAACGAGGATCGGATGATTTTAAGTGGAGTCTGTGTGACTCCAAAACTGTTCAAAAGTAACATTCTAAGGTTCTCATTTCTTTTGGAAAAGATTCATGAAGTCTATTCACTCTTTATATTATAAAAAGACTACTGCAAAGAATTTTAAAGAAGCAAATTGTACAGGCAGAAACAAAACAATAAAACCTAGTCATAGATTTAGCAGGCTGAAAACAAACAGAATATATGAGAAAGGAAAAAGTAGGTAGTCATAATGGCAGTAGAGACCACATACTTTCTCTTTTTAATGCCTTCAATTCTGCAATAAATATTTTGAAATATAGAAATATAGGACCAAAATCTAGAAGCACTTTTTAACTTTCTTTATGCTGTTAACCAAACTAGCAACAATTGACTCATTAATGAGGTTTGTCAGAGGATCAGAATTTCAGGCCTAAAGAGCCTTAGAGACCTTGGACAATTAACCAGGACTCAAAGTCCACCTATAACATCCCAACAGCTGGTCATCCAGCCTCTATTTGAACATCTCAGGGATGGGAGGCATCTTAAAACCTCTGGAAGAAGGCCATGTTTTTATGAGACAACTCCATCTGTATGAAGTTTTATGACTTGACTGTATGCTGGTTAAAAGCAAAGTGCATTTCTATCTTGCTCAAACAACATCCCTAGTGTCTGGCAAGATAAAATTAATCACTAAGTATTTTTTGAGTGGTTGAATGGTACTGACATGAAATATTTTTTTTTTGTAATGTTTATCTGGTTATTCTAATTCTGTTCTCTGAGCAAAAGTTAAATGATTTACTCAGAGGGTATCCAACTGGGCAAGGTGCTCAGAACACCAAGCAAAATCTAAGTACCTTTTCAAAAAAATTGAGATATAATTCAAATACCATAAAATTCATCCCTTTAAAGCATACAATTCACTGATTTTTAAAATATTCACTAAGTGGTAAAAACTACCATTACCTAACTCCAGAACATATTCCTCACTCCCTCAAAAAAAAATCCATACTCATTGGAGGATATTCCTCTTTCCCCTTTTCCCCCAACCCTGGCAACCACGTTTTGTTCTATGATTTTGTCTATTTTGAAAATTCCATATAAATAGATCATACATTATGTGGCCTTTTGTGTCTGGCTTCTTTATTTAGCCTATTGGTTTCAGTACTTATCCATGTCGTAGCACGTATCAATACTTCATTTATGACTAAATAATTCATCACGTGGTTTTACCACATTTTGTTTATTCATTTATCAATTCATGGGCATTTGGGTTGTCTCCACTTTTTGGCTCTAATGAATAATGCTGATATGAACATTCATGTACAAGTTTTGTGCATATATATATTTTAAATTGTCTTAGGAATATAACTAGGATTAGAATTGCAAGGATGTGTGGTAACTCAAGGTTTAACATTCTGAGGAACTGTCCAACTATTTAACAAAGCAGTTGCATCATTTTATAATCCCACCAGCAGTATAAGAAAGTTCCAATTTCTCCATATCCTTATCAACACTTGCTTTACATTTTACTCTTTTTTTTTTCTAAATTAAAGCAGCATTTCAAAGGATTTTGGTATGCATTTGCCTGATGACTAATGGTGTTAAACACCTTTTCATGTGCTTATTGTCCATCTGTGTATCTTCTTTGAGGAAATGTCTATTCAAATCGTTTGCCTATGTTTTAAAATTGGGGCATGTTTTTATTGTTAAGTTGTAAGAGTTCTTTATGTAGTCTGAATATAATTCCCTTAATGGATATATAATTTGTAAATATTTATCCCATTTTGTGACTTGTCTTTTTAGTTCCTTGATATTCTTTGAAGCACAAATGTTTTTCATTTCGATGAAGTCCAATATATCAATTTTTCTCTCATTGCTCTTGTTTTGGGTATGTTATGTAAGAAACCATTGCCTACTCGAAGCGTGGAAATTTACTTTCATGTTTTCTTTTAAAAGTGTTATAATTTTAAGTCTTAAATTTAGGTATATGATTCATTTTCAGTTAATTTTGTATATGGTGTGACGTAGGGGTCCAACTTCACTCTGTTGCATGTGGATATTCAATTGTCCCATCACCATTTGTTGAAAATACTGCCCTTTCCCCACTGAATTGTCTTGGCAGTCTTGTCAAAAATCAATTGACCATAACTGTAAGAGTTTATTTATAGATTCTCAATCTATTCTATTGATCTATATGTCTATGTGTATGCAAATACACTTTATTAATTATGGTAGCCTTGTAGTAAGTTTTGCAATTGTGAGTTTTTAAAACTTTGTTTTTCTTTTTTGAGATTGTTTTGATTATTCTTGGTCTCTTGCATTTCCATATAAATTTTACAGTGTGTCAATTTCTAACAAAAAAAAAAGCTAGGATTTAATAGAGATTGTGTTGAATCTGTAGATCAGTTTGGAGAATATCATCATCTTAATAATATTTAGTATTTCAATCCATGAATATAGAATATCTTTCCATTGATTTAGGTCTTCTTTAGTTACAATATTGTTTTGTAGTTTTCAGTTTAAAAGTCTTGTACATCTTTTATTGAATTTATTTTAAATGTTTTATTTTTTAATGCTATTATACTGTACAAAAATACGATTAATTTTTGTATATTGATCTAGTTTTCTGCAACCTTACTGAACTTGTTTATTAGCTTTAGTAGTTTTCTTGTATATAGAAAATATGACATTTTCTATATACAAGATGTCATTTGTAAATAGAAATAGTTTTATTTCTTCCTTTACAATGTGATGTCTTTATTTTTTTTCTTGAATAATTGCTCTGGCTAGAACCTTCAGTACAATATTGAATAAAAGTCTTGAGTTCATCTTTGTCTTTCTTACTCTTGATCTTAGAAGAAAGGCTTTCAGTTTTTCAACTTTAAGTATCATGTTAGCTGTGGAGTTTTTGTCCATGCCATTTATCATGTAAAGAAAATTCCTTTCTATTACTAGTTTGTTGACTGTTTCTATTGTGAAGGAATATTGAATTTTGTTGAACACTTTTCCTGCACTTATTAAGATGATTATGTGTTTTTGTTCTTTTTTTCTAATATGATGTCTTACACTGATTGATTTTAATATGCAAACTCAATCCTTCATTCTTGAGATCAATTTCATTTGGGTGTGGTATATAATCTTTTTATATATTGTTAAATTTGGTTTGCTAGTATTTCGTTGAGAATTTTTGTGTCTATATTCAAAAATATTTGTCTATTGTTTTCTTTTCTTGGGATATCTTTGTCAGGTTTTGGTATGAGGGTAATATTGGCTTCATAAAATGAGTTGGGAAGTTTTCCCTCCCCTTCTAGTTTTTAGAAGGATTTGTGAAAGTTTGTTGTTAATTTTCTTTAAAAATTTGGTAGACTTCACTGATGAAGTCATTTGGGCCTGGACATTTCTTTGTGGGAGGGTTTTTGATTACTAATTCAATCTCTTTAATTAATAGAGATCTAGTGAGATTTTCTATTTCTCTCATGTTTCTTTGTGTCCTAGGAACTTGCCCATTTCATCTGTTAACTAAGTTATAGGTATACAATTATTCCCGTGTAATTGTTTTTATTTCCATAAAGTTTCTATGTCCTTTGTTTTGCTATTAATTTTATTAATTAGAGTCTTATTTTTTTAACTCTTGGTATGTCTAGCCAAAAGTTTGTCAATTTTGTTCATCTTTTCGAAGAACCAACTTTTGCCTTTGTTGATTTTTCTTTATTGTTTTTCTACTTTTTACTTTTTCTGCTCTAATCTTTATTATTTCTTCCTTCTACTTGTTTTTATTTTCCTAGTTTCTCAAGGTTGTAGTTTAAGATATTGATTTAACTTTCTTCTTTTATAATATAGGCATCTACAGTTATAGTTTTCCCTCTGCTCATTGCTTTGGCTGCATCCCTAACTTTTGGCATGCTGTGTTTTCATTTTCATTCATCTTAACTTAAAGTATGTTCTAATTTTTCTGATGATATCTCTTTGATTCATTAGTTGTTTAGTAATGTATTGTTTCATTTACACATATTTGCTAATTTCCTAAATTTCTGTTGATTTCTAATTTCATTTCACTGTAGTAGGAGAATATACATTGAATTATTTTAATCTATTTAAATTTATTTAGATTTGTTTCTTTTTAGTGAGCACCATTATATTGAATATCATGACATCTTACATTAAACTTCCTAGCCAAGTAGATAGTTAATGTTTGTGGAACTAAATTCATAAAAGTTTCCCCAGGTATCAAGTCTAATACAGTGTTTTAAAAATCGCAACTAATATTTTTTAATACTAATGGGGTCTACTCTACATTGCCTCACCCTCAGAACTGCTAAATAGGAGCTCACCTATACATGTGTCACCAACAAATCCAGCAACTAGCCATTTCTAATAGGAGCATTATATTTTCCTTCTCATAAATATTGTCCTTAAGGGTTCTGGAGTTATTTCTAATTTGCATCAAATGACTTGTTAAATGCATAAAACTATAGACTGTTATTCAAATTTGTCATTGACACATTTTAGAAGAACAATATTTTGATCTAGAACATAATATCATAACATTTAAAGAAATATTTATATAGACTTTAAGAAAATTTTAAACAAATCCATAAAACTTTCTTCACAACTGAAAAGTAAATGTGTCGCCATTGCCTTTACTATATTAGTAAATAGAGAAATAACAATGGAAATAGACCGAAGAAAATTGAATTCTGTTTGGGATATACTTGTTTTTTTAATCTTTTAAATTTATTTATTATAGAGACATTAATTAACAAAATCCAATAATTTCAAGTGTACAACTCAACAGTAAGGCATATATATACTGCATTGTGTATTCACCGCCCATAGTTAGATTTCTTTCTGTCACCACATATTTGATCCCTTTTACTCCATCTACCTCCCCCTCCTCCCATCCTCTGGTAACCATTTGTCTACTGTCCACGTCCACGAGTCTCTGTTTGTTTGTTGCTTTTAAGTTTATATCCCACATGTAAGTGATATTATGTGGTTTTCAACTTTTTCTGTCTGGTTTATTTCACTTAGCATGATTATCTCAAGATCCATCTATGCTGTCGCAAATGACAGCATTTCATTTCTTCTTATAGCTGAGTAATATTTCATTGTACATATGTACCACATTTCCTTTATCCAATCATCTATTGTAGGACACCAGTTTCTTCCATGTCCTTGCCACTGGGCATAATGCTACTATGAACATCAGTATGAATAAATCTTTTCTGATAAATGTTTTCAAGTCTTTGGGGTAAATACCCAGTAGAGGGATTGCTGGATCACATGGTAGATCAATTCTTAGTTTTTTGAGAAATCTCCAAACTGTTTTTCATAGTGGTTGTACCAATTTGCAGTCCCACTAGCAAGGTACGAGGATTCCTTTTTCTCCACACTTGTCCTCTCTAACACTTGTCCTGTTGATATTAGCCATTATAACAAGTGTGAGTTGGTATCTCATTGTGGTTTAGATTTGCATTTCCCTAATAGCTAGTGAGGTTGAGCATCCTTTCATATGTTTGTTGGCCATTGGTACGTCTTTTTGGAAGAAGGGGACATACTTGCTGAATGAAGTAAAATAGACCCCAAATTCTTTAGGTAAATCCCAATTTCAAATATTCTTCCCATTGGCTCCCCATACCGTTGAAATGTTCTAAAGCCTTCTACATTTTAAAGTTTGACTATATCTCCTACACTGTCTTAAATAATGGATTGTTAAGTCATATCTCCTGTTCCTCTGTTTAGAAAACAGTCACTACTTTATTCAGAGAACCTATTTTCCACCTTGAGAGAAAACATTAATTTTGCTTTTATTCATTTTAACCTATATTACAGAAAAAGCTTGAAAATATATAAATAAAATAGAGGAAATCATAACAGAATATAAAAAGAAAACCATTTAAAATCACCAAAAACAATTTCATTTCCTTTACCCCTTCCTCTAAGATGTGGAATTTATAAGAAATTATTCCAGAAAAAGTAATACAACTGAATGTTTTTCAATATTGTGATTGAAAAAGCTATTCTCAAAGCTTTTTCTCATTTCACTTAAATTTGTATAGAGACATTTTCATGAGCATAGAAACTGATGTAAATGCTTCTGAGTTTGGTTTGAGCATGATGCATAATTCTTTTCCATCACTTTGCAGACATCATAACTGATTGTACCATATTTATGTGTCTAATACCCAATTAAGAATTGCTGCAAAAGGAAGGAAGGAAGGAAGGAAGGAAGGAAGGAAGGAAGGAAGGAAG
>NW_006439717.1:2885574-2887610 GCF_000325575.1 Pteropus alecto
GAAGGAAGGGAGGAAGGAAGGAGAATAAAAGGAAGGAAGGAAGGAAAAAAAGAAGGAAAGGAGGAAAGTAAGGCTACTAGGATTCACTGCAAGCCTAATTGTCAGGCTCTTTTACATGTTACCCTAATTAAATTCAAACTTCTGTAACTTACAATCACCATTAATTATAAAAGAACTAAATTAGTTTTTATGCTACATTGAGTGCAGGATAATATAACATATTGGTCCACAATAAGAAGCATAGATAAATGAAAGATAAATTCACTTAACAGCTGAGTTCTAATTTCCACCATGGGACTTCTCTCTAGTACCATCTTTATAACTTTCTTATGTTTTAGGGTATTTTTGTTTGTTTGTTTTCACTTTTCTATTTTGAAATAATTTTAAATTTACAGAAAACTTCACAGAACTATTACAAAGAACTCTTTGATAGCCATCACCCAATTTTGCCATAAAAGTGTGATCATTTGTCTTACTTGTTTTATCATTCTATCTCTCTCTCTCACTCCCTCCTCTAAACACTTCAGAGTATATTTTCTAAGAACATTGGGAAATTTAGCATAATACAATACTGTTTTCTAATCTTTAGTCCTTATTTGCATTTCTATAATTGTCCCATTAATGCCCTTATAGCATTTATTTCTTGGTCCAGGGTCTACTCCAGGGTCCATTCTGCATTTAATTTTCATATCTCCTTAGCCTGTCTTTGTTTTTCATGACATCCACATTTTTAGCCTCTTTTTTTTAAAGAGACAAGAAAGATGAAAACGTTTACTTCTCTTTAATAAACTTTTAACATTAATCAACTTGTTTATTAAGTGCTATATACTCCTAAGATCTCATATCTATAGGACAAAACAATATCAAACAAAACAAATGTTTAAAAACTGGTTACTGGTAACATCAATCTTTTTTTAAAAAAAAGTACAGTGGTTTTAAAGAATCAGATTTATAAAAGGCTCTGCCTAAGACTAAATTGATTGTAGATGTTTTGTTGTTGCCTAGAGACTAAACTTATTGATCTAGTTTTCATTCTTTATAATTAATGCAGAAGAGAGATGAAACTAAGTGAATAGGGAAAAAAATATTACATGAACGCAAAACATCCAGATTTCAAGGTCTTTTTGTCATTGGATAGTGATTACTAAGAGAACTCATAGAACTAAGAAGAACAAGGGGAAAAAATCATCTAGCCTTACTGAAATATTTTAAAGGAGCTAAAAGAAGGTGGAAATATTGAGCTAGCTTCTAATTTAATAGTAGGTACTTAACATAAATATTTATTGGACTAATAAAAGAATCATGAAAACTACTCAGAGAGTGAAATGAGGCTAAGTGCTCTAAATAAGATAAAATATATAGTATTTTAAAAGATAAATAAGATATGGAGGCAATCTAGGTGTTCATTGATACATGAACAGATAAAAAAAGATGGACTATTACTCAACAATTAAAAAAAGAATGAAATCATGCTATTTGTGACAACATGAATGGACCTAGAGGGTATTAGACTAAGTGAAATAAGTCAGGAGAAAAACAATACCAAATGATTTCGCTTATTTGTGAAATCTAAAAAAAGACACAAAACAAATGAATGAACAAAAACAGAAACAAACTCAAAAATATAGAGAGCAAACTGATGGTTGCCAGAAGGAAGAAGAATAGGAGGATGGGTAAGGAAAAAATATATAAAACTTTATTGAAAGAACTTAAAGAAGATTTAATAAATTGAGAGACAACACATATATATAGATAAGGAGACTCACTATTGTAAGCATGTCAATGATCCTATAATTGAGTTACATATTCAATAATACTTCTAAAATGTACAGGAAAGAGAAAACAGTAGAGAAAGAGAGGCCAAGACAGGTTTAAAAAAGAACTGGGCTGGGGAACTTGCTCTACCAAATAACAAGACTTAGTCATTAAGTAATTTAATATTTAAGCATGGAGATACACCAATGGGAAAGAATAGAGATCCCATACATAGACCCATCCATATTTGGAAACCTGAAATATGACAGAGAGCTGACACT
>NW_006439717.1:2887655-2896737 GCF_000325575.1 Pteropus alecto
ATCAATTGATTATCCAAAGGAAAAAAAAATGAAAATATATTACAATTCCTACCATTTAAAAAATATCAAATTAAAAAATGGAAAAAATAAAAATAAAAAATATCAAATATATTTTTGAAAGTGATTCAGAAGAGTTGGACTCTAAATATGAAGTTTCAGGAATATCTCAAGCAATTTATTTTGCTTACATGTTCCTTTTTATATAAGCATAAGAGGGACATATGATAACATTCTCTCTGTAAATAATGCTTAAAAGGCTCTTTTAATTAGCATCAATTTAAAATTCTAAATGATAAGAAAGCATAATTGTATAGTTTAATTGGCAGTTTTTTCCTTGGGGTACATAAAATAATGTGCATTTTACAATCGATGGCTCCTCAGATTAGATGAAATATATTACAAAGGTGATTATTTATAAATTTAATTTATCCAATCAGAAGGGTTTGCATACGGTGGAATTAGGGAGATGGCATAAGCACAAAGTAATGTCTAAGCAGTGGAGATGTATGTGTGAAGTTGAGTCAATGTCAGCCATAGAGTTTAAGCCCGGCAAGTTTTCACTTGTATAGTGAATAAGCAAAGTGACAGTGAAGCATGACATCCAAGCAAAGAGAAAAGGAGTTTAGAAGGTGGATTAAAAGAAAGCTACATATCTGCTGTGTTTTTCATTTCAAGTTAGCCTAGGGGAATTGCTCACTTCTAGTCCACCAATTTGGGCTAATCGCAAGCACTAGTTATGAGAAGCAACCAAATATCTGTATATTTCTAACTCCCTCTTTTACTTTGTTTCTACGTTTTTTGTGCCTCTGTGTTATCTCCCCTACTAGACGTAAGTCCCTACAGACAATGACAACAGTATTTCTTTTGAGTCCGCACCCAGCAAGTGCTGAAAATACAATAAGCAGTCAGTAAATATCCCCTGAGAAAATTCTCTGCATTGCAACCGCTAAGTTCAAATAAATATGATCCAAGCAGCTTTTACCAAAGATGTCAAAAAGAACCTCAAGAGATCCAAATTTTAATTCACTTTTATCAATACTAAGTAACAATTATTTTTCTATAATAGCTAGTTGAAACTTATCTTCCCATTTTATAGGTATGGCTGGGATGAAGGCATCATTTTAATTCATATTTTATAGACTCTTGTCTTCAACTGCTAATATAGTCTATAAGACTTCTAGTCTCTTATAAAATCTCTACCACCACACAACTATTTCTGGGCCTCTCTAGTAGGTGGCTCGCCTATGCTTAGTAACAAATGTTTTGCTGACTGCTACTGTGCCCCTCTTGTCTCCCTGCAGCGCATCTTCCAGCCAACACCATGCTTGGTGGTGTAGACCTTAAACAAATAGCCAAAAAATTTCCCTGCAAAATGGGTTTATTTGGAGACAACAAAGAACTGCAATTCAGGACATGTGGTCTAAAGGCAAACCACGTGCAAATCCAGAGAAACAAAAAGAGAGGAACACTCTTTTATGGACTTGGGAGGAGCTATTATAAACGAAGAGTCCATTGCTGGAAACTGAAAGTTTGAAGTATGGTGACTTTCTGTTGTGATCAGTAGTGTGTGTTGAGTAACTCATGTATTAAAGTTCTCTCGTTTGGCTTCCAACTCCATTTTAAATGAGATTTCAGTTTATTAATTTTCACAGTGGATACCACCCTCTCCTTCTCAGAGTAAGGGTACCTATATTTTATTGTGTTCACTTGGAAAGGACACAGATCATCTCTCTGTCTCCTTTGGGGTCATATTATGTTAAAGAACTATTCAAGCCAAGCTGCCAGTGCACTAATGTTTTAGAATTTAGAGAAACGGCCTCTTCAGTCTTCACTCTGTCCCCTTCTCATAATAGCATCTGGTTATCTATCCTCTGGGAGCTGGGCTTAGAGGTAAATCCCCGAAATGGATTCAGTGATGTCATTAAAATTGCCTCTCCCTTTGTACTTGATAGGATTCCTTGAAAAAAAAAAAACCTCTTTGGAACTTTTTGACAGATTTTCTTTGGTGTCACCAAACTATCACCTAAATTAGTTGAACCAATGGCCCTTAAATATACCTAACTGGATGGGGCCACTGAATTTTAAATTAGCAATTTTAATTTGGCTGTTTTGTTTATAATGCAAAAATGACTGGCTTTGTTTCTATATATCTCAAGGACTACGAGGTTACTTGTGCCAGGATGACCCACCCTGTAAATGCCTGGCTACTCGAGCTGAGTCAGAACAGGCCCCTTATTAGAGAAACTAAAGGCCCTTTTTCCTGGACAGCTGGAAGCATCAAGACTGAGCTACTACTGTTGCACTTGCTGAGTTACTTGGGAGGCAGCATCATCTAATTTGCTTCGAAGTCTATGCTTTCTGTGGACAAGCCCATGCATTTAGACTTGCATCTAGTTTTTCTTCTTAAGCCAAAAATTTAGTTCTTATTTAGAGCACACCACTCGTTACTGGATTTACCTTCTTTGCCTGGCTTCTCCTAGGAGGCTCCTCAGCCCGCACAGGCAGGCTTTGGTAAGCCGTCACACCACTTGGCAGGCATGCCCAGGTGTGACTAGAGTTGGGGCAGAGGTTTACCAAAGCTACGATCCTCGCCTTAGTGAGTTAAGATATGATAGAAGGGCACGCACTCAGTTATTTTAGCTAGTTGATTTCCTATCAACTATTAAAATCTCAAAAACACCCTTCTAAAACTTCTTTCTGTGTTAGAAATGCATTAAAAAGTCGAAGATATCCAAGCATTAGAGACATAAGTGTTATAAATAGAACAGTTTATTTGATAATTTTAGGATTACCTATGATAATGCTCTTGGTTTCCACCAATTGTATATGCATATACAATTGGTGGAAACCAATTGTATATGCATATTTTACCGGTAATTAATATTTCCTGTGGGTAATATTTCATTAATGAGACTTGTAATGGATGAAACAGTATTATTTATGTGGCTTTGAAATTGCTCATATTTATACAGATATTTACATTATAAGTTAAATATGGTTTTTGAATTCAGGTATGTAGTGACTTAGATGAATGTAGACTCTGTGTTGAAATAATGAAAACCTCAAGAAGGATGACTGAAGCAGTGTTCACAAAGTTGTGTATGTGAAGCTACATGCACCATCCTTACATTTAATATTGTTTAGTGTTCTATAATGACAGCTAATCATGGCACGTTTTCAGGGGTTAAAGTGTAGTAGCAAACTATACAAATATATCTACCAACACCATTAAATCAAGAAATTAAGCAAGATTTCATATGGTAAGTACACAAATGAGAGCTGATTTAAAATTTTGCCCTAAGAGACTACAATTTTTTTTCTTTTAAATTGTTGAATTGGAGTTTCTAAGCCCCAGAGTCAAACGAGTTGACCCTCTACCTCCCTCTACTGGAAGCTATTATCACTCAGTGGTCTAAAAAATAGATAATAAAAAATCCCCTTCCTAAGGTGTTATAAATTATTTTGAGAATTCCAATATTCTCCTTTTGCTCCCAGGCACTATACCTTGCCAGTGCTTGTTATCTTGATTGCACAATTTCTTCATACACTCTGGAAAAGCATTAAACAATTCATCTCTGACCTATAATTCTTATTGAGGGTACATGTTGAAGAAAAAGATGAGTTTTTAACTCTGATTATGAGTAGACTAATAGTTCACTTACTTTTTTCAATTACTGTACTTACAAAAAGAGATACCGTGTAATGAATAATTCATTCATTTATTTTGACAGACTTCATCCAAGGCACTCAAACAACTTTTTAGATGTATTTAACTAAGCATGCCATTTCCCTTCTCCCTTCTTTCCCTCCACCTCTCATTTCCCCATTCTGCCCTCATCTCTACCCGACTCCATCACCCCCAAGAGCTGTATCCACACACCTTCTCAGCCAATGGTCATCACTCTCTTCCAAATCAAGGTGGAGAAAAAAAAAATTAATATGTTAACCAAGTGCATTAGATGGTGAGTAGAGAAGAATTTGGCACCAAACCATAAACGGGTTGTTTGGTTTTATAAATTACAACTTTCTTAGGGCATTTAAGTTAATTCTATGAAACTCTTGTACAATAAGACCTCTATTTTCATAATTTTGTTTCAAACCAGCCCCTTTTAATAGTCCATGGTCTGCAGTTGCCGTACCAGACCTGTGGGTAAGGACCGACTCAGAGCTTAATTGGTCAGTCACCAACTCCTCTTTTAATGGCACTTCTGGCATTTTCTTAACCTGTACCACACACAGCCAGCCTCCTTTACTTCAGATGAGTCCAGTCTAAGCACAAAGTTTTAGGACATACAGATTCAAAAACATAAGCACCATATTGCTCCTCAAGCCAGCACATCCATCAGTATGCTTATTCAAAAATATGTCTCTTCTAATCCCCTCTCAAATCACTGCCAAATGTTTCAGCTTTGACTAGCTGCTGTGTTAATGGTGTCTTTATTTCCAGAAAAATTCTTTAAAGATTAGGTTATATGATATAGCATTAAATTAATAAAGTTAATCTTTTTAGGTGGCCAATTTGAATTAGTTTGATTACTCTATAGTCACATATTTCTCATCTTCTGATTATATTAAAATCTCCAGCTGACTGGCAAAGGCACATTCTTCTCACAATGGTGGCAAGAGTACAAGAGAGCAAATGGAAATATCCGGTGCCTCTTAAGGCAAACATTCAGAACTGGCAAACTGTCATTTATGCTTCATTTTACGTGCTAAAACAAGTTGTGTGACTGAATCCAAAGTCAAGAGATGGAGAAATAATACTCTTTTTTTTTGTAATGGGTGGAAATATAAAGTCATATGGGGTAAAAAATTTAGGTAACCACCACAAAGTCAAAGGAGAAAAACAATACTATCACCTCAGTAAATACAAAATATGTATTTGAAGAAAAAAAATTCATCTCTTTTAGCAAACTAATTTAAGAAAGATATTTTTTCCCATCGTGATAAAGACTATCTTGATTTTAGCCATTATCATACTCAATTCTATGAAACTAGAATTTTCACTAAAATCAAAAACAATAAAAATACAAGTTATCACTTATCACTTAAATTCTAGCCAACTCAATAAAACTAAAGTAAAAAAAAAAAGGAGATTTTAATATAATTCCTTTTTGACTCGATTGGGTCTATTCCAGAATTTAGAAATTTTCATATTTTAAAAAAGTTAATTTACTATATATCCTATAATAACAGAAACTGATGCAGATTTCTGTAACCAATAATATTTCTACATAAAAATGTATGAATAGTAACACAAAGTGTAAACATAAAGACTATAAACAGCCCCACATCCATTCAAGTTAGATTTTAATTCCAAACTTAACAAACTTTCCATTTTCAAACTAAATTGCTGATAAGAGATTGTGAACTATGATTAAAGGAGAGATCAAATTATGATTACTAGTAGATGGTCTGCCTAAAAAAACCCCTAGAGAATTAACACTCAGCATACATAATGTAAAAGATGGTTTTCATAATGGAAATAGGACTTTACGTAGCAATTAGCTTAACAGGAGCATGTAATTTTTTAGAAGCAAACTTCAAAATTTTACTAAAGAACATGAAATAAACTAAAAATAATTGTAAGTAAATCCAATTTAACTTGATGGGAAGACTATATGTACATATATATACACATACATATATATACACACACACACATACACACACACACACTCTCTGTAGAGTTATCAGTTCCTTCAGATTAAAATTATTAAAATGTATATGTTTAATAATATTCTACTCAATTTCCCAATAAGGATTTTTTAAAATAAATTTGATAAAAGTAATTACAAATTTCATCTGGAAAATAAACAAGAATAAATAACTAGATTTTAAAAAGGAAAGAATAATAGAACGATTTTCATTATTATATAATATTAGTTCACTAAAAGATATATAAGCTTTAATAATTTAAAAAATGATAACATATAGAAATAATGATAGAAAAATATTCTCCTTTGTAGCTCTTAATAGAGTCACTTTGGGAATGCTCAAAAATGGATACACTCGAAGATAGCTTTTATTTTGTGACTTTTGCCAAGAATATTTCACTTTGTAGACCTAAGTTACTGACTACTGTTAGTTCCTTCAACCTACAGTTTTTATTTTTGTTTAGTTTAATTCAAGTACTGTCATCATTCATCAAATTTCCTTTTTATTCTTCATCTTGAGAAATTTTTAATTTTATATTTTCAGAAAATATTTGAGCTGATATCTGGATATCAAAAAAGTAAACTCATGTAATTTCACCAAACTTTTATTCTAGACATGTATACCTAAAATGCTGCTGATAAGAATAAAATATACAGAAAAGAAAATATCACTCTGTACAAGATCTGTTTCGTGATCTATTCCCCTCCAGAGTAAGAAATAAAGGTCTCATAAATGTCTATTCCAGATTTTGGAAAAATCTATTGGACCTAGGCCATTACCATTTGCCTACCCTGAGTGCTTGGTAATTGCTACATTTGTCAGTGGTCAAACCTCAGTTATAGGTAATGTTTATCTATTTTTGTCCTACCTCTTAAGAATTTTTCTCCTGTTATAAAGTCACAGTTCATCCACTGGAAAAACTTTATCATTTTGTGTTGCAGATCAGCAAAGCTCCATTTCCATTCTTGTTCCAAACAGTTGAAAAACTAGAAAAACTCACTATAGGATGGGACATTGGCAAGGCTTTTAAGAATTTCAGCTCTCCTTTGAGATCCCAAGTTTTTCTGCACTCAGCATTTTGCTGCAAGCTGAAATCAAGGTGACAAACTGCTACAGACTGATCTACCGTGAAACAGGAGGCATCTACTAGACAGACCCCTATGAGCAGTCTCCTCACTGCAAAGATGATCTAGCATTGCCCACAGCTTTAAAAACAATGCATACACAAGTTTCCATCTGCACTACAAAACATCATTTTTATAATGATAATAAGTGGCATCATGCGAAAGAAATAAACATTTGTGAAGTAAAGTACTTTTCTCATAAGTAAGGTTTGTTTGTTTTAAAATTGGAATTTAAAATATCCTGATAGTTTTGAGCAATGGACTATTCTAATGAAAGTAACTAAGTAAAGATAAATGCTGGCAAATAGGCCTAAAAACTGTTCTAGTAAAGAATGAGGGAGACGTGTTTTATTAGCAGTAATGTGGGTTAAATAGACGGCAGGGCTTGAGTCAGTGGTAACCTCAGCATGAGTCAACAGCAACATGACCTTACACTCAGTGGAGACATGTTCTGACCTCACCAAGGAAATTGTCGTACAAATTTGGGAAGAGGGCATACATGTTCAGTCTATACAAAGAGGGAGAAGAGACCATTCATTCTTTTAATGTCACAAATGTTCAGTGTCCTTTAATGTTCAGTGTCCTGCTTTGCACTAGGTCACCATTGTCACCATTTTGCTCTCAATTTTATTATTTTCCTCCACATTACTTTCTTTCAATATATTGAATAACTTTAAACATTTCCCTTCTATAAATCTTTAAGGGTAACCCAATGTTAGCAGATGACAAAACTGATTAGCAAGAATAAAAAACCTGACCAAGAATATTTTCTTTTTCATACAAAACTATGTCTCAAGGGCCTAGAACATAGTAGGCACTCAATAAGTATTTATTGAGTGGATGGTAGAGTGGTGGAGCTAGGATTTAAACCTGGATGTCTCTGGGTTTAAAGATGAAGCCAGTTCTCTTCTCATTCTACCCTGTGGCCTCCCAGTGCTCACAGTCAGGCGGATAAGGGGTAACTGAAGTGTGACAGAATACACCAGGCCTCTGAAAGCACCTTACCCGATTGCCTCTGCGCTTCCCTTGCAGCTAGAAAATGGCTATCTTCTTAGAATCATGAAATATAGAGTTAAAAAATAAAAGAAAAACATCATGATAAATGCTCAGAAATTTTAGTTTCAAATTGTGTCACTTAGGCTCCCTGAACTCAGTTTTCTTATCTGTATAATGATGTTATTGGTCTCTTACTCAGAGGGTTACTGACAGGACACACTACCTAACATTTAGTAAACTCTCAGATTTTGTATTCATTATAAAACACTTAAAAAAAAAAAAAAAGATCTATATGGATCTCACAGTCAATTTGCTGTGCCAGTTTGTTCATTAATGATTGAGACAAGTTACCACTAGAGGACACTGAACTAGCAGGAAACTTAGAAAAAACTAGACTGAAGGAGACTAAGATGTCAGTATTTGAGCTATTGGCTTCTCCCTAGTGGATGAATTGTTGAACTGCAATTGTTATACTCCTGTTTGGGAGCCTTTGGTTAGGTGGCAGCATTAGTATTTACAAGTGTGTCTCATCACTGTTACAACAGCCACAGAAAGATAACAATCTCCCTCTGAATTTTCTAGGTTTTAACCACGATGATCCGAGCTCTCTCTTAGAGTTTTCCCTAATATTTTTACGTGGAAAATTCTGGCAGCCTCACTGTATAAGTTTAACAGGAAAATAAAAGTAAGTTTTATTTGCCTCGCTCGTGTAGACTTTTTTTCTGACTCTTGTACAGGGGAAGATAAAATCTCTTAGAGGTACTGGGGCAGGCGTTACCAGGAAAGGAAGTCAGAAATGAGAACTTGAGGTCACCCACAATATATGTTTTTAACACAAGACAGAAGCAAGACAGAAGTATTCACTCTCTCTCCAAATGAATACGATTTCTAGAATTTTCTGTTTTCGATTGCAAAATCTTTAACAGTGAAGATGGGATTCTGTGACCTAACACTTAATTCAATAAAGGTCCCATTTCCAAAGGCTGATCCCAATTAGAAGCAGCATGACTGTGTACTTTATTACACAAACTGAGACATTTTTTAGAGTGAAAGGGGGTATTAATAATAATTATGACAGATAAACATAAACTGATGAGTTTGTGTGATTACTTTGTGCTTGTGTTTAGAAACTTTCCAACTAAAAGTTTCACTATCTTAACATTTTACCTGAAAAAACTCTCCTTAGAAAATTTCTTTACATAAAAATTATTTGTGTTTATTCTATACAAACAAGACTACCTTGGTTCCCATGGCAAGTTGGTATCTGCCTCTTTAGAGATGGGTGAAGTGTTTCTCTCTCTCTC
>NW_006439717.1:2896832-2898905 GCF_000325575.1 Pteropus alecto
CACAACAATGCTTGTCTTCTTTCTGTAACCTCTTCAAAATTCTTCTATGTTATTGTCATTTCAAAAAATGGTTTTACTAGTTTTTTATTCTAAACAATACTTATAATCCATTTCTGCAAGAATGAAAATGACATACCAATTATTCAATTAAAAAGGAAAAATTTGTCTTTGCTTGTTTAATATGAATATAGGAATAGAGACAGAGCTGCTCTGTTGAATAAGTAGATCTGGCTGCAGGAGATGAGAAGCAGATGCTCCTGGTTATAGATGTATGTATGTAAAGTCACAGATGTGCTCACCACCAATTGGAAATTTCCTGTGAGCAATATATTCACAGGAATATCCTCACTAAAAGGAAAGAGCATTATGAGCACACCCAAATATTATACATTTACATTTTAATGACTAAATGAGGAAGTAGAAAGGAAGCAATGGGGCAAACAGCGGGCAGAGAAGACCACACACAACGTCTATACTTTGTTTTCTCTGCTTCCTGGGCATGTGGTAAACAAAAATTAAAATATTTGTTACAAAAAGTCATCTTAACTCTTCAAACCCCTTTCTGATCACTTCAGGTGGGAGGTGACATAGATGTGTGACACAGAAGTAAAAAACGAAAATAAAAGCTTCCTGTATTTAAAAAAATAAAGTGTTTTAAGGTTTCTGAGCTATGTCGTCTCCTTTTTGAGTAAGAGATATTTCTACTTTTGTTTTCACTTGCCCATTTGTTCAAAATAGAAAGTTCTAACACAACAACAATTTTAAAAAAAGTCACTAGCTCAGAGATAAAAAGAGCTTCAATTAGGTGGTAGCTGTGTTGTGAGCAGCTTGCAACCAGCATTCCAGAAAGAGTCCAGCAGTCTGCAAGGTATTTTTAAAAACAGCCCCGATTTCCCTTTAACTGCCAACCCCAATCATCCATAAATATATTTATTATATGATTTCATCAGTTGTTCAAATAACAACTTGTATATATCATCGTTTTAAAAAAATACCTAACAATCAGGTTGGTCAAAACATCAATGTAACTTGTACACACACTTGGTCTCTCTCCTTTCCTCTTTGCCCCAGAGCACAAAACGTTCAGTGAGCAGGACCCGTCGTCGTTTCTCCAGGGACCCTGAACACTAGACTTCTGTTTGTAAGTTCAGTTCCCAAACACTTAGAACACTCAACCCACAGTTAAACCCTATTAGTTAATTCGGTCTTCATGAATACACCATACACAGCCCCTAATTTTCTGGTGAAAACAAAGTTAAACAAAAAAAGAAAGAAAGAAAGAAAGATTCGCAAATGTTTTCCTCATAAATAAAAAGGTGGTACCCATAAAACCCTCTTGTTTAGAGGCACAGAGGTGGTCAAGAAAAAAAAAAAAAACATCTTTCTGAGCACTAAAATACAATTTTGCATCCAAACGGGGTAGAAGGTTTGATGCCAGGGCATTATAATTATGAATTAGCCGATTTCTCCTGGGCCCCACTGAGCATGAGGAACATTTGGCCATGTTCGTGTCAATTTACCTGAAGTCATTACTCAGGAAACAGGCTTATGTTCCTCACTTAGCATGTTCTTTTTAAAACATTGGGGTGGCTCCTAAAAGAGCCTTTTGTGAAGTAATGAAACTTTTACTAGTGGTGTGAATTTACCACTAACAGCTAAATTCCTTTTTCAGTGTATAGGATTTCCTCAAAGCAAAACACCCTCATTCAGTGATTTGATACGATGGACACACCACATTAAATTTCTGGTAGAATCTAATAAGTCAAAGAGGGAAGTACAAATTCATGACTGTTTGTTCCTCCTTATGAGGTAAGGAGACTATTATTTCCTCTCTTGTAGTATGTTCACCCTTGGCTTGCCTATTTCATCTCATCTTGTAGTAGTCATGTCCAAAAGAATGACTAAAAGTGGAATTAGGCTCAATTTACATCTTTAAATAAACTACAATATTTAAAATTAATGTGATTCTTTTTGTCATGTTTATCATGTTGGAAAAAAAACCCTGAAATTGCATGCATTGTGTTTATGTCTAGTTTAAGCCCTCATATGGAAATGTTTATATGAGTGGAGGTA
>NW_006439717.1:2898928-2903049 GCF_000325575.1 Pteropus alecto
CTCTGCACCCTCCAACTGGAGTGTCTGAGCACGCAAAAGGGTATGAGGGTAATTCTGATCTAGGGTTGATGGAATAATCCAAACAACTAACGCACTTTAACCATTCAGCCCCTAACTTTCCTTTAATGACTCCAAAAGGCAAAAATTGACAATCCTATTTGATTGCATTTTGCCAGTTTACTGTTCATTCTATTCTGCTTAGTGTATGTAACAGCTAACGGTCCTAACGGTATTTCTGGCTGTAATGAGATATTAAGTGTATGTGGCCATCACTTAACAGGCATGCCTATCTGCAAAGGGACAGAGTTTCTATATATGGGTCATAATATAAATGACATTTCATGACAGTTGTGCCTCAAAAGTGGGTTCTTCCTTAAAAAAAAAAAATCCTAGAAAAGTCTTTTCTTATCCATTATTGTATAGAAAATTCAGATATGACAAATTTGTTGGTGAAGCTGTTTTTGCTTATGAAAAAAAACAAATATGTGAACATTTCTGACTGTCTCCATTATAGAATTTCCCTTTAAGTCCCAGGGCACTCACTATATGTATTGGTTTCTACGCCATAGGCTTTTCAAAGAGGAACATACCCCAGTTCTGAGGAAAGGATCAGCTTTCTCTTACAAGAACTGAGAGAGCTAAAAAAAACAATCCCTTTATCTGGAGCCAATACCCTTCACTCAAGCATATTATTATTGCAGTAATCATTTCATTACATAAAAAATATGATCAAAATTAAGTTAGGGTGTCTGATAGGCTGGAGCCTTCACTGCTTGGTTTCACTCTTCACACGTCTAAATTTGACCCAAAGTTCTAGGAGATTAATTTAAGATACCTGAATGAAAACACACATCCTTGCTGATTTTACAAGCTTTCCAGCTACATTGACCTGGATCTAGTCTCACAGAGTTAAAAGGATCCTTAAAGTTACATAGTCCTATGGAGAAACTGAGGCCAAGATAGGTGAAGCAACTTGCCAAAGGTCACAACCAAGAAGTACCAAAAACATGTCTTTTCTGCCTTCTAGTTCAGGACTCCTCCCATTACACCATATTATTATTATTTTGGTTGACGTTCAATTAATGAACCATGGCAATGTGCACTGACCCTGTATTTTCACAAATATTCTAACATTCAACAAACTTACATAAAGCATATCTCATAACCAACTAGCATTCAGAGAACTATCGTCTTGCAAAAAATTACTATTAGATAAATGAAACCACCTAATTTTCTGACATATATCCCTTCAACTAAAGCTCTAAATCTAGAAGAAATTCAAGCACAAAGTAGGAAAAATTAATTAGCAGGGTGGGCCTCATTAAACATAGGAGGCCTCAAGGCAATTGTTACAAGGGGTGGGTGAGAAAGCAGCCAATCAAGAGTGCCCATTGAGAGGCAAAAAGTAGCACAAGAATGGGGCAGAGGTGAGACATTCAGAGCCAGAGACCCACCCCTGTGCTCAGGTTGACTGCCCAGCTTGGGGAGGGCTAACAACCCTCAAAATAGCTCTGCCAAAAGCTAGCAACAAATACGATAATGCCTGAGAACATTATTGTTTTGAATGTCTTCAAATTACTAGAAATTTCTAAACAATGTCCCCTCTTCAGCCTCTACCCTCAGGCATTATATAATCCACAGTTATATAACTTCTCTGACATTTCAATAGCCTTTTTACATTTCACCAAAACATATTTTTTCCCATTTTCCAAGGTGAATTATAAAAGCATCTTAATGTACATGACTCAAACATTGAAAGTCATGTTGCATTTGAAGACACTACCCAAGTCAACTCCTAACACCTTTTCCCCAGCTACAACAAAACTCATGCACCTACGGACACACACACAGACGCACACACACACACACACACACCATTCCCCAAAATATGTGGAGCCTTTCATACAATGAAAAAATCAAATTGGAAAAAACGGGAAGGTGGTTTGTGTCCATCCAGTATAGAATCACTCAGATCAGATCATATGAGTGAATTCATCTCTCGCCAGGGTTTACAGAACACCAGTGGGGGACCAGAGCACAGTTATCACTGTGGTAGCTGTCTTCATCAGGACACTTCAGTTCTCTTTTTTAAAACAAACCTATCTACTGGGAATTAAACCTAAATACCACATTAACGTCTTTAAAAAATGCCAATACCAAACATCTAAGGGAATCCCTCCGTCCCAGGGCATATTACTGACCAGTTGCATGAAATTACTGCCTGGCAGTGCCTGGCTTTCTAGTAAAGAATAAGCAGAACCCAGTGTTCATGCCCCTCAACAGAATTAAGGAAGGTTAATTCTCACAGGAAACACACAAGTCTATCCTCTCATTTTACAGGTAAAGAAACAGACCCAGGGACAGATGAGAGAGGTCCTGGCTCAAGTTGTTCTCTCTTCCATCATTCTGTTTGAGACACAAATCAAGGTGAAACAAACTGGATTGGGATCTTTATAGTAATGCTACAACCTTGCAGGTATTTCCCCAACTTTATCAATGAGCACTCCATTGACTGTGAATAATTACCCTGGAAAACACAGCCCTTGACCATACCACAAGGTTTGTAATACCTGTCTCTCCCCAACTCTAGTTTTTAAGTGTTCCTACTGTGTGCTTTTAGCCCCCTCTGCTTTTCCTGTAACAGGACTTATCAAGTTCTGTTTTAATGGCCTGTATCTTAACTCCCATTAGACCACAAGCTCCATGAGGGCAGAAAACTGTCTCATGCACCATTGCAGGCCTGGACATAGCACTGTGCTTGTTCAATAAGTTCACTCATTCATTCAACAAATATTTACTGAAGACCTACTATGTACTGGGTTCTGTTCTGTGTGCTAAAGATACAGCATGGAACAAAAAGATCAAGTCCCAGATCTTGCGGAGATTATATTGCAGTGAAGGTGCACAAGATGCCATTCAGTTGCCCATTTCAGATTTACCCTGTTTCCATGTGCGTTGGCTTCCAACTCCTAGCTGTCCCCATTCCCAAGAGAACCATTCTCAGTGAAGGGGCACTGCCTCAGTGAAGAAATCACAATGCCCTCTCCCCACTCTACAGCTAATGACTGAGAAGGTACAAAGGGCCAGCCCTTGGACTCTGCATGCTATTGTTGGACCAAAAACTTCCTTCCCAAGGCTAGCTTTTCCCTGAAACCACATCATTTGCCTAGCTGCTTCCCCTCATGCTGTCCTGCTTCACTCCCTTTAGTAAAAGTTTTTTCTAAAGAGCATTCCCTCAATATGCATTTGAATCCTTACAGCTTTTGCTTCTAGGGAAACCCAGCATAACACAGAAGGGAAGACAATGATAAACAAGTAAAGATGTAAGGATATTCCCTGTCAGATTGCAATTACTATTTGGGAGAATAATATAGCAAGGGATAGAGGAAGGGGTAGTGAAAAGAGTCCCATTTGGTTAGGAAAAGCTTCTCCAATAAGATGACATTGACAGAGACCTAAAGGAAATGAAGTCGTGAGAACTGTGGAAGTCTGGGAATAAACATTCCAGGCAGAGGGAGCCTCACACACTGAGGAGGAGCATGTGTGCTTGTCGTGATTGAAGAGCAAGGAGGAGGTGGAACAAAGCAGTCGAGGAGGGGGATGGTTGGGTGGAGTCATAAGCAAATGGTTGGATGTCGGGATTATAAAGAAAATTGTAACATGGCCTCCTTCTTTCCACTGCAAAGTCATGGAAGTACCAGAACATTGCAATAAAAATAAGACTTGTATATGAAAAAAATGTCATCTCATAAGACTGAGTCTCTTATAAAGATGACATGGACCATGAAAAAGTCTATATGCGAACTTTATAATTCTATGATGAGGGTGTAAGATTATATTTATACATAATATTATACGTACTTAGTAGAGGTGGACAAATAAAGGAGAATAGTAATAGAGTTCTCTATTCCCTTTCTACATTTTTAATTTGTTTTTTTCTCTTCTTTTATGCATTCCTATTTCCACCTATATTCTGTTCTTCCTAATCTGAGGTGTGACTTCTTTATATCAATTTTGAATTATTATACTATGAGCCATAAATACATTTCACTGCTTTGATGATATTAATGTAAAATATTACACAGCCATAATTTGGATAAGGAACTGAATCCTACTTTTTC
>NW_006439717.1:2903066-2909431 GCF_000325575.1 Pteropus alecto
TTATTCTCTTCCTTTCTCACCTCTTCCTTTTTCTCTTCTTCTTTCTCTCTTCTCTTTCTTCTTTTTCTCTTCTCCTCTACTCTTCTCTGGTACTCGGAAAATAGTTGCTTTAGTAAACAAATATGGATTAGTGCCATATTTACTCAGTGATTGCCCTTCCCCTTTCTGTTGCCTGACACCAGGCTGGACAATAGCCACCACTCAATTAATACAAACTATTATTAATAAAGAGCAAATTAGAACCTAGAGAGTGATGCTCCCAAAAAATATATTAGGTACAGTCTGCGGTTACTTTGCTTATCATCACTCCCAATTTTCTATCTCTTTGAGGGTAACAGTCCTCACATAAAGAGTGAGGTGCCCTCTTGTGATTTCACCGCATATGTATCATACTTCTCATAATGACTGTGGCCAAAAAGAATGATGTTTTCTATGTGTTCGGCACTGTGCTGATCGATTTACATATAACACTTCATTGAAACTTAGAACCCTGTGAGATAGTCATTACTATTATCTCCTTTTTACCGATGAGAAAACTGAGACATTGCAATAAAGTAACTTCCTCAGGGTCACTCATGTAGTAAGTAACACATCTGGGGACGCAGCCAAGTTCGAATGAGTCTAGACTGAAGCTCTCAAGTTCCACTCTACACTGCCCTTCAGTTCCACTATTCGCAACTTTTTGCTTCTATTTTCATCTATCCTACTTCCCCCCAATACTCTGTGAGTTTCCTGAGAGTAGGACTGTATTTCAGTCAGCTTTGCCTATCAAGCACAGTATTAGGGATCCAATAAATTATACTTCCATTTTCCTCATGTGAGTTCTAAACCAAATGAGAGATAAGACAAAAGAGTAAGGCAGATATAGATAAGAATATCCGCTTCGTGTCTGAGAAAGACTGCGCCAGAGGAGGCAGCTCAGTGTATAGAAACCATGAGCTTCCTGATGCCAAACCCCAGGATTAGCCATGCTGACCCTCTCAGTCATGGCCAGTGCCAGGAAAACCACAGTCTTCCACTCTAAAATGTAGGATTTGGAAGAGCAGATCATAATGTGTAGGGAGAGAGAGAAAGGGCTGATCCATATGTGGCTGACCAGCCCCTGATCTCAATATTATCAAGAGGAGAGCACCAGGAGAGTGACTAATGGAAGTCTTTTCGGGAAATAGGAAGCCCAAGCCAAGGAGGTTCCAACTGCCTCCTCTAACCTCAGAACCTGGAATCCAATGTTCTTGAATTATTTAGGCAGGAAGGTTGTAGTAGGGATAAAGGATCACTTTATAACAAGCTGTGCCGTGTAACACATAATTAATTAGCACTCTGAAAGCGGAGGGCCCAAATCGAGAGCAGATCTGGGAGATAACACAGGTTTCTTAATTCTTGTGTCAAGTGTATAGTCAGCTGGCTCACAAAGGGCTGCCCCTCTTTTAAGCTCAGATTTTTGTTGAGTACCAAATTGTGCTTAATGGGGGCAAGGACATCCTGACATGTCTTCTGGGCCCCGGGGATGGGGCGCACACATACATCCCAGCTAGCTTGGAGCGGGGGCATCATGGAGAAGAGGAGCCTGCATGAGACCCAGAACATGCTGCTGGCCAGGATGTGGGCACACATGTGATACTTTGTGCTGAGGTGGCAGTGACATAGCCCTCAGCTCTCAGAGAAGGAGAGGAGCGACGAGAGCAGAGAGTTCCACTGGCTGCTCAGGATGCTTCACGCTCCCACCAGAAGACGTCAAACTGTGCCCACATTCTTCCAAAACAGCAGAGTGTTTATAGAATCTCAGATTCTTCTTGCTATCATCCCACTCGACCCTTTTCTCCAATCATTTCATTGAATTCATATGTGTCAATATTTGTACTTTGGGGGGTGGGATGGGGAACCGAACCCATAAGTCAGCCAGCCAAAACAAAATAGCATAGCCATGCACAGAATTTGAGTCTTCTTGGACAGACAGTCTGTACGCAAAGATAATAATCTTTTGCTTGAATTGTCTAAATTGGCTCTTCTAGCTCTAAATATATTCAATTTGGACCGTCTAAATTGCTCTGGCTCTATTGACCCAAGGGAGTTATTCTCTGTTGCCAAATAAGATGTGAGAAATGGACACAATCTCAAGAATGAAAAGTTGGCACCCTTTCACCAGGAACCCAAATATCATCGCCTAACCCAGCCTGGAACCCTGGATTTTGTTCAGAGATCCGTTTGAAAGGACTAGCCAAAACTGTTTTATCATTCAGTTATTTACTTCCACAGACATTACTTTAGAGATTTTATCTTATTCAAATCATATTGAAGCTAACCATGTAATTGGGATTAAACTAAATGCCAACAAAAACCCCTTGCCCTGTACATTACCATTCTAATGCAGTCTAAGCCTGTGCTCCCTGGCGTGGTGGCGAAGAGATTCTGTACACGGCTTCATCCCTGTCTATTCTAGTTTGCTCTGCACAGATAAAATCAGCAGCCAAGAACCAGAGATTTCACTGGTGGCCTCAGCTCTATCACAAATAACCCAGCGAGGATCAGGAAACACCAGACCAAGGATGACTCAGTAAAATCCATTATCTATGGGAGAGACATCAGAATAGGTCCAAATGACAGTAACGTTTGTTTAGAAGGAGCACGGGTCTATAAAGTGTTATCTCTGACCTAAGCTGTTCAAACAAAAAGATAAAATCTTGAAATAGTGGTTAAATTGATGTAATCTACTATGAAAGGTTCCAACTCTGTCTGTGATATCATCCAAGGCCAAATTAAATCAAACGCTATGGGAATGATGCTGTCTCTGCCTGGCCCTGTCTAGACAAACACAACCACCTAAAAAAGCACTAGGGCCTAAGCCAGTTGTCAACCAGAGATAATCCCTAAAATCATGGGAGCAAGAGAAAAGCTGTTTCCCTACTCACCCTTCAGCGAGATAACAAATGTCAGAAGGCTGTGGGTGCAGCTCGTGGGGTTAAATTTCACATACCTGTTAAATTCAGGTAAATAAAGGAAACTGATGGCATTCCTCTTTGGCTTAAGAAAAAGAGACATTGAATTATTTTCCCTGGAAGAAACTGCAGAACCTGGATACCGTGACTTTGAAGATACAAAGAAGGAATTGATATCAAGGGCAAGTACTGGTTAATGAAAGAGCAAGTTTGGTGATAGAAAGTAATTTACCATTTTCACTTCACCAAACTCTTCATATTGGCTTTCTCTTGCCCACTGACTAAAGTGTTTTTAGAGAGTTACACAGATATCAGAATCACTTGATTATCAAAATAGTTAGTCTTGTATTCATTATCCAGATTAACTAGTGACATTGATAAACTTTGGTTTGTGATTCTTTAGTTTACTATGGAGTGGAAATCAAAATCACGACTGAAAAATGTCAGAGAGGGTTACATATTTTCATCAAGAATATGTGCAGAAAATTATTTGTCTTTAGAAATAAGAAGCTTATCTTTCAAATAATTTTTTAAAAATTTAGAGTGATACAAAATAATTTTTAAAGTCAGTACCAATATTAGTAAAAATAAATCAACAAAGGTAATTAAAAGAAGAAGCACTGACAATAGATATTTGAAAGAAAAATGAAATAAAAACTTAGAGAATAGATTCAAGCTTTAAGGTAAAGTGTTGGAGGAACTAATGGGAAGATATCGATCTCTGGTACCTCTCCTTGTTTCTTAGCCATTCCCCTCCATGAAGGACACCTAAAGTACCTTTTAACAGCCAAGATTAGACAAATTATAAAAGATTTTTTATCCTTGTTTGTCTTAAAACACAAAGAGGCCAGTATAGAGATAGATACTTTATCCTATAAATACGAGAAACAGCTATGACCTGAGGTGGCAAACATGACCCTTAACTTCTCTCTTAAACCCTTTGATCTGGGTTCTTTTCTGCAGAACATATAGCTATCTCCTTCTCCCATCTCAACCACAGAATAGAAGTTTAACCACTTTTCTTGACACAGTTTCCAACAATCAGGTGCTTTTTGGCCTCCTAACTCCACTAGGAATTTGCTCAAAGACAGAAATGTTGTGTTCCAGTCTTCTTGGTGATATGGATGAGAAGAGCAAGCTCTTAGGAGATTAGCACTTATTCTAAGAACCATTTCTCATGCAACCTGCCTCATACCTGTCTGAATAATGGACAAAACTAAACTTGGTGCCCGGTTTTATGGGAAACAGAATTTCGCAAATGACTCCTGTGGCGTCCTCTCTCATATACAAGGGAGGCAAACTTTCTCCTAAACTTTTATTTGCATACCAAAGATGCTTGTCACTTAAGCACACTTACCACAGACCAATCGAACTTCTAGAGATCAACCAATGACATAGCAGCTTCTGCCCTGACAACTCTGTACTCCACCTCCCTTTGCTAATATTACCCTTGCACTGAGTAATTAACACCTTTCCTGACTTCAGTACAAACATTCCCAGTCACAGTCACACCCACCACTTCACCTGGCTTTCACTTCAAGAGATGGCAGAAGCCCAGCTTCTCTAGGTTTATTTTAACCCCAGCAAATGTGTAGCATTGGTGGGTTGAAAGAGCCAAAGCTGGTTTCTATAAGCTACCGACTGACATGTCCATTCCTCCCCAAACTCCAACTTTTGAATGGTTTGAGGAGGGCAAAAGAGAATGAAGGATATGAAACTAACTTAAAGCTTAGCCTTTGTGACAGCCGCTCCATCATTTCACATACACTGAGTTCTGAGGTCTGACAGTTAACTTTAAGGCAGGGCATGTGTGGGAACTGGTGGACAGGCTCTGAGTGCAAATGAGAAGTGTTTCAAGGTATACTTCATCGTAGCTGTCCTGCAGAGACTTTGCACAGAGCCAAAGCATAGCCGTCCTTGACTCCAGCACAGATGGCCCTTCCCTTGGCTCTACCTGTCAAAACTCTATGCTTCCACTTGTTCTCTTAACACTCCTCTACATGCCTACAACCACATGAAAACCTTCCTCTGCTCAGCCTCCATCACATTTCATATTGCTTATGATATTTTAAATATCCAATTTACATTATAAATGTATAATTGCTTAATTTCCCTATTAAATGGTAAAAAGGCAAGAGCATTTTTTTAACCTTTTGATCTGTTAGGAACTCAATAAGTATTTGTTACACTGAGCAGAGACAATACGCTTGGCCTGACACCAGTCACTGGTATCTTGCTAAGATTAATGTTTATGTCTATTATTCTAAAATATTTGAAAGCCTCAAGAAGAGATATTCTAATAGATCCTAGTGAAAAAGTATTTGAGCTTTTGTGTTTTTCTTTAAAAAAAGAAAAGATTATTTAGTCCCAAAACTTAGCACTTAAGGATTTTCTTATGTAGGTCACTAGATGTAAACAGAAATATGTAATGTGATAAGGCAACATTTAAATTATTAATAACAACTATCTGTGGTAGAAGAGAGTGATTTTTTTTTTCTGCTACTGAAACGTACATGCTGTCCTCTTGGAGGATGGTTATGTAACATGCCTTTGAAATCTACTGGCCCTACCTCAAAAATTAAGTGTTTAGTGGTACAAAGGCTGCTCGCCAACCTGAAGTATCTTAAGTTTCTCCTTCTACCTCATCCTAAGAATTGCCCAGTCATTTTCATCAGGCTTTCATTTCAGAAACTCATCCTGTAGCCCAGCATTGCAGACAGGTGCAGCTCGCAAGTATGCCAAGTGGCAGGAGCCAGATCCTGGAAATTCAAGTTACAGAATGACACACACACCCACCATTCCTAGGCTGACTGCAGTTATCAGAATCACTGGGTTGCCAAAATAGTTTGTTTCTCATCCATTATCCAGATTAACTAGGAATGTTGACAAACTTTGGCTTGTGATCTTTTAGTTAACCATGGAATAGAATAGAATAGAAAATAAAAATCACAAATGAAAATTGTCACAAAGAATTATCTGTTTTCTTCAAAAACAAAAAGCTGTAAAGAAATGAGTGGCAGAATCATGCAGATTGGCTCCTGATGTCCTCAGCCCTCCTGCTGGGCTGTTCCACCTACACTTTCTCTGCCCAGGATTGAGTATGGTGGTGCTTCCATGTCTGCCTGGAAATGGCATGTGATATACTTAAAAGCACACTAGATCCCCCACTCAAGTACTGCACTAGCACATTGACGTTTAAGGACATTTACAAGAAGAACACTTAATTTTAAAATTTATTTTCTCAAATAATACATGATAACATGCTCATTTTAAGCAACTCAAACAGTATGAAACAATATAAGAAAAGGGGTTTGTCCTCCTTTATTCCCACCAATCCCACTCTCCTCTCCTGAGATATTCCCAGTGGAACTTTTGGTGCATGTCCATTCAGATCTTTTTCCTTTGTGTGTGTGGATATACATATATATG
>NW_006439717.1:2909463-2945697 GCF_000325575.1 Pteropus alecto
CCATTATATATAATCATTATATATATCCATAATATCTATCAAATCATTTCGTAAACATTATTAAGTGATGTATTGTATTCACCTAACAATATGTTTTAGAGTTTCCTTGTTTGTGAGAACTATATGCATTGGCAGTATTTATGAATTCCCTCAGTAACTTATTTAACCTCTGAGCTTCAGTTCAGGTTCCTTCTCTGTAAAATGAGGATAATGACACCACTTTCACAGGCTCAAGGAGCAGGTAAATGAGAAGTCATTTGAGAGCAGGGGCTCAAGGGATTTTATCCTGGTGAGCACTACCTGAGATCCACATCTTTACTGGTTGTTTACATATTTATTTTCTGTCTTCTGCCCCACTTGAATGGAAGTTCTTTGAAGGCAGGGTCTATGGTTTTTTTGTATGCAGTGTCCCCAGTGCCATAGAATTCAGCCAGCCCACAGAATTAGCATGATAGATGCCTACTAATTAGCTGGCTTCTCAGCCATTGTCATCTGTATTGGTCCTGCCCAAACTGCCAGCTGAGCAGCTGCATAGGAATCAGCGGATGAGGGGCATTTGCTAGCTGACTTGAGGCGTGAAGATGGATTGCCTGTCACAAAAGAGTACATGACCAAAAGTGGAGGCAAATGGAGCTGGTCAGGCAAACATACTGAGGAGGCCAAAGAAATGGGAGTGTAACAGGAAGATGGCATCTGAGCATGGGGATGAGAGCAGGTGTTATCAAGAGGGATGCCTTAAAAGGAGATTCCAGCAGAGTTGGCTGATTGTTTTCTGCCTCCTGGGTAGGAGAGGCCTGGGCCACAGGTATAAGCAGGGTTAGAAGGGGCAGCATTCTGCCAGGAGCTCCACCCTTCATCATCAGAAGGCAGCATCTAGCCTCAGAGGCAGCATGGGAGCTGCCCATGAGAGAGTCTGAAACCCTGCAGTGTTAGAGCTGGACAAAGTATTGAGAATATTTAGTTCTATGACTCTCAGATTCTGATAAGGATCAGAATCCCCTGTGCGCTTGGTAAATGCAAGTTCATAGGCCCTACCCACAGAAATTCTGAATTCTGAGTCTGTAGGCTTAGGGATTTGGCCCAATCTCTCAGTTATACAGATGAAGAAAAGATCCAAGCAGTGCACACAGCCTAGCAGCAGCAGAACCAGAGGGAATCCAGAGTTGCTCAACAGGAGGGTCTAGGAGGCAGCAGGAAGCCAGAAATGCTGTCTCATTTGCTGTCTCCAATGCAAGGCACCAGAGCTTGCAACAGGGCAGTGGTTCTCCAATCTGGACCCCAGACCAGCAGCACTGGCCTCATCCTGGAACTTGTTAGAAAAGCAAATTCTTGGATCCTACCTCAGATCTATTGAATCACAAATTTTGAAAGTGGGACTGGAAATTCATTTTAATGAGTCCTCCAGGAGATTCTGATACACACTGATATTTGAGAACCTTGCAAACGGGATAATCAGGAGAACATTTGTATTACCTTATGGAAAAGTTCAACTTGCTTCTGGTTATGGGTGTCCCTAGTGTTTTGGAAACTCACTGGAAACCTCATTGGCAATACATTGTCAAGGTCATTCTCAGAATTTGAGAAATGACTCTACTTTTCTATCCAGAGTAACTGATCAATTCCAACAATTTCCAGAAATCCATCACATACTAGAAATTGATGATGCAAAGTGTCAGTCAAGTCCAGCTGAGCTGCCTCCAATGGGAACTGCTCTGAAATACAGTTCCCACTATTAATAATAATGCCAGCATTATTACCATCACTAGCATTATCATCATTGCCAACATTTATATTGTGCTTACTATATACTGGACACTGTTATTAGAACTTCATAAATATTTATCCATTTAATCTTCAAACATATACACACAAATAAATCATAAGGTTGGTACTATATAGTATTCTCCCATTTTATAGAAGAGAAAACTGAGACAAAGGGAGATTAGTGATCTTCCAATAATCCCACCACTCCTAAGGTGCAGAGCAGGGGTTGAATCCAAATAGATGGCCTCCTGAACCCCCACCCCCAAACTCTGGGCAAGAGAAGCATGAAAAGCCCAGACTTAAGACTTCAACCATCAAAACATCTGTGCATTCATATATATTTATAATACATGTTAACTTCAGCAGTTTACAGGTATAATTGCAGTAGTATGGCTTCTACTATGTGGAAGTTGGTAAGGTCAATATCTGCTATTTATACTCATATTAAAATTTGTATTCACAATATTGCTCTGAGTATTATTTTAAAACATCTGTGTATTAAACTAAAAAAAACTACTTCTTCATAAACCTAAATATTCTTTTTGTGAAGAATATAATAGAACTACTGAAAAAGACCTAAAGTTTCATTGTGGTGATTTGCATAGCTTAATGGTCCATCTAGCAGTGCTTGCTTGATGGTTACTTGAGATTACTTGAGATCTATCTCTTTGTTCCTGATTTCTGTATACTAATATTTATATATTCCAAAATGTTTTTTTCCATTTTATATGATGTCATAACATACAATATATACACACATATAAAATATATGTAAAGCTATATATGTGTGTATATGTATATGTGTATATATATATGTAATCAGGGAAGAGCAAAATGGCACTTATATTGGAAAAACAAACCCTTATAGCATACTCTTAATAAAAACTTTCCATATTAAAAAGATTCTCAATCTTTGAAAAGATCTGTTTGAAAAGTAACAGCCAGCTCAAGACTGTTTTGAGGGTGAAATTCTCCCGATTTTAATTTCCAGTCATTGTTTAAAGTTTGCCAAATGATAATGGAGAAAAGCATTCCCAACGGTATGATCTAAGACCTTTGGACACATTGCTGGGAACTCTAAAAGAGGCTAATTATTAAAATGTAGCTCAACCATAATTCTAAATGTAGGTGAAACTCCATATCCTCACAGTTTGAAAGCAGTATTGCCATCAAGAAACATGCTGCGCTCCTGCTCTCTGTATGCCTTTTCAGGACACATGACCCCAGCCTTACATGAACTTACACTTTGGTTATACATATACGTATGTACATACATACATACATACATACATACACACACACGCACACATATACGAACAGCACAATTAAATTTAGAAGGCAGCCTATTCTACATGTTACAGAGATGGTACAAACCAAAAAATGCTTCAAGAATTTGGAGTAGGAAGAGATCAAATACTGAATGGAGAAGACTCTATGAAAGAAGTAGAGACAGAGGTCTTGAAGGAAGTACAATTTGAAAGAGAGGGGCATGACAAGAAAAGAATATGTGGAGGGCAAAAGGCAGAGACAAACCTATGTGCTCCCACCTCAGGGACTTTGCACATGCTGTTTCTTCTGCCTGGGATTATTCTCTTGGATATGCAAGTGGCTCATCCTTTCATTTTTTTCAGGTGTTTTCTCAAAAACAACCTTCTCAGTGGGGCCTTCCCTGTCTATCTTATCTAAAATTTCAACCCTTGCCATCACCTATAGTTTCACTACCTTTTCTTGCTTTAGATTTTCTCTTCAGTACTTATCACTATCTAATCTACTTTATATTTTAATCATTTATCTTGTTCATTGTTTCTTCCACTAGAATGTAAACTCCACAAAGTAGGGAATTCTGTCTGTTTTTTACTACTGGATTTCTAGCACCTAGAACAGTGACTGGCACAGAGTAAGCACTCAATAAATGTTTATTGAATAAATAAATAAGTTGCATGGAAAAGAAAGGAGTTGATGAATGGGCTATTATTAAAATACCAAGTTGACAGAAATAGAAATTTTACATGAGGAAATCAGGTTTATGAATTTGGGCAGCCAGTTTTGAGACAATTGAGGAGAACCTGGAATATCCTACCAAGGAGTCATAAATAAAAGTCTCCTGGGAGAATTGAGGGGTCGTCTGGTCTACTTCTCTCATTTCTAGGCAGCCCCACACGTAAGTCATCTCAGACAAAACAAGCTATTCAGTTTTCTATTTACACAGGTTCATTGCATGTTTCTCAGAGGCCCAGGCAAGCGTCACAGAGCTCAAATTTATAGCCTGGTCACTTTATTTTCAACTTCAGAAGGCAATACTTACTTAGGTCTTTGCAGCACAGAGCTGCTGAATTCCTTCTCAGTGTTTCAGATGATTAAACCTGGATATAATTTCCACTCACACTAATGGAAAAATTGGAAAAGAGAACATGGTTTAGTGTGAAAATTATTTCTTTCTGTTGCAAAGTCAGAGAGGCAGCTCCCTGAAACCTACAAGGCACCTTTGGCTTGTTGGCACTCGTCACTATGGTTTTCACCACTACAGCAGAGAAAATTCTAAGCCTTGGGTGACATGTATTCATCGTCTGTTTGTGTGCCCTAGTTAGGGTCCTAAACTCCAGCTGCATCCACTTCCAACTTCTCTCACCCATCTAGGTGAGAAGAAAAGATATAAGAAGACATGGGATGTGATATACACTGAATATTTAATATGAAAGAAAGTGGACTTCTAGCTTATTGCCACTCATAATGAGGGCAACTTGTGTATAGGGAATTCACAAATGTGAGTGTCATAATTTTCAACCAGCTCCCTAACAGGGAACATGTAATATAAAAGAGAAAGGTGGAACAAAAGGAAATGACATGAGAAAGAAGTGGTAAATGGAGCAGAAACAGGAAGACATCGAGTCAAGAACAAACTGTACAATGTAGGCATTCAGTATCTATTTGCTGAATTGAATTATTTGTTGAAAGCTTAATTTGTTTTTAAGGAACATTTACGCCCATTTAGTTGGTTTAAATGAATCTTAATATAACTGACAGTAAGCTATTACACCAACTAGCAAAAACAAACTCCTGGCTGCGCGCAATGATTGATGAGATGGGGGAGAAAAAAAAAGACATTTCTAATTAACATTTGAAATCCCTGAGTGAAATCTTCAACAAACTGTAATAAAAACAAAAGGATTCAAATACCTACAAGTGAATTATTTCCGTTTTTGACCCTCTGTTAAAGAATGCAGGAAGATAACTTCTATTTTTAAAATTACCTTTCTTGCATTTTTCACTTTATATCTAATATGCATTTTCACTTTAATGTCTAATACTTGCTTTTCAAATACAAACATTATAAAGCTCATAAAGATTTTTGACCAAGAATGACATAGAAAATATTCACCAATTTGACCAAATAAAACCCCTGAAAACATTAATGGTGATAGAAGGGACAGTATAATATTGTTGTTGAGCTTAATGGGCACATGCTTTGGGTTTCCTTGTATAGTTTTATGGGTGAGGGCACTAAACATCAATTATACACAGCTTCCATTTTTTAAATTAGGCTTGTTAATGTGGTGAAATATATATATATAATATAGATAATACAGAGATAATATATATAAAATATATATATAATCTAGTGTGCATTTTCCTATTTTGAAGAAGTGACTAGTGTGTCTCTTTGGAATTTGAAGTACTAATTTAAAACTATTAAAGGAAAAGTTTAACCTTTATTTTATTTTCCTCTTTATATGTATTTTTATTAATCAGTTTGTCATTTATACTTTGTCTCCACGGTCAAATGATATAGATTTTGTCGACATTTTAATGTTCTTGGAAATTGTTCTAACTCTCTTAGGACCTATAACTTCAAACTTGATAGTGTTAAGATTCTTCTGGAAAGAGAAGAGAGAAAATGAATGTTTATCAAACAACTTCTATGTGCCTACCTCTTTGTGTGTTGGATGTCTCCATCGTGTGTTTTATATGTCAGCTCATTTCAGTGTAGGTATATTATCCTTATTTTACCTCTGAGAAACCAAAACTTAGTAACTGGCCCATGATTACACTGCTAGAAATAGCAGAGCCAGAATCAAATCCAGGTCTGGCGAATTCCAAAGCCTGGGCTCTTGTCCACAAAGGGACAAAAGGCAGGATTATGCAAGAACTGAAAGGGACCTCAGAGATCACCTGATACTATACAGCAAACCCTCCCTCCTTCTCCCTTTTGCTTACAACTTTACCAAATACACACATTTCACAGACAAGAACACTGAAAATCAGGTAATTGGAATGCTTTGCCAAGTTACAAGTCATGCAAATGGTGAATGTATCTGTACAAAGTGATATTTAAATTTTAAAAATGCAAATTATTGATTTTTATATTCTCCTTGCCCAACTTTTTAAAGATAACTTTATTGAGATATACTTAATATTCAGAAAACTTCATCTATTCAAGGTATACTAATCAATGAGTGTTGATGGATGTATACACTCTTGAAACCACCCCAAAATCGAGGTGCAGAACAATTCCACCTGCCCTAAGATTCCTCATGATCCTTTGTACTCTATTCTTCCTAGTACCCACAGCCCAAGGCAAAAACTGATCTGCTTTGGTCACTGCATATAATTGCATTTATACAGTGTATATTCTTTTGTGTTGGGATTCTTGCCCTTAGCATAACGATTTTGAGATTCATCCATGCTGTTTTATGTTGCAGTAATTTGCTCCTTTGTACGGCTGAGTAGTACTGCATTGTACAAATGTATTAAGTTTTGTTTCTCCATTACTTATTGATGAGTTCTTTCCAGTTTTTTTTAGCTATTGTAAATAAAATGGCTGGGAACACATGTGTACAAATCTTTATGATAGTATCTGTTTTTATTTTTCTTGAGTAAATAGCTCACAGTGGGATGACTAAACAGTATATTAGGTGTATGTTTAACTTTTTTAAAAAACCGACAGTCTTCCAAAGAGGTTATACTATTTCACATTCCCACCAGCAATTCTGTGTTACAGTTGTTCCACATCCTTGCCAACATTTAGTCAAAATTTTCACGCTTTTTAATTTTAGCCATTCTGGTAGGTGTATAAGGGTACGCATTTGCATCCACTTGGTGACCAATGATGTCGAACATCCTTTCATGTGCTTATTAGACATTATTATATCTTCTCTTATAAAATGTATAGTTCAATTCTTTTACCCATTTTTATAGAGTTGTTTTGCTTATTATAGAGTTTATTTGTTTTCTGTATATTCTGTAAACAAATTCTTTATAAATAAATGCTGTGGTGGTTTTAAAGATATGTCTACAGACTCTCGGGTACTCTCTCAAGAAGTGGAGCTTAGTTCAACTCTCCTTGAATGTGGGCTGGATTTAGGGACTCACATCTAGTGAATAGAATATGATAGTTATAGTATATCACTTCAGAAGATTAGTCATAAAAAAACTTCAGTCATTGTTTTTGGTGTGCTCTTTCATTCTTTCTCTTGAGCTACTCACTCTAGGAAAAAAACAGTTGCCATGTCATGAGAACAGACAGGCAGCCTATGGAGACTCTCCTGTAACTAGGAACTAAGATGTGCTGGGGGATTTTCTGCCAAGAGCCCCATAAGTGGGCTTGGAAGTGAATCTTCCCCCAGTCAAGCCTTGAAATGACTGCAACCCCAGCCAACAGCTTAACAGCAGCCTCTTAGATTCCTGGCCCCAGGAAAATGGGAGATAATCAATGTTTGTTGTTTTAAGTTGCTAAATTTGGGGGGTAATTTGTTATATAGCAATAGATAACTAAGATATATGCATTGCAAAAATTTTCTTCCATTCTATAGCTTGTCTTTTCATTTTCCTAAGAGTGTCATTTGAAGAACAAAAGCTTTAAGTTTGATAGGCCAATTTATTTATTTTTTTCCTTAACAGTTCATAATTTTTTTGTCTACCTAAGAACTCTTTGTGTACCTCAAAGACACAAAGATTTTTTTCCTACGTTTTCTTCTAAGATTTTTATTTTTTTTGTTGTTTTTAAATTTGGATTTATGATTCATTTCATATATAGTATGAGAAAAATATCAAGGTTCATTTTTTTCTTTACAAATATACAATTTTTCCACTATCATTTGTTGAAAAGAATTTTTCTCAATTAAATTGCCATCTTGGCTAAAAACCAACTGATCGTAATATATGAGTCTATTTTTGAACTTTTTTGTTTCATAGACATATTGATCTACATGTCTACCTTTTCACCAATACCACAGTGTCTTAATTACTGTAGCTTTATATTATTTCTTGAAATTAAATAGCATAAGACCTCCAACTTCATTCTTCTTTTTTAAAATTCCTTTGGTCATTCTAGGTCATTTATATTTTCATGTACATTTTAGAAGAAGCTTCTCAATTTCTGCTAAAATAGGCTGCTGAGATTTTGACTGTGAATGCATTGAATCTACAGATAAAAGTATTGAGTCTTGACTATGTTTTTTACAATATCATTGAGTTTGGGGGACATATTACTAGTATAAAACTTCAGATTTAAAGGAGATTTCCTGGTGTGCAATTACTTTTGATGAATTTAGTTTTAAATAGTTTAGATTCAAGTCTCAACATCCCAACTTGGATGTGTGTCAGTTTCCTAGTCTATAAAGCAGAAAAGCAAGATACCTCTGAGGACTGCAACTGAAGCTTGACAGGGGTAGAATAAGGGAGTAGAATTAAAGAAGTATAGTCTTATTCGACTCTAAGAAGTTGGAGGTGATAAATGTTTTCCTAGAATAATTTTGAAAAAGAATTCTTTAAGAATGCATCATAACTAGTAAATTTCTTTTGTTTTGATTTCATTTTCTGGTGACCTACAAGTGAGTTACACAAGCAGCTAATATTTTATCTGAACCTGATAAGGATCTGCCTTGTTTTATTCATTCATTCATTCAAGAAATATTTGTCATGTACCAAGCCTGAATTAGGCACCGGTACAGGGTGTGTGTGTGTGTGTGCGTGTGTGTGTGTGTGTGTGTGTGTGTGTGTGTGTGTGTATTTTTGTTGTATATAAATATACCTGTAATTGTGTATGTGTTTATCTGTATTTATATGTAAGGTTAGATGAAAACTACCATTATTATGCTTCCCCTTCTCGCTCCATCTTTTGAGCTAAGATGGAAACTATGTATCACTGCTTATTTCAACTTGTTTTTGGCTTATTTAGTTTCTGATATGGTTGCAAAAACATAATTTATCTGGCCCTTGCTCAAGTTTGAAGAAAGAGAAGATGGAAACTGAGGTTAGAGGTAATGATAGCATAATAATCTTGTCATATTACAGAGTTGAGGCTACAGGCATCCCATATTACTGGGGAAAATACAACAGCTAACAAGTTTTACTATGTGCCAGTTAGATGCCTTGACTTGAATATATTAGAAGCTCCTTATGTCAATATTGTCACAACTTGAATTTCACTGTTTACCTTTAATAATTTAAGAAGGCTGAAAAGATACAGGCAGAGATGTTAGGAGGCTTCTGATATCATCCAGGTGAAAGGCAACTCAAGTCAGAACCAGTGGTGACATCAGAGAAGTGGATGGATGTGGGGAATATTGCAGTTGCTGATAGATTGGATGTAGAGTTTGAGAGAAAGAATGATGCCCAGGTCATTACAACTGCAATGCTGTTATGTTCACTGAGATTTGGGAACAGCAAGTGACAGTCAGGATTGGTAGAGGGAACATGATTAATTTGTATTATTCATGTTAGATTTAAGGTGTTTTTGAGACCACTAAGGGGATAGATACGTAAGGACATAAATACCCTGGCATTCGAAAGAAAGACCTGGGCTAGAGAGAGAAATTTTCAAGTCACAGCTATATAGATGGTTATAGAGCTTGACTAAAGAAAAACAATAGAGCAAGAAGAGAACAAACAGGGCCAGGACTGAGCCTTTAGAAATTCTAACATTTAATGACCATGTTGACAAGCATGAGCCTAAAAGGAAATTGAGGAACAGAAAGTTAGTTGGAAAACCGGTAGAGAGTGGAAACCAGAAGAGTGTTTCAAGAAGGCTAAGATAGGGGGTGGTCAACAGTGTTAAATGTTGCTAAAAAGTCAAGTAAAACAAGAACTAGATTGACAAAGTATTTTATAATTGAATATAGTTTTCAGCTAAGGAGAATCTTATTAATGAAAGAGAGAAAGAAGGAGGAAGGAATGAAGAGAGAGAAGTAAGAAGGAAGGGATAAAGACAAAGAGATAAATTTTTAAGACAAAAAAATAAAAAATACTAAAGTCATGATTCTTGGCACTCCGTACCTGTGGATCAGAGATCCCAAGTTTCAAATTCATTTTTGAATTATCTTCTTAGGCTAGCAAGCAGAAAATAACTTTCTTCACCTTTTGAGAGATTTGAATTGTCAGTGCTCTCCTTTGAGAAGAATTCTAGATGTAGAGTTGTCTAGCTTTCAAAAAAAACCTATGTCAACATACTCCAGGAGGAAATGTCAGGCACAGTGAGCCTCTTGAGTCTCCAAAAGATTCGGTTCATGACATCTCTATAGCCTGGAGCTCCCAACTCATTTTATAACCATCAGTTAGACAACTCAGAACTGGCAATGTGTATAGAAATTCCTTTATGCTCCAGGGTAAATCAGCTTTGAGATAGGGATGAAACTATATCGAATCAAACAAAAATAAAGGCTATTTCCACAATATACAATTTTTGACACATAATTTTCTTAGCAGATAACATTTTAGACTAGAAGTCCAGAAATCTAAACTTAGTTTCATTAAATAAACCAATTTACTTTATAATGTGGGCAAGACATAAACATTCTGGGCTTCGATTTCTTCATCTTTAAATTTTAAAAAAATCTTTCCTACCTATGTTTTTTTATTGTCATAATGATGAAAGGCTATTAATATAAAGTTTATTTAAAAACCACCAAATCATATAAAAATGCCATAACGATATTTTCAATAGCATTTTTGACTTAGGAATATGACTTAAATTCCCAAAGATGGTTAAGACAGAAGAGCCCTATAAGTGCTTACAACAGAGATTTTAAAGCTTTGTTTGTTTTATTTAGGCATCATAGTTCATATCCTATAATTTTCATGTTACTTTTAAAAGTACTACCCTGATGCTCTCTCAAAGACAAACCAGTAAACCCACAAGTAAATGTCTTGCTTTGGCTTAACCTAAACACATTTTTTAAAATAACACCAACCTTATCCAGATGGTAAAAATTACACTTCCTGGCCACTTCAATTCTGACTCTCTTCATAAGAACTTCCCTGACTTTAGCCCATTGCAACTGCCCTATCTTGTGGTTCCACAGCCACAGGGACCAGCATGTGCTGTGCTCTTTTACTCCGCTCTCTATTTGTTCTAGTTATGTGTATGTTATGCCTCACCAGGTTCAACTGTGATAATGAGAAACAGCACTGAAAATTCCAAAGTCTCATCCATAGTTCTTTTATAGTTCCACATAGAACCTAACCCACACCAGACATATATGTTTGTTAAATTCCTAAACTGAGCATGAGGCAGTATGTGAGGTAAAGAATAAAAGGCTCAGAAGTTAGAAAACTCAAGTTCTATCTCAGCTCTGCCATTTACTAGATGGTGGCACTGAGTAATTCATTACATGTCCCTGAGCCTTCCTTATATGTAAATGAGAAAGTTAGACTAAGTCCAGTCCCTTCGAGTTAATTCTATGAAAACCGAGATTGCATGTATTGATTCCTTTCAGGTATTACTGTTAAAATCTCTCCCTAAAAAGTTTACAACACCAGAGGTATGTTTTCAGTCTCTGGTTACTCTTACCACTACTATTTCCAGTATTACAAAGTATTCATTGAGCCCATACTGTATATCATGCCCTATGCCAAGCATTTTCCTTAAATTATCTCATTTAATATTTACCCTCTCTGTGGTATTATGCCAATCAAGACTTGTAGTACAAGCTATAAAAACAATTTTGGCTAATTTAAGAATAATATCAAGTAGCTCACAGGATTACCAGAAGGTCTCGAGAATGACTTTTGAATTTCTACAGGCTATAACACCATCTAAAATTATGCCACTGAAATGGTTCAATGAGACAGCCATTGCTGCACTGAGAAATGGCTAGTGCAGCCTGTACTAACTGTAGACACGAATGCCACCACAGGCACTGCCATACCTGCCACCACCATTCCCCAGGAAATTAGTCCTTCTTCTACCATCTCCTGTGAAAAATCCTTTTTGACCTGTAATTCTGAGGCAGGTGCCTGCATCATAGTTGTAAAGAAGGCTGGGAGAGCAAGTAACTGGCATTATAATTACTGTGAATGCATTCCTTAAACCTAGGAAGGAGAGTCTACATGCTGGACAATCAAAAAGAATGACAAAAGTCCACTCTAAATATCTCTACTATTATAATTCTTATTTCCTAGATCAGAAACCTGAGGCTTAGCAAGGTTAAATAGTTGCACAAGTTCAGAGAGATAGCAAGAAGCCAAGTCATTCTGTCTGGCCCTAATAATATTCTGCTTCCTTCAGGCTCAATAGCTTCCATTGAATGGGAGACTCAAAGGACAAGTTAGTTTGGGCTATAGATTTCTTTTATCTTCATCACCTTTTTTTTCTACCAGATACAGAGTTCAATGAAAATATTTTAAAAGTAGTTCCCATAGACAGAATCAGAATAGATAAACTCTAGTTAGGGGCAAAGTCCTAACTCATAACAAGGAAGCATAGTTTAGCACCAGGCAAATGTTAGAAATGGCATTTTCATCTCCTAAAACATCTACCATGTTGCAACTAAACTCAATAACAGCTCTCCAAATTGCAACCTATTCTCCCTGAAGCTATTTCTTTTGCAATTATGAAAGAGGAAAGAAAGCTTCTGGTCCTCTGATAATAACTTAGCCCAGTTGAGAGAACACTGTACACTTAAAGAGTGGGATTCATATAAGAAAGCCTAAGGAAAGCAGTCCTCTTCGCTCTCCCCATACACTCTCGAAGAGCATCTTCCCAGAACATAAGAGAATGCTAAACACTCAATTCCTGGTTGTACACAGTAGGCGGAAGAGAGAGAAGGGCAGCATGGATAAATTAAATCTATGGATAGCCCCCCAAACCACGCTGTATGGTTACAAGCATCAGTCTCCTTTACCACGAAGCTTCTGCCAGAACTGAAAATGATAAACAAAATCTCTAATTTGGTTGCTCACCCTGCCCCTCTCCCCAGCCCTGGCCGCCAATCCTCTTTGTAGAGTTGTTTATAAGCAGGTAAAAAGGCCCAAATAACAGCACAAGGGGGATGGCAGGAGAATCTAATGGCAGGGACAATCTACAGAAACCAGAAAGGCTGCTATTCAACTATGAAGGAACCAAGAATCAGCTATATTCTTGCCCATCCTTCATTTGATTCTATTCAAATTTTGAGCTTTGATCAATTTCTAGAATTTATTTTGATTTCTCTAGACCTCCACCTCGATGTAGAAAGTGTGTGAAATATGTATACTCACTTGCACTTAGCCATCTGATTCTAATTTAAATACACTCTTCCCAGTTTTCTACTCCAACTATAACCATTCATTGCACATATAATAATTCGCCCAAAACAAGCAATAAAAGAGTGGAGCTTCCCCCCATGGCCATAACTTTCTCAAAGCTTAGGCCTGCCAGCAATTGCATGCCTTTCAACTCCAGTGTCTTTACCATTGTTAATAAAGCCTCTTGGTCCATTGGAGCTGCAGTCCTTGGAGACAGAGGGCAAGATCAACAGACAGAAAGGATGGACTATCAGAGCAGTCATTTCTCAAACTGTTCCATACTAAAAATTCTGTATGTACTTTTTGTGAGGAGAAGCCATTAGAGAGACTACACAGAAGTCAGACGCCAAGAGAATTTGGAGAGAATATTCCATATCCTGAATGACTATAAGAATGGTGTCTTTTAAAAGAAATAATAATGGTTTTATTTTTAGACATTTTAATTGCCAACCGCACTAATATTATTAAAAGGAATATTATTTGTAGAGATGTTGAAAGAATGGAATAAATTTTAGAAAGTTCTATTGCTCTCATTTATAGACTTTATTGGCTTATTTTATATACTCAAGGGTGAAAGTAGTCACCATAATTTAAAAATTAATTAATTAAATTTAAATACACTCTTCCTACCCTTTTTTAAAAAGAGTGAAAGTACTATAATCCAGAGGTCCCCAACCCCAGAGCCGTGGACCAGTAGCAGTCGGTGGCCTGTTAGGAACTGAGGCACACAGCAGGAGGTGAGTGGCCTGCGAGCTAGCGAAGCTTCGTCTGTATTTGCAGCTGGTTCCCAGCACTACATCACCTCCTCGGCTCCACCTCAGATCATCAAGCATTGGATTCTCATAGGAGCACCAGTCTCTGGGGTCAAAAAGGTTAGGGAATCGTCACATAATCGGTATGATGAATAGCCCTATCAGTAAATCAACAGAAAAATTTCTAGGCCTGCTTTGGCTTCATCATGCTGAGAAGCTGATGAACCAAATTTGATCATGTCAAAGGGATGCAGCAATAGAGAAATTTGAATTCCCCCAAATTGCACAGTCAGGTCACGAACGTGGTCTTCTGACTCTGCTCAAGCTACTTTCTGCTTTAAAGAACAGACATATCAACTCAGTGAGGAACAAAATGTTATGCGATATCATCATTAGCTGAAAACAACCACTCGAATTGAGAAGGATTACACACAATAAGGTGCCATCTTCATTACTCTTTCTGAAATATATTTTTAAATGCCATTCTAGTACCTTCAAAAATGTCTGCACTTCTCTTTACATGAAATACACTATCTCTTGCAATCCATTTCTCCTAATTCTACTTGGCCTTTAAAACTCAAAGTGAGCCCTACGCTACTTCTCCAGGAAGCTCTCTTTGATCTCTCTGATTTTCAATACCCTGCCATTCACTAAAACAGAGGCAGCACAGCAAAGGGGTAACAAATGAGAGTTTTAATTAGACAAATCAATGTCTGGATCCAAAATCTGCTCTTTATTAGTTATACAGGTTTGCAAGTGTTTGCATTTATCAGTGAGGTAAGATCATATGTTTTTCTCACATCATGTTTAGTTTGAAAATAAAACAAAATCTTTTCAGCATTTATTGTCTAACCTGGAGCTTCCCAAACAGTGTGCCAAGCATACTTGTGGCCTAAGAATGGATGACACGGGTCAAAATCAATCTTGTCGACATTTGGGGCAGCCAGAGAGCTTGAGGCAACTGGCTCAACATCTCTGGCCATGAGTAGCTATAATCAGGCTCCTTAGTTCCCATAAGAGACAACATAATAAGTTGATTCTAGACTTGCTACGCTACTCAACATACTGAGCACAGTGAAGAGGGTCCTCTACTTCCAGGCCATCTGTGCCAGCAGCCACCTATGGAGTAGCCACCACCCATCATGGATGAGAGACCCAAAGTTACAAAAGGTAGTCCAAGATTGAGCCCGTGGTGGGGGTGGAAAAAGGAAATTAGACAGTTAAGATAGGCTCTTGGAAGACTCAGCTCTAAGAAGCAGATCTAAATTTCTGTCTTCCCCTATTCTGGATACTTTGTCCATTTGAGGCCAGTCTTATTTTTTTAATAGTATCCAACCTTGCTGCAGATGATTGATTTAAAAAACATTAAGTGAATAGTAACACCACAAAAAATGTCCTAGTAGGAAGCTCAAGGAATCAGTACCTCCCCAAATGAACTATTGAGTTGGCAAGAACTGTCAGAATCAACTATTTGGGCCTCTGGATACAACTCCTGCATTCATAAACTCCAAGGCTGGGCTTGATTAAGAAAAAGGCTAGTAAATCTCAGTGAATTTTGGCATTTCACATAGCAACTACTATCTTTCACTTCAGCCCTACAGGAAGCAGCCATGAGGACAGTGGCCTACTTTCCTGGTGTGGCTTGCTGGAAACAAGGTGAAATATGAGGATTTTGACCTCTGAATATCAGTAGGGTGTATATTTTGATCTGCCTAGTGGATCACTGAAGGACCAGCACAAAGAGTGACCATTGTTTCAATTCTCTTGGGCTGAAGTCAGCTTCTCTAATAAAATCTGTCAAATGGATTTTAAGAAACAAAAACCGTTTTTTCCCTTTATCTTACTGGATCTAGGTACTAAAGTAAATCTCTTTTAGTTCACCAGCTAGCCATAGAGATAATAGAACAGAGAATTCAGTGACAACACATGACAAGGAATATTGTTTCAACAAGCAATAACTGCAATCCCTGTAAGGGAAGAGAATCTGATTTCCAGAGTCACATTACAATAGTCAAAATGTTCGGTTCTCAATAAAAAATTACAAAGCATCCAAAACAATAAATAAAAAAAAATAAAAAGGAAAGTATAGCCCATTCACAGAAAAAAAAAAAAAATAACAAAAACGTCCCCGAAGAAGCCAAGACATTAAACTTACTAGACAACAATTTTAAATTATCTGTCTTAAATATGATCAAAGAAATTAAATAAACCAGGGATAAAGAACTGCAGGAAATCAGAATAATAATATATGAACTATCATATATCAAGGAGAGACTAGCAATAAAAAATATAGACGTTATAAAAAGAAACCAAATATAAATTCTGGAGCTAAAAAACTAAAATAGATAAAATGAAAAAATCCCTAGAAGGGTTCAATAGCTGCTTTGAGCAGGAAGAATTGGAGAACCTAAAGACAAGATAATTGAAATTATCCAGTCTGAGGAGCAAAAAAGGGGGTGGGAAATGAAGAAAAGTGAACAGAGCATAAGAGACCTGTGGGAAACCATCGAGCCAACTAATGTATACGTTATGAGAATCTCAAAGTGAGAATGGAGAAAAAGAAAGGGTCAAATAGATTATTCAAGGAAATAATGGCTGAAAACTTCCAAAATTTCATCAAAAACATAAGCTACATTTCCAAGCTCAACAAACTCCAAGCAGATTGAATTCAAAGAGACCCACACTGAGATATATTATAATCAAACTGTGGGGGGAAAAAAAAAAGACAGAGAACCTTAAAAGCAGCATCAGGGAAATGCATTGTCATGTTCAAGCATTCTTCAATAGGATTAACAACTATTTCTCATCAGAAGCAATAGAGATCAGAAGGCAGTTGGATGATATATTTATTTAAAAAAAATAAAAGAAAAAAAACTGTTAGCCAAGAATTCTGTATCTGGCAAAAACTATCCTTTAAAAATGAAAGCAAAGTAAACCAAAGCTAAGAGAATTTGTCACTACCTTACAGACTTGCCCTACAAGAAATGTTAAAGAGAGTCTTTCAGGCTAAAACTAAAGGGCACTAGAAAGTAACTTGAAACCATACAAATAAATTAATATCAATGATAAAGATAGCTACATAGGTAAATATAAAAGCTATTGTTTTATATTTTTGTTTATACTTCCTATTCTTGTTTCCTATATGATTTAAAACCAAGTGTATTAAAAATAACTATAAATTTATGTCAATTGGTACGCAATGCATAAAGATGTAATTTATGACATTAATAACACAGGAAGGGAAAAACGGAACATGAAAAGAGCAGGGTTAGTGTATTGAAGCTCAGTTGGTACCAATTCAAACAATATTGTTACAAATTTAGACCCAAAGACACAAATAGATAGAAAATGAAGGATGAAAAGAGATAATCCATGCAAATAGTAACCAAAAGAGATCTGGAATAGCTATAGTAATACCAAACAAAATACATTTTAAGTCAAAAATTGCTACAAGAGACAAAGAAGACATTATATATTGACAAAAGGATCAATTAGCCAAGGAGATATAACAAATATAAATACATATGCATCAAACAAAAGACCAAAAAAAAAAAATGAGGAAACACTGATAGAATTGAAAGAGAAAATAGACAGTTCTACGATAATAGTTAGAGACTTCAGTACTCCGCTTTCAATAATTTATAGACCATCTTGACAGAAGATTAATAAGAAAATGGAGGACTTGAACAACAGTATAAACCAACTAAACCTAAAAGACATAAATAGAGCACTCTATCCAACAACAGCAGAATAGAAAGTCTCAAGTTCACATGAAACATTCTCTAGTATAAACCACAAGTTAGGTCATAAAACAATTCTCAACAAATTTTAAAAGACTGAAATCATACAAAGCATATTTTCTGACCACAACAGAATGAAGCTAGAAGCCAACAACCAAAGAAAACTGGAAAATTCACAAATATGTAGAAATTAAACAAGACACTCTTAACCATACAATGGATCAAAGAATAAATCACTAGGGAAATTAGAAAATATTTTGAGATGAATTTTTAAAAAATATACTAAAATGTGTCAATGTAGCTAAACAGTGATTTTAAAAAAATGTACAGCTGTGAATGCCCATAGTGTAAAAAAAAAAAAAAAAAAGATTACAAATCAACACTCGAACTTTACATGTAAAGGAACTAGAAAAGGAAGAGCAAAGTCAATCCAAGGTTAACAGAAGAAACTAAATAATAAAGATTAGAGCAAAGGTAAACAAAATAGATAATAATAATAAAAAAAAGAACAGAGACAATCAACAAAACTAAAAGTTGGCTCACTGATAAGAACATCAAATTGACAAAGTTTGAGATATACTAACTATGAAAAGAAATAAAAGTGGGGACATTACCAACAACCTTACAGAAGTAGAAAAGATTGCAAGAGAATACTATAAATAATTGTACACCAACAAATAAATCTAGATGAAATGGACAAATTCCTAGAAACACAGAAACTGACTTGAGAAGAAGTAGAAAATCTTAACAAGCCTATAACAAGTAAAGACATTAAATCAGCAATCAAAAAGCTCACAAAAAAGTAAAATTCCAGGATGAAATAGCTTCACTGAATAATTCTCACAAACATTTAAAGAAGAATCAATATCAATTCTACTCAACTCTTCTATAAAAATAGAAAATAAGGAAACATTTTTTAACACGTTCTGAGACCAGCATTACCCTGACATCAAAACAGGACAAAGATGCCACAAGAAAGAAAACTGCAGGTCAATATCTCTTATGAATATAGATGCAAAAATCTTCAACAAAATACTAGCAAACCAAATCTGAAAACACATTGAAAGAATTATATACCATTATCAAGTGAGATTCAGCCCACGACTGAAAAGGTAGTTCAACATAAGAAAAAACAATTATAAAAACAAACATAATACACCACATTAATAGAACAAAGGTAAAAAGCATATGATCATCTCATTAGATGCAGAAAAAGCATTTGACAAAATTCGACAACCTTTTACAGTAAAATACACTCAGCAAACTAGAACTAGAAGGAAAATTCGACATAATGAAAACCTCAACATTTATGAAAAACTAACAACTACATCATACTTGATGGTGAAAGACTGAAAGCTTTCTTCCAAAGATCAGGAAGGAGAGACGGTAGCCTGCTTTCAGTACTGCTATTCAACATTGTACTGGAAGCCCTATACAGAATAATTAGACAAGAAAAAAGAAATAAAAGGATTCAAACTGTAAAGAAAGAAGTAAAACTATCTCTGTTTGTAGATAGTATGGTTCTACAGATAGAAAATCTCAAATATCTACAAAAAAATAAAATAAGGTAAAACTAGTAGAATTAACAAAAAAGTCAGCAAAGTTGCAGGGTATAAGATCAACATATAAAAATCAGTTTGTTTCTATACACCAGCAATAAATAATTTAAAAAGGAGATTAAGGAAACAATTCCATTTGCAATAGCATCCAATAGAATAAACTACCTAGGAATAAATTTAATCAAGGAGGTAAAAGACTTGTACACTAAAAACTACAAAACATTGCTTGTATACATTGTGTATCAATTGACATAAATTTATAGTTTTTTTAATGCATTTAGTTTAAAATCATATAGGAGACAAAAAGAGGAGGTTCAAAAATATAAAACACTAGCTTTTATATTTACCTATGTAGTTATTTTTATCATTGATATTGATATTGATTTATTTGTATGGTTTCAAGTTACCATCTAGTGTCCTTTTCTTTTAGCCTGAAGTACTCCCTTTAACATTTCTTATAGGGCAGGTCTTTAAGGTAGTGACAAACTCCCTTAGCTTTGGTTTATCTAGAAATGTCTTAATTTGCCTTCATTTTTAAAGGATAGTTTTGTCCAGATATAGAATCTTCGTTAACAGTTTTTTCCTTTCAGCATTTTAAATATATCATCCAACAGCCACTTTCAATAATGGATAGACTGTATAGATAGAAGATCAATAAAGAAACAGAAGACTTAAACAGTACTATAGATCAAATGTACATAACAGATACATACAGAATATTTCACCCCAAAGCAGCAGAATAGACATTTTTTCTCAAGCACACATGAAACATTCTCTAGGATATAGACCACATGTTAGGTCACAAAACAAGTTGTAATGAATTTAAGAAGATTGAAATCATATCAAATATCTTTTCTAATCACACTGGAATTAAACTAGAAGTCAATGTTAGAGAAAGCTAGAAAAATCAAAAGCATGTGGAAATTAAATAACACATTCTTCAACAACCAATTGATCAAAAAAATTTTAAAAAAACTAGAAAATAAGTTGAGACAAATGAAAACGCAACATACTTAAACTTATGAGATAGAGCAAAAGCAGCACTCAAGGAAGTTTATAGTGATAAACAGCTGCAGTTTATTTATTTATTTATTTGTTTGTTTGTTTGTTTGTTTTTAAATTTATTTATTTATTTTATGGTGACGTTGGTGAATGAAATCCAATAAGTTTCAGCTGTACACTTTAACAGTGAGGCATATATATATTTATACTGTGTGTTCACCTCCCATAGTTAGATTTCTTTCTGTCACCACATATTTGACCCTCTTTACCCACTCTCCTCCCTCCTCCCCCGCACCTTCTACTTTCTGGTAACTACTAGTCTACTAGTTCATGTCCATGAGTTTCTGTTTGTGTGTCCTGTTCATTTGTTGCTTTTAGGTTTCTATCCCACATATAAGTAATATCATGTGATTTCTACTTTTTCAGACTGGCTTATTTTGCTTAACATGATTATCTTGAGGTCCATCTATGTTGTCGCAAATGGCAGTATTTCATCTCTTCTTATGGCTGAGTAATATTCCATTGTATATATGTACTACAGCTTCTTTAGACAATCATCAATTGTAAGGCACTTCGGTTGCTTCCATGTTCCGGCCACTGTGAATAATGCTGCTATGAACATCGGTGTGCAAATATCTTTTCGGATATGGGTTTTCAAGTCTTTGGGGTATATACCCACTAGAGAGATTGCCGGATCATATAATTCTTAGTTTTTTGAGAAACCTCCATAGTGTTTTCCATAGTGGCTGTACCAATTTGCAGTCCTACCAGCAGTGTATGAGGGTTTCTTTTTCTCCACATCCTCTTCGATATTTATTATTACTTGTCCTGTTGATTACAGCTATTCTAACAGGTGTGAGATGGTATCTCATTGTGGTTTAGATTTGCATTTCCCTAATAGCTAGTGATTTGAGCATCTTTTCATAAATTTTTTGGCCATTTGTATGTCCTCTAGATAGAAGTGTCCGTTCAGATCTTCTGCCCATTTTTTGATTGCATTGTTTGTTTTTTTGTTGTTATTGAGTTGCATGTGTTCTTTATATATTTTGGATATTAGGCCCTTATTGGAGGCTGCACTTTAAAAAGAAGACAGATCCCAAATAAATAACCTAATTTTACACCTCAAGGAACTAAAAAAAAAGAGAATAAACTAAATTCAAAGTTAGCAATAGAAAATAAGTAATTAAGATTAGAGCAGAAATAAGTGAAATATAAAAACAATTTTAAAAAATTAACCAAACTAAAAGTTTTTTTTCTGAAAAAGGCAACAAAATTGACAAACCTTTAGGTAGACATAGAAAAAAGAGACAACTTAAACAAATAAAATTGTAAATGAAAAAAGATACATCAAAACTAATGCCCTAAAATGTGTAGAATAATAAGAGACTAATAAGAATAATTATACACCAAAATATTAGATAATCTGTAAGAAATGGATAAATTATTAGAAATATACAATCAGGACAGAATCATAGAAATAGAAAAGACTAAAAAAATAGAAAATCTGAACAGACTTATAATTAATAAAGCATGTGAATCAGCAATCAAAAATCTCCTAACAGCAAAAAAAAGAAAGTCCTGGAGAAATGCTTTCCCTGGTGGATTCTACAAAATATTTAAAAAAGAATTAATGTCAATCTTTCTCAAAATCTTCCAAGAAAATGAAGAGGAGAGAATCCTTTCAAACTTATCTGTGAGGCCAGTATTAACTGGATGCCAAGGCCAAAGACACTATAAAAAAGAAAATCACAGACCAATATCTCTAATAAACATGGGTGCAAAAATCCCCCATAAAATACAAGTAAACTGAATTTAATAGTAAATTAAAAGTATCATACACCATGACCAATTGGGTTTCATCATTGAGATGCAAGGATGGTTCAATATACAGAAACCAATCAACGATACAACACATTAACACAATGATGAATAAAAATCACAAGGTCATCTTAGTAAATATAGGAAAAGTGTTTGACACAATTCAATACCCTTTCATGATAAAAGGAAACTCTCAAAAAAATTAGGAATAGAAAAAAATTACCTCAGTGTAATAAAAACATACGAAAAGCTGACAGCTAAATCGTACTCAACAGCGAGAAGCTGAAAGTTTTTCCTCTAAGATCAGGAATAAAGCAAGGTGCCCGTTCTCTTCACTTCTATTCGACATAGTACTGTAAGTCCTAGCCAGAGCAACTAGACAAAAACGAAATAAAAGGCATACAAATTGGAAAAGAAGAAGTAAAATAATCTGTTTGTGCAGATGACAAAATCTTACACGTAGAAAACCCGTAAGATTCCCCAAGAAAAAACTGTTAGAACTGATAAATTCAGTAAGGTCACAGGATACAAAATTGACATGCAAAAATCAGTTGTGCTTCTATACACTAACTACATGAAATGAACAATATAAAAAAGAAATTAAGAGAACAATCCAATTTGCAATACCATCAAAAAGAATAACATATTTAGGAATTGACTTAACCAAGGAAGTGAAACACTAACTGAAAACTACAAAATATTAATGAAAGAAATTTAAAAGGCACAAATAAATGGAAAGACATCTATGTTAATGAATTAGAAGACTTAATATTGTTAAAATATTCGTACTTCCCAAAGTGATATACAGATTTATTCAATTCCTGTCAAAATCCCAATGGCACTTTTTACAGAAATAGAAAAGATAATCCTAAAAATCATATGAAACCACAAAAGACTCTGAATAGCCAAAACAATCTTGAGGAAAAAGAATAGAGCTAGAGACCTCAAACTTTAATTTCAAAATATATATTACAAAGTCATGGAAATTAAAGTAGCATTGTACTGGCAAAAAGGCAAACATACAGACCAATGAAACAGAATAGAGAGCCCAGAAATAAATCCATGCATATATAGTCAATTGATCTTCAAAAAGGATGCCAAGAATACTCAATGGGGAAATGATAGTGTCTTCGACAAATATTGCTAGGAAAACAATATGAAATTGGACACTTTCCTTATATCATACACAAAAATCTGCTCGAACAGGACTTAAATGTAAGCCCAGAAACTATAAACCTCCTAGAAGAAAACATAAGGAAAAATCTTCATGACATTGGTCTTAGCAATAATTTCTTTTGGGTATGTATGATATAACAAAAGCAAAAATAGACAAGTGGGATTACATTAAACAAAAAAACTTCTATAGTAAAGGAAACAACAGAGTGAAAAGGCAACATATGAAATGGGAGAGAATAATTGCAAGACATTTACCTGATGAACGATTAATATGCAAAATATATAAAGAATTCCTACACTAATTATCAGAGAAATGCAAATCAAAATCATGAGATATTATCTTATCCCTTTTTGAAACTCATGATCAAAAAATCAATAACTAGTGTTGTCAAGGATGTGAAAAAATTAGGACTCTTTTACACTGTTAGTGGGAATGCAAAATGGTGCAGCCACCATAGAAAACAGTATAGAAGTTTCTCAAAAAGTTAAAAACAGAACTTCCAATGACTCAGCAATCCCACTTTTGAGTATTTACCCAAAGAATTGAAATAAGGATCTCAATGAGATTCATGCACTCTCATATTTCTTATAGCATATTCACAATAACCAATATGTGAAAACAACCTGAATTTTCATCAATAGATGAACAGATAAAGAAAATGTGATATGTACATATGATAGAATATTATTCGGCCATAAAAAGAAGGAATTCCTACCATGTATGACAACATGACAAACCTTTAAGACATTATGCTAAGCCAGTCAGAAAGACAAGTACTGCATAATTCCTCTTATATGAGGTATCTAAAATGGTCTAATTCATTGAAGCAGAAAGTAGAATGGGAGGGAGGTAAAATGGAGAGTTGCTGTTTCACAGGTATAAAGTTTCAGTTGCGTAAGATGAATAAGTTCTAGAGATCTGCTGTACAAAATTATGCTTATAGTTAACAATGTTTTGCACTTAGAAGTCTGTTAAGAGGGTAGATCGCATGTTATCTGTTCTTACCACAGTAAAAATTAATTAACTAATTAATTAATTTTTTAAAAACCACCATGAGACACCACTTCATACTTATTAGGATAGCTATAATTGGCGAAAAAAAAAAAAAAAAACAGAAAATAAGGTTGTAGAGGATGTGGAGAATGTTGATGGGAATGTAAAATAGTGTAGCTTCTGTGGAAATTTTGGCAGTTCCTAAAAAATGTTAACTATAAAATTACCATTTGACCTTGAAATTCCACTCTTAGGCATATATCCAAAAGAATTGAAAATGGGTACTCAAACTAAACTTGTCCATGCATGCTTATAACACTCACAGTAGCCAAAGGTGAAAACAACCCAAATGTTTGACAAATGAATAAATGGATAAACAAATAGTGTATTTATACAATGAAATATTATTTGGCCATAAAATGAAATGAAGTATTGATACATGCTACAACCTGGATAAACCTCAAAAATATTGTGGTAAGTGAAAGAAACTAAACACAAAGATCAAATATTGTATGGTTTCTTTTATATGAAATACCCAGAATAGGCAAATCCGTAGCTACAGAAAGCAAATTAGTGGTTGCCAGGAGACAGAGGGAGAAGGAAATGGAGAGTGATTGCTCAATGGATACAAAGTGTTATTCTTGGGTGATGAAAAAGTTTTAAAACTAGAGAGAGGTGGTTGTTGCACAATTTGTGAATGTAATAATGCCACTGAATTGCACACTTAAAAATGATTAATGTGAATTTCTCCTTAATAAGAAAAAACTTCATGTGAATTCTATAAAACAGAGCTTTAGTATTATTTGAAAAACTTGAAAACTTACATTTTATTTGTCAGTAAAAGGAACAAAAGTCTGTTAAGTCTTTAAATGTAATTTCAACTACCGTAAACTTTTCAATCATGCTAAAACTTGTTTTACATTTTGTAAAACTAATTTGTTCATATCGTATTTAAATATTATATTTCTATGCATAGAGTGATGTGAAAAATGGTAAGAAGTTGGAAGGTATCTTTCCTTCAAAATTGAATACCGTATTGTACTTTTCATTGTTAAATTTTGTTGAATTTTATTTTCCCAAGCAGATCAAAATTTGCACAAGGACTGTGAACATGCCCTTAATTGCTGGACTTCTTTTGTATTTTCCGTAGCAAACAGTGTTGGGAAGCTTAATAAATCTTTGTTGGACTGAACCGAATCACCAGGAGAATGTACCACTCTCTCAGGTTAGTGCAAGCCAGACTTGATGTGTTTACTTTACAACAAGCCCAACACCAAATCCAGAAAGGCACATGGTAAATATTTGGCTGTCTAGAGAATCTTTCAACTGTGATCTTACTGTTCCCTCAAACCTCCAGAAGACTTGTGAGCCTCAGGCTGGAGTCAAATGTGCTTGTGACTGTCGACTAAAGTCATGTCATCACATGGATCATCATCCTTGAACTGGAGTCATCATGTGACTATGGATAGCCCAATTAACAAACAGGAAAACATGATTGCTTCCTCTACAGAATTTAAAATCTAATGGAGGTGGAACAGTCTATTTTGTAGGGATCTGAAAAACAAACAAATGAAACTCTCATCTCAACATTCTCTCCACGTGAAGAAAAAAAATCTGTGTGTTTTGATTTATTAGCTTGTTTCTAATTGAGAAACAAATCAGTTCCAACTTTACCAAAATTGGAGATGTTAACTGTGCTTGCGTGCTACACTGCCAGAGAACATTTCAGTTTTCTTCTACTAACATAATAGAAGGTGCAAGGGAGGAATCTTTGCTGAGGTGGAGAAGGGGATATGCTGTGCCAGATTTAAATGGGGACACAAATTCCTATAAAATTTGTCCGTGTGCTAGTTTTAAAATAAAACTTCATTAGGTCCTTGTTTACAAGAGACTTTTTAAAAATTCTACAGAATAAACAAAGCTCATAGAAGGAGAGAAAGGACACATGAGGACTGACTAAGATCATTGCCAGGTCTCCAGGCTATTTTTGTTCACCAAATGAGAGAGGAAGGAGTCAGGATACATGTTCCCAGGCTCCTTAAGTGCCCAGCCATTTCCACCTAGGTGCTCCCACAAACCTCAGAAGTGCACACCTAGTTAAAGCTGACCACATGTGCTTATTTGTTTCTGGAGAGACTCGTATGCCTCAGATGGAACATACACTTAATATTTTTCTGTCCATGTTGCTTTGGGCCTCATACCAGTAATGCATTCTTTCCATCATGGCTGCTTGGCCCTGGAAAGAGGCCCCTGAAGCTATCACTATCACGCTTACATCTAACACTGAACCATTTCCGGGATGCCTTTACAATAAACTAGCTTACCACTGAGACTTTAATTAAAGGAGAGGCTGAGGAATGGAAAAGGGGTATGTGATAAACAAGCTAAAGGCACTAATCTTTAGCTGACCAGGAGAAGAAAAATAGAAATGATTTTTACAAAGCTAAGAACATGAATCTCTTAATTCACAGTTTCCTTACTGTGCCATCCACATTTTACTAAAAGGGAGAAAGAAGAAAGGACAAGGGAATGTTAGAATGATAAAAAAATTTTCCATTTCTGAAATCCAATCTTGTCTTCAATGAGTGTATTTAGGTCTAAATGGGCACCTCTTCAAACAGGGACACATCGATCGTAGAGCACTGGAAGGGGAAAGCAATGTAGAAACCATAGCCGATTACTCCACTTTACCGATGGAGACATCGAAGCTCAAAAATGTTGTCCATTGTTCCAATTCCCAAAATGAGTTGATGAGAGAAACCCAGGCCTCTTGGCACTCAAACCTGTTTTCTTTTCTTATTTAAAAAACCACATTCCATAATAAATGCAGAATTCCAATCTTAAAATGCATCTTATACTAGGAATCTTTCTATCTTTTTCTATTAACTATATCTTCAGATATGGAGGAGAAATATCTTTGTGCTATACAATAAATGAATTCTGTTGACATAAACTCATCCCCAAAAAACATATTTATTTGTAGTCTGTACTTGTAAAACTACCATCATGTGATTACATAACTCCCACCATTGCTTATCAACACGTTAAGATAGAAACTTAACTATATTTTATTAAGTTTGAAGTGTCCAGAACAATGTTATAAACTTTGACAATATTGGTTGAAGTTAAGATAAGATTGATACAGTTCAGATAATATAATCAGGAATCCAAACACATCCAAATCCAGTTCTACCAAACATCCCTCTTCCCTGCACACTCCCAAGAAAGCATAAATTCAGTGAACCCCATCTTACTAACAGCTAATGAAGAGTTTTGGATGCCAAGAAAGAGCTTTCAGTCTTATATTTGGGGGATCTAATTTAGCAGGCCAAAATAAAGAATTTTACTTCCCATTACAAATGAAAATCTGAGAACCAGCATGTTCAGACGAGCTTTTGGGAAAAGAGGTTGAATCTTTACAAAAGAGCTTGGTTTAACTCATTCACCTAGAGATAAAGGAAATGAGGCAGAATAGAAGAGTGTATGCATGAATATGCATTGCTTTATAATGCAGTGACCCTATCAGTGAACATGGTTAGGCAATAACCAGTTATTTTAGCAACTTCTGTGATGATGATAATGATCATCATCATCATCTTGTATAGATGCTGCTGCCGGTGCTCATAGGCATATAGTATAACTATGGTGCAAGATACAAGGAATCTGAAGTCGATATAAGAACTTAAGACTGCCTCAGGACCTCACTGGCAGAGGTCCAGGTTGGAGAAGGCCACTGAGCACAAAACTTCTTAGCCAATTCCTACCTGCCTGGCTCCAATGTGAAGAAGAGATTGTTCCCAAGTCCAGCTCAGCCAAAGTTTGGGGAGGATATTTTTACCACCTCTGAGGCAACAGCCACAATATACTTTCCCTTTGAGCACATCCAGGTCAAAGCTCATCTTTCAAGAGAACACTCAAGTTAACCACTTGCAACAAATCTCACAGTCGTCACTAAATATTCCTGGAAAACCACTACCCTGAGGCTGGTTTCACAGTTCATGCAATAAAGAAAAGATCAAAAGCAAGTGGGAAATTTATTAAGTTGATAGATTAAAACCAAATCATAAAAATTTTGATAATGCTAGTTGCTTTCTTCCTACATCTGTATTTTTTAATTTGCAAAAATAAAAATTATATGCATAAATGCATCTAAGCCAGTAAGATTCACTGACATTAAGATTGTTTGTTAATTGCTATGGCAAATAGGTTTCTAAGCTTCAACTATAAAAGCATCATCTTCCATCTGATACATTTACTATGTACTCATTAGGTTTTACAAAGTGCTGTCTATGAAAGACCTATGTGAAGAACATAAAGATACACAAGACCTGGTTTATACCCTCAAGAATATCACAATCAAGTAAGAGAGACAAAAAACAACATAAACAATATAACTGCCAGTAAGGCAGTTTATCCGAGCATTAAAAGTCCTCACTGTGGAGTCCCACCTCCCAGTTTTAAATCCTAGGTTAGTCATGTGGGCAAATACATTATTCTGAGCCTCAGTTTCCTTGCCTATGAAATAAAGGTGGTAAAAAATATTACCAACTTCATGAATTAAGGGTTAAATGAAATTTTTTCCATGTAAGTCAAAATGGCTAATACAAAGTAAGAATTCAATAAAAGTAGCTATGATTACATAATAAGTGGTATGGACAAAGTTGTATACCCATCCGGTGTCTTAAAGGGCAGCCCCTGTAATCTGTGAACTAATTCAATCCTTGGCCCTTTCTTGATAGATAAAAGTGATAGATGAGAGAGAGAGAGAGAGAGAGAGAGAGAGAGAGAGAGAGAGAGAGAGAGAGAGAGAGAGAGAGAGAGGATGTGGGGGTGGGTGGATCCCTACCAAGATGTGACATAGCTGAGTGATCAAGAGCAAGAATTTGGGAGCCAGATGTTCAGGGTTTGGATACTGGATCCACCACACGCTAACTATATGATAGAAAATAGATAGATGATAGATACAGATGATGATAGATATAGACAGACAGACAGACAGATAATGATATGACATGATAGATATGATAGACAAGAAAGAAAATATGTATTTTCTTTCACCCAACAGAGCTTAAGGACAAAATTACTGCTCACTGTCACATAAAGAAAAATGGGATTTCTCTTACTCAGAGCTGGTGACTGTCCCTTTTCCCATCTGCCTAACTGGAATAGTCCTTATTATATTTCTGCTCCCTCTAGTGAGATGTTTCCTTGTTCTTTGATTGCAATGCTCTTTGGAGTAAAGATTCTAAGGCCAGGTCCACACAAATGCAAAAATAAACATGGAGGGTCTTTCTAGTAATTTACATAGTATTGATCTAAAAACTCATCAAGTAAGTGTGGTAAAAAGAAGCGAATAATCTTCGAAAGTCTAGAAATACTTTCCAGTAATGCCAGAATGAACTATTCTCTGCATTTTTAAGAAAAGTCTATCAGTACTAATTATCAATGTGGGTTAATTCATTCATTTATTCAAAAAATAATTACTGAGCACTTATAATAAGGCAGCTACTGTTACAGATATTAAAGATATAACAAGAACAAAACCAACAAAAATCTCTGTCTTTATGACATTAATATTGGCAATTCAATATCATTGGGTCTGCTATGTGCTTAGAATGATTTTTTGGTGCCATTGGGAATATAAATTGGTCTCCTGGTGCTTTATAATCTTAGTTAGCCATGAAAGTGGAGTGAAAATAAACTTACACCTAAGAAGAGGCTCATTTCTCATTGCAAGGTAAAACAAAGCAATAAAAAAAAGTTGAAGACAAAAACAAGTGGCTCAGGCCATCAGGGTTCAAAAATCCTGAATGAGCTTTGTACTTAAGAGGCATATTTGATAAACAAATCTTTCTTTGAGCAAGCAAAGGTTTTGATAAATAAATGATTTTGTGAAACTTAAGAAGGACTGAAAAAATAGTAGAATCAAAATAGGATGTTCAAAACAGGGCGAGTTATTTCTATTATTGCTTATCTTATTTGCTTACTCAAAGAAGGATACTCTATAATTTACTAAAATTTAGAGTAAAATGGTACTTTGTGGACCCTGAAACTTTGGTGTAACCCTATTATTTAAACTCATATTGGCAGTTACAGATTAATATTGGCCAAAGCATTCAAATTACACAAAATTATATATTATGTAGCCAAATATAAGCAACCTCCAAATGTGTTGGATTTATGGCCAAGTTTAGACCATAGCCAATTTGTAGAATTCCTGATGCTAAACTTACTTTATTAAATTTCTTAGTCTCAGTGTTTTCCAATGATGGCTTCTAAATTGTTTTATTCATGTAGCTTAAAAAGTAATGATGACAGTGTGTTTTGGGGAAAGTACGAGTTAAGAGTGGGTTGTTGGTTTGGGGAAGGGGGTTGGTTATAGTCAGAACATCGTTTTCAAGATTTATTTTTAAAAAAGACATACAAAGTCAGGAGGTAAATTAAAGTAGCTCTAATGACTGAGACAACTGGACAGGGCTTGCTATTTTGCTTTCTATATTTGTTAAAAGCCAGGTCTGAGTGATAACAATATGCTTTACTATCAAAAAGTGTAGGAAGTGAAATATTTTGAATCCATGATGTCTCTGGTTTCTCTTCTTTTCCACTACTCTAGAAAACATACTGCCTTCTGATATATTGTTTGTTTTAAACATATGTGAGCATGCTGTACTCTTTGAAGACATAGTTCCTTCACTTATTGCACTCGTGATCTATTGGCAGAAACAAGTACACTAATAATTTAAGGTTATAATCAAAAGAACAACTGCTAGGTGTAACCTGATTTGAAACTCTGCAACCTCTAAGTTCTAAGTCAAAATATTGTACCCTAGGTAGAGTATCTCTTAAACACTTTTTTCCACAAGATAACAAAGTGTATGTCAGGGATCAATAGTGAAATAGACACACTTAAAGGCCTGGTAATGAATACTGGCCTAAGATCGAACTTGCAAATTGACAAAAAGGAAATTGGTACACATTTTAGAAGAAGAGCCTAATAAGCCAATGACTCTAACCTGTCAGGGAGTAGAAAATTTCTCTTTCTTAAAATATGGGCTAAATTTAACTGAGTTCAGCCAGAGTTACCCATAGACTTGATGATGATAAACAAATAGAACATGACCGCAGTCCTCTTTCGCAGTGGCTTCTGAACATACCTGGCAGTAAGCTGGATTCAAGCTATAAATTGACCTACTGTCCAATATGAGACAGAACTGCTAAGGTCTTGTAAAAACCAAGTGCGATCTACAAAGTTTGTGGCAGTAGATGGAGGGGCTTTCTTAAATTACAACCATACAGCAACCAAGGTATTCAAAAGACAATACCACCACTGTAACTATATAAATTGTTAGCAAGTTTCTCAAATGCTTAACATTTGAGGAGGAAAGGAAAGGGTTGGAGATACAGCTATGGGGAGAACAAATCTTCCTGTGGCCCTAAGCAGATTCCTATACATGACTGGCCAATGACATTAGATGTTCTTCAGAGAAGCAATCTCTCACTTCAGTTTATGAATATGCTTTCATAAATAAGACATTTTTCTCTGAAAACTAACTCCCAAATCAGCTTTTAGGATCCCATCCCTATCTTTAGAAACCAGTTTTAAATACTTAGCCACTATACATAACATATATTCACTGACAGTCTAATAGTTCTCTAAATGATGTCACCAAATCCTCGGACAGAATTAAATCTCTAACAAAGCCTTCTTGTTTCAATAGACAGAATGAGAGCCCCTAGGAATGCCAACAGCTGTGATGAAAATGAAAATCATTTCTTCTAAAATTAGTGAGCTTCTATTAGAGCATCCTTGGGATCTTGCAGGGGTCCCAACTCTTCTCCAACACTTCCCCAGACAGTTAATAAAATGATGGTAATGCAGACTTCATCTCTGCTGTAAGTCTGGTCAGATTAATTGACTCATAGTACAACTCATGTAGATAAAAACAACACTGCTGCAGTGATCACTAAATGCCAAGATTTGAAAAGAGTAATGTGTGACCAACAACCCCTTCTACTTTGTGAATTAACTGCCTAGAAAAGTTGAGAGTGGTGAAAATTAGGACTGGAAAAATTGAAAGAGTAAAGAGCAATTATTGCCCTTCCAACTGTGCAGAGAACACTATGTATTGTGCACCCTGGTGAAATTTATAAAGGTCCCATAAATCATGTCTGATCTATTAGGAAAAATAATCTTTAAACCTACAGAAAAGACCTTAGAAACGTGTACAAAGCAACATTCAGATACCTCTACAAACACTATTTTATACTCTCCAAGACGGTTCTCAACCAGGGTCTATTTTGCCCCCCAGGAGATACTTGGCAATGTCTAGAAACATTTTTGGTTGTCATAGCTGACGAGAGTGCAGTTTACTGGTATCTAGTGAGTAGAGGCCAGAGATGCTACTAAATGTTTTACAATGCACAGAACAGCCTTACAATAAAAGTTGTCTAACCCAAAATGTCAACATTGGTGGAGCTGAGAAACTCTGCTCTAGAGCAGTACTGTTCAAAAGAAATTGATGTGAGCCACATATATAATTTTAAATTTTCTAATAGCCACATTTAAAACAAAGAGAAAAGAAAAGGGAAATTAATTTAATAATATATTTTATTTAACCCAATATATCCAAAATAATATAATTTCAACCTGGAATCAATGTTTTAAAAATTGAAATATTTTCCTTTTTTTTAATTTTTTAATTTTGTACTACGTGTTTGAAATCCATTGTATATTTTACACTTACAGCACATCTAATTTCAGATAAGCCGCATTTCAAGTACTAAGCAGTCGCATGTAGCTGGTGGCTACCATATTGGAGAAAATGGATTTTTAAAATGGAATTGTCCGCCATGGGCTGATGAATGTTGATTTCATTAATGGAATGGTAATTGAAACCCAATAGGATCTAGCCAAACAGCAATTTAAGGCTTAGAACATAGAACTCATGGGTCTACTCACCCATTATATTTGAAATCCTCAGAATATACTAAAACTGGTTATTAACAGAAATACTATAAATTTTAAAGCCTCTTTTCCTTCCACCCAAAACTTAAAACAACTTTTGAATAACCAATAAAAAAGTTTTATCGAGTGCCAGATCAATCAGTCAGGAACATTTATTTAGCTAGCATTGTACAAAAAGACCATTATATTATGCAATAAAGAGATTAAAAACAGCTCCTTTGAGTTGCTTACAATCTATTTGGGAATAAATAAATGATAACATATGAAAACAGTTTTAGGACATTTACAAAGCAACATTTTACTGAGTGCCTCTATAAACACTACTTTATACTCTGGGGCACTTTAAAATAATATAGTTCCCTTTGTTGATGTAGAAATAGTTGAATATCATAGAAATCTATTAAAACTTACTGCCCCCAAATCAGCCAGCTAAACCAATTACAAACAATTGAATACAGGTTTATTTGGAGCACATAAGGGTAGTTAATTAAATAGTTTACTCTTTTAAAATAATTCCTCATGTGTTATCTTTTCAGAAAGGGAAATTTCATGGCTGGATTTCATAAAAATATCTGTATCACCACAAAAATGTCACAAAATAGAAAACCAACATTCTTTCTCACCTCTGTTCTCAAATTATAAACAGGTTCAGATGTACATAGAGTAATGTCACCTTTGTGAGGCAGTGGGTGGAAGCAAACACCTTCATGCGGGTTGGGGGACCTAACCACAGGCTAAAGTTTATGTCTTCTTTTGTCCTTAGTTTAATGCCAAATATATTCTGAAAATGGAAAAACACTGTCATTTGTATATATTTATCTGGTATTTTTGTAGGCAAGACGAGAGTCTGAGAGTAGTTCTTAGAACTTTTGACCGAGTTTAGAAATAGTCGTGAATGTGCACAAAACAGAAATATGCATTGATTCATTACGTGGAAAATTTATCTCAAGCATCTGGCTAGGCAAAGATAGTTAGAAATGTTAGATCTGAACCAAATGTACCTGACATGAGTTCTACTTAATCACATTTAAGTCAATGCTTCAAATGCTGTTTTCTAAAAGAATAAAAGTTATTAATTGCATATAATGGAAATCAAAATTCTGTAAATGGTCAGAATTTGACCCCTCTCTTTAGGGTTTAAAAATATTCTTTACAACTTAACAATGAAAAAACGAATAACAATTAAAATATAGGCAAAAGACTTCAATAGATATTTCTCCAAAGATGTATAAATGGCCAGTCAAAGATGCTGACCTGACATGAAAAGATGCTCAGCATCACTAATCCTCATGGAAATGCAAACCAAAATCATGGACATACCACTTCACACTTCTGTTTTAAAAAGTTTTTTAACAGAAAATAACAAGTGTTGGTGAGAATTGTGGAGAAATTGGAATCCTTATGCATTGCTGGTAGGAATGTAAAATGAGACAACTGCTATGGAAAACAGTATAGTGGTTCCTGAAAAAATTAAACATAAAATTGTTATATGAATTCTGGGAAAACATGGCAGAGAGAGAGACATCCTCAGATCTCTACCCTTGAAACAACAATAAGCTGAACATCTAAAAATGAACAAAAAACACCCAAACTGCATATCAACATGTCTGAGCATGGGGATCTGCGCATAAGAGCTGCCATAGGTCAGAACCCTGGGTGTTGGGTGGTAGACTGTGACAAATAAGAAGCTGCCTCTCGCAGCTACAGGAGCTCCTTGCAGGAAGAGGGGGAAGAGCAAAGGTACAGCGACTTCCCTAAACAGCCCTGCCTGGAAGTGTTGGGATTTTTCTATGTGGCCAGCAGCAGGGCTCAATCATCAGGGCAGAAAGCAGAGAAGCAGGACGGGACAGCAGAGAAACAACAGTTGATTTTTACTGGCCCTGGTTGAAAAACCGAGGCTGAGCCGCAGTCCCCAACCCTCAACTTAGAGGGCCCCTCCCTCATACCCTCAGAGAATGATCACTGCGGAGCCCCAGGAGAATCTGAGCAAATGCTATCAAAACTGTTGCTAACACTGACAGGGACTGAAACTGAGAGAAGCGAGTGTGATTAAAATCTACAAGAAAATAAAAGACGTTAGACTCTATATAAAGCAGGGATCCAAGAGGCTTAAACGTCACCTACTTGAAACTAAAAGAAAGGCACCTTCTTTGCAGCGGGCTAAAGAGACACCTTTATATAATAAATCTTCTTTCTGGAAAAACAACAGAATACACTTCCATTAATACCCAGGCGGAGAATTAGTTCATTTAACACCATGAACAACCAAGGCAACAAGGCATCTCAGAAAGAAAGAGAAATATCTCCGGAAAATAAGCTTACAGATATAGAAATATAAGACTTAAGTGGCAGACAATTCAGGATGGTACTTCTGAAAAAACTCAGTGAGTTCTGAAATGAGTCTATCCATTTCAGAAACTGCAAAAGCAGAACAAGGAGATCGAAACCCTCAAAAAGAACCAAATAGAACTTCTGGAGATAACAAACACACTGCAAGAGTTGAAAAATGGAATAGTAAGTTCAGAAAATAGAGTCCAAATAGAGGAGAGGATCAGTGATATTGAAGACAGAAATCTAGAAATAAATCAGAAGGGAGAAGAGAGAAACCGAAGAATGAAAAATAATGAAAGAGAAGTACAAGAACTAACTGATACCATCAGGAGAGGAAACATAAGAATAATGGGCATGACCAAAGGCAAGGAAAAGGAGCAGGGACTAGAAAGTATTTTCAGATAAATAGTGGACGAGAATTTCCCAAATCTAAAGAATGAGCTAGAGCTTGGAATTGAAGAAGTCAACAGAACACCCAATTATCTCAACCCAAAAAGGCCTTCACCAAGACACATTGTATTAAAATTATAAAAAATCAATGACAGAGACAGAATTCTCAGGGCAGCAAGGGAAAAGAAGACAATAACCTATAAAGGAAAACCCATTAGATTATCATCGGACTTCTCAGGAC